>NC_089260.1:965500-1286500 GCF_963930625.1 Muntiacus reevesi | reverse complement strand
AAGTACACCATTCTTGATAAATTGAAAAAAGCCATAACGTTAATTTGGGTTTATATATCTATGGACATTTTCGGAATTGCTAGTTCTTAATTTTGATATATAGTAAAATTGTAGGTGGTAAAATGTATTTAAAATCAAGGGCATCATGTAATTCTGGTCCTTTTTTGTTGTTAAATTGCTTTGGCATGAAGGATGTACTAGGCACAGTACTAGTTTATATTTATTTTTTAGATACAAAACAGATATCACATTATTTCTTTTTAATTTTAATTTTATTGGAGTATAGTTGATTTACAGTGTTCTGTTTGTTTCAGGTGTATAGCAAAGTGATTCAGTTATGTACATTCATATTCATTCTTTTTTAGATTCCTTTCTCACATGGGTTGTCCCAGAATATTGAGTAGAGTTCGCTGTGCTAGACAGTAGACCCTTGTTGGTTGTCTGTCTACATATAGTGTGTGTGTGTGTCCATCTCAGGCCCTGATGGATCCCTCCCCCATATTTCCCCTGTGAACCACAAGCTTGCTTTCAGTATCTGTACAGTTTCTGTTTTGTGAATAAATTCATTTGTCTCAATTTTTTAAAATTAGATTCCATGTGTCATACAATATCACTGACATGTGAAATCCTCTTATTTCTTAAAAAATAATGAAGAGTCTCAGTGAACAGACCTGACTGCGTTATTTTCAGAGGACTTGCCTGGTGGCTTAGAGGGTAAAGCATCTATCTGCAATGCGCAGACCTGGGTTCAATCCCTGGGTTGGGAGGATCCCCTAGAGAAGGAAATGGCAATCCACTCCAGTATTCTTGCCCAGAAAATCCCATGGACGGAGGAACCTGGTGGGCTACAGTCCATGGGGTCACAAAGAATCAGACACAACTGAGCGACTTCACTTTCACTTTCAAACAATTAAAAGAAGGAGTTTGAGTAAAAACCATTTGAAAGTAGTTAATTTACAGACATGGCGACTCCTTTTTCTTAAATACTTCAGTGTGTATATTTTTGATAAAAGGGACATACTCTAAGATAACCACAACACAGTTATAAAAATCAGGAAATTAGCTTTGATACATTGTCTAATATAGTGACAATTAAGTTTTGAAAGAATTCTAATCCAAGGTCCAAGCCAGAATCACATGCTGCACTTTAAGTGTTATTCTCATCAAGCCTTCTTTTTTTTAGAGATTTATATAACTCGGCTGCACTGGGTCTTTGTTGTGGCCCGCGGGCTTTCTGAGCTGCGGCGGCGGCGGGGCTCCTCCCTGTTGGGGCTCGTCAGGTCTGGGAGCACAGCCCCCACAGGCGGAGGAGTTGCCGCTCCCGGGCTCCAGGGCCCTGGCTCAGGACTGTGGTGCTTGGGCTTAGCTGCTCCTTGGCACGTGGGGTCTTCCCGGACCAAGGATCGAACTGTATCCCTGCGTTGGCAGGCAGATTCTTTACCATTGAGCCACCAGGGAAGCCCTCATCAATGCCTTGTAACCTGGAACAGTTGCTTAGCCTTTATCTTTTATGACCTTGACATTTTTTAAAAATGTAGGGCGGTTGCTTTACAGCATGCGTTTTGATTTGAGTTTGTTGGATTTCCTTGATTAGATCTGGGTTATGCATTTTCGGCAGGAATGCAACAGAAGTGCTGTTATGTCCTCCTCCTCAGTGCATTCTGTCTGGAGACACAGGGTACCTTTGTTCCGTCGTGCGTGTGCGTATGTGTGTGACTCAGTTGTATCCAACTCTGTGTGACCCCGTGGACTGTAGCCCGCCAGGCTCCTCTGACCATGGGAGTCTCCAGGCAAGAATACTGCAGCGGGTTGCCATGCCCTCCTCCAGGGAATCCCCCGACCCAGGGACTGAACCCAGGTCGCATTGCAGGCGGATTCTATACCAGCTGAGCCACCAGGGCCGCCCTTTGTCCCATTACTGGATGCTAACTTTGGTCACTTAGTAGTGATCTTGCCATCTTTCCCATTGGAATTATTGTGTGTCTTATAGGGAGATACTTCAATGTGTAAATATCAATCATTTTAGCATTTATTGATGATTCTTTCCTGAATCAGTTATTATTGCAATAGCTGATAAGATGATGTCTGTCCTCACCCTGACTTGGTGTATTTCCAAGGACAAGGTTCAGTGAGAAGGCCCCGATGTCCGCAGAGCCCGGCAGGGCTGCCACCTTCTGGCCACGCGTGCCGATGCCCGCGCCACTGGGGGTGACCAGGGGCGCTCTCGCACGAAGCTCCGACAGACTCCTTGTGTCTTGGGGCTGTCGTCCCCGGGTTTAGACCACAGTGACGAGGCATGCACGCTGTGGCAGCAGAATTAAAGCGTTTTCATCAGTGTTTTTCTTCCCAAAGTATCATCGTTTTAATGTTTACCTTACACCTGATAGGTTTGTTAGGATTCATTCTGTTTATATAGTGTATCATGATAATTAGGTTTTACGTATTTTGATTTTAAAATTCAGTGCCACCTTTTTTTTTTTTTTTTTTTTTTAACATTCGGTAGATTGGTTCAAGTGATCTCAGTCCACACTTGAAACTGAAGCTAAGGAGGAATGCCTTACTTGAATAACTATTTTTTCCCGTCTTGCCTGTTAGGATCCGGGGTGTTGGAACAGCAGCTCTGAACATGTGCCTGGTCGCCGCTGGGGCTGCGGACGCATATTATGAAATGGGGATTCACTGCTGGGATGTTGCAGGTGCCGGCATCATTGTGACTGAAGCTGGCGGCGTGCTCCTGGACGTCACAGGTAAAACCGCGGAACCGGAATGCGTCATTTTTTTCATACCTATGGGACTGTCCTCCAAATATGGCCTTTTTTTTTAGATGTATCTTTTAATGTTTCCCTTTAATAGTTTTTCAGTGTTTACACTTCAGCTCTTCAAGGCAACACAAACATGTAATTTTCTGCAGAATCAAAATAGCATATATTGGGAGACAGAGGCAAAAATGAGAAGTTAATGGTAGTGTGCAATTAATAATAATAAATGGCTAAGCCTCTTCAAGGCTTCCCTGGTGGCTCAGCTGGTAAAGAATCCGCCTGCAATGCCGGAGACCCGGGTTCAATCCCTGGGTTGGGAAGCTCCCCTGGAGAAGGGAAAGGCTACCCACTCCAGTATTCTGGCCTGGAGAATTCCAGGGACTGTATAGTCCATGGGGTCACAAGCGACTTTCACTCTCACTTTCAAGCCTCTTCAACTATGAGTACCAGGAACTCTTGAGAGGCTATAGAGAAAGGCTAGAAGGGCCCCGGGTCTGAGGTTGCACCAAGAGCTCTTTGAGCGGTGACTGTGGTGTCGGTATGGGCCTCCTCCACCATCCCTTTCTGCCTTGGCCCTAGGGGAGTTTCATACTTTCTCTGCACTGATGATGAAATTTTTAAAAGTAAAGAGTGAACCTGGGTTAAAATAATTCACCAGCTGTCTGGGAGAAAAGCAGCAAAGAATTAAGGTGGGAAGGAGAGCAGCGTGCAGATCCCTGGCCTTGGGTTTTCTGTCAATAGGTTCTAAACATGCAATAAAGATGACGTGTGTCAGACCCCCCACTTCCTTCAAAACTGGGATTTCTAAAAGATGCTGAGAAACTCATTTATGTATTAGCAAAGCTTAAACATTATGGTTATGACACAGTGTAGTTTTTTTTCAAGATAATAGAAAATATAAAATGTTATGATCAACCACAGTACATACTGCTATGCTTGTTTTATAGGAATTATTGTTTACAAGATATAACCATTTTCCATATTTGATTTTAGGTGGACCATTTGATTTGATGTCACGAAGAGTAATTGCTTCAAGCAGTAAAACATTAGCAGAAAGGATAGCCAAAGAAATTCAGATAATACCTCTTCAAAGAGATGATGAAGATTAACTCTGACAGCTTCACACATTCAGTCACAGTTGGTCTCCCCAGGTTTTCTGATGTGCTCGTGGTATTACAAAATTCAGGACTTCTGTTTCACTTGAACAATATGATTGGTGTAAATTGCTTTCAGCGTCCATATTTAAAAACTACAACTTGTTCTGTGTTTTACTAAGAGTAGGTGTGCAAGAGTGGATGAAATAGTTCATTGTTTTAAAAATGTCTGTGTGGTAAGAATGTACTTTGGGAAAGTACCCAGGCAGTTGGTGAGATAGGTTATCACATCAGCTGAAGTAGCCAGTTAGCAATTTAGAGTTTCTAAGTATTTATGAGCCTGTGAAATTTTGGCTTACTATTTCTGTGCATATGCATTCTTAATGAGACAGTTAACTTTTTGGAAAATTTTTTCTTTAGTTTCAAAAGCCATAGTAAATTTGTAAGATGTATATAATGAATACTGCCTCGACCAGGATTTCTTTCTCTGCAGAAAACCTTGTTTTCTTCATCAGTGTAGCACCAAACATGGTACCTGTCAAATGCGAGGCAATCCAAAAATAAGCATTGAAAGAATGAGTATTTTGAAGGTAGTAATTCCTAGTTGCTACGGAAAGTAATGAGCTGATCACTCTGTAATTTTACTTCAGGTTTGGACGTAAGAACATCTGGTCATCCTTTTTATATTTCACGTTACTGTTCCTGTTAACATTTCGTATTACCATGCCATTCCAGTGACTGCACCAAACAAAACTCCCCCCGCCACTCTCGCTGTGCGTTTGATTTAAATCGACAGTGGCGGCAGTTGGAGCCCAGGAGGAGCCGGTGGGCCAGAGACGGCGCTCTCCCCGCGCCGGTGGCCGCCTGTGTCGGTTTCCTGTGCACAGAACACGCTGTCCCCGAGCCCGGTAGCGTCCAGTGGGCCAGCTTACCACGGCACAGTCTGGGAGCAGCAGTCCCGGGCGCCTAGCGAGGATCCTGTCCCGAGGGTCTTCCTTGCACTTGCAGTCGAGACGTTGAACGGAGCTGCAGCATCTCGGTTTGACGGGGGCTGAAGCGCCTCCTCAGTCTCGCTTGTGTGGCTGTCTGGTGGCCGGAGGCTTGCCTTCCTGTCCGTCTTCGTAGCTGAGTGTCCTCATCGCGTGGCGACGGCCTTCCCCCGGAAGAAGTGAACCGAGAGAGGAGGCAAGCAGGAGACCGCTGTGCCTCCTGTAACCTGGTCTCTCAAGTCGTCACTCTCACTTCCATTCTTTTCTGTTCAGCAGATGTGACTCTCTAAGTCAGCCACACTCAAAGGCTGGGGAATTCCCCGAGTAGATAGCATCCTTCTAGAATTCTCTCTCTTGAGCTCCAGACTCATGCTTTCAGAGGCCAAGTAAAATCTCTCTCAATGTGTTGCAGATGTCTCATGCTGAACGTGTCTCCAAATAAAACTCAATCCCTGCTCCCATCCTTTCCTCTCCTTACATTTTTTCTCTTAGTTCATAGTATTTTCCCAGGCAGACCGGTGATATTTTCCCTCCCGTGCCTCTCACCTCCTATGCAGTTGGCCTCCCATTGTGTTCAGATGCATCAGGAAGTCTCTGGAATTTTTCTCCGGTTCCGTATCCCCACTGCGGCACCTGGACAGTCACCTCCTGAATTGTTACAATGGTCTCGAGTTGCTACTGGCCCTCCAGTCTCCTCCACGCTAACGCCCAGATCTCTCGCTTAGAATCTAATCCCTCACATAAATATGAAATAAAAGGATTTCTGTGGTGGTCTGGTGGTTAAGAATCTCCAAGCCCCCTTGCAATTCAGGGGACTCGGGTTCCAGCCCTGTCAGGGAGCTAAGATCGCTGCTGTGGAGCCGCTGAGTCCACCACCAGAGGGACGCCTGCCCACCACGAGAGAGGGGCCTGCGTGCTCGACTGAGACCCAGCGCAGCCGGAGAAATCATGTCTCAGACCCAGAGCCTCCCCAGGCAAGGATACCGGGGTGGGAGTCCACCTAACGTACACCTGGGCTTCCCTGGGGCTCCGTCGGTGAAGAAGCCGCCTGCAGCGCAGGAGACCCGGGTCCAGTCCCTGGGTCGGGAAGATCCCTGGAGGAGGAGGTGGAAACCCACTCCAGTGTGCCGGCCCGGGAAGTCTCACGGTCAGGGGAGCCTGGTGGGCTGCAGCTACAGTTGCGAGAGCCAAACACGACTCAGCGACTAAAACGCCACCGCCGCCACCCACCAGATTAAATTTATCTCTGATCCGTCGTTTCCGCCGCGCAAACCCGAGTTCCGCACGTGATGCCCGCAGCCTATGATCAAGTCACCGCCGGGAAGCACCAGAGTCGGCCTCACCCAAGCGTCAGCTGCCTGGGATTCCCTCCTCCTACCAGACCCAACACGTGTGCCCACCCTCCAAAACTAAGCCAAAGGTCCCCGCCTCTCTGCCCCATCTTCGGCTCACCTCTTCTCTGGGATTTTGTGCAAACCCATATTGAATTTGTCTCAGTGAGTAAGAGTTTTTGTTTGTCTGTCTGTATCCCCACAATACTCTGAGCTCTTTGGGAGCAAGGATCATGAATAAGTCAGTTTTCTGACTGTCAAGCGGTAAAGGTCAATATTTTAGTGGGGAAAAGAAATTGGTACATATTAATTATTTTTTAAGAGAATGGGTTTTATTTATTCAGTCATAGTTTGTTCTTTTACGAGTGTTTTCTGGAGAAAGTGAAATCTTTTTAGATTTCTGAGTGGATAAATTGAGCTTAAAGAACAGAATATCTGCATTTCAGAATTCCCAGCCTGTTTGCTGAAGACCACCTCGTCGTCCTCTGCGCTGGCAGAGAGTGGCCACTAGGGGGCGTCGTAGCTACGTTCACGTTATTCGCTGCTAAGTGATTAACTTCAGGGCAAAGGCCAGTTTTGAAAACAAAAAGCTCTTTATGACCCAGGGTTGTTTAGCTGTGCGTGCCTTTTGAAAGAAAATTAACATTTAAACTTCCTATCCCTTATCTCCATTCTTCATGCCACTCAGAAATCCTTCCGCCAACAGTCATATTTGGAATGTTTGCTAAGAAAACTCAACTCCCCATTTTCCCTCTATCTCCAGTGAATTCTTCACTAAACAAACATTATCTCCAACTCTACACAAACCACTTTGACAGAAAATATCGAAGATAGAACATCTTCAACCAGCATTTATTAGGTGGCAGGCACTGTGCTGAAGTGTACATAGGTAGGGGGAAAGTAATTAAGAGTCGGTACATAGCTCGTTTGTCTATTTATAACCTAAAGTGAAAAAAAGTAACTGGGCATTTTAAAGAAGTAACAGAAGAATAAGTATGCAAATAAAGCAGCAATGCAGGAATTTGGAAACAACTGGGTTGAATCGCTAGAGTTAGCTGGACTTAGGGGAGGAGAAAGCCAATTTAGGGTTTTGGGGTTTTGGCCATGCTGTGTGGCATGCGGGATCTTAGTTTGATGACCAGGGATCAAACCCATGCCACCTGCTTCGGGAGCTTGGAGTCTCAACAACTGCACCGGCGGGGAAGTCCTGAGTAAGCCAATTCAGGAAGAGCACATACAAAAAAATTTAAAAGAACAACGCATAAGTTTCTACTACTGATGACCTATTCTAAACAAAACAGTCAATCCTGCATAAAAATGTGCTTTCTAAATGGAAGAAATCCCGAGGTCTCTATCCCCAAGGTATGATGGTTCACTGAGGGAAACCTCAGTAAACCCTGAGGTTTCCTTAAGGATGTATCTTCAGTGTATTCCATACATTGCATTCAGCGTAGCCAATGAGTCAGAAGACTAGCTTTGGAACAGGAGGACAGGGAAGGTGGACCTTAAAATCTGCATTTACCAAAGACCGCGAGAGAGGGGTAGAGTGGCTCCCACTTGGGAGCCTTCAGGCCAGAGCAAATAGGAATCTTCTCTGAAGGACAGCATTCTTAACTTAGACCTTGGGGTGCCCACAGATTAAAATCAACCATCTGTGAGCTTAGAATCGAAGGTCACCAAACACAGAATAAGCCACCACCAGTGAAAGCTACAGGCAGCAACAGTTTAGACACCTTAGGACTTCAGATCTTAGAACTGTCAGACCCCAAATAGGACACAGCTGGATATAAACTGCTTAGCTAGGGTAGAAGATGCACGCTTATTTGCTTCACTCGGGTCTGACTCTGCGACCCCGTGGACTGCAGCCCACCAGGCTCCTCTGCCCACGGGAGTCTCCAGGCAGGAACACTGGAGTGCGTTGCTGTGCCGTCCTCCGGGGAGCTTCCCGATCCACAGATGGAACCGCGTCTCTTATATCCCCTGCGGTGGCAGGCAGGGTCTTCACCACCAGGGCCAGCTGGTAACCCAGGGTAAAAGGTACCCAGACAAACAAACAATGAGCAGATATGCTTGGGGAAAAGAACAAGACAACTTTTAGGAATGAAGTAAAGATCGTTTAAGTACAGAAGTTGGTATGAAGATAAAAGAGCAAAATACAGATCTTCTGTGACATGATGGGGTCCATGTGCACGTGCATTCACTTCGGTCACGTCCGATTCTGCGACGCTGTGGACTGCAGCCCACCAGGCTCCTCTGCCCACGGGAGTCTCCAGGCAGGAATACTGGAGCGCATTGCTGTGCCCTCCTCCGGGGAGGTTCCCAACCCGGGGATCGAGCCTGTGTCTCCTCCGTTGGCAGGCAGATTCTTTACCACCAGCACCAGCTGACGGGGTCACATCCCTGTAAACGATAGTAAGCTGAAAATACTGTTGAGCCAAAATGGATTGAATACACCTAACCTACTGAACATCAAAGCTTGGCCTAGCCTGCCTTAGCATGCTCAGAACAGTTACATCAGCCCACAGCAGAGTAAACTATCTAACATAAGACCTAACATGCAGATGAAAATTAAACACACTCTTGAATATCCAACGGATCAGAAAAATTCAATAATTGCACTCCTATTCATTTACCCCAGAGAAATGAAACCGTGAGCATATGGAAAGCAGCACCCGGATGTTCACAGACGCTTTATACATAATAGTCAGAGACGGGAAACAAGCCAGATGCTCTTTAACAGAGGCGTCGTTAGCACACTCTGCTACATCCATACCACATGTGACAGGCAGAGCCACGGACTCCCAGCGATGTCCACATCCTGTATCCACAACCTGTGTGTGTCCTCTCAGCGTGTCAACATGACGAGTGACCCTGTAGGTGTGATGGTGGGTACAGGCCAACCGCCATCAAAGTGCGCGGCATCGCTAGCCAGCAGGACACGCAAACTAAAACCATGTGACATAGCGTTTTAATTTTAGAGTGGCTAAGATTAAAACCTTCTAGAGCAAAAGGGTAATAATGTGGAGGAACTGGAATGTTCATTCATCATCACTAGTTAACATAAAATTGTACAAGCACTTTGGAAAAATTTAGTAGATTTTTTTTAAAGTAGACATCCTCTTTCCTTATGTTCTGGCAACTCCACTTCTAGGTATCTAACCAAAATAAAGAAAGGCTTGTGTCCACAAAAAGGCTTGTATCAGAATGTTTACGGCAACTCGATCTAGAAGGGCCAAGCCTGGAGGAGACAAACCAGGTGTCCAGAAACAAGGAAAGGTTTAAATTGCTCTTGTTCCGTCGCTAAGTTGTGTTCGACTCCGTGACCCCACGGACTGCAGCACGCCAGGCTTCCCTGTCCTTCACTATCTCCCAGAGTTTGCTCAGACTCATGGCCTTTGAGTTGGTTATGCCATCTAACCATCTCTAAATGGACAAATAAATTTCTCTAAATAGATAAATAAATTATGGTATATTTTTTCAATGGAATATTACTAAAAACAATGAACTACTAGTGTGACATAACTACTGAGATGATGTTACTGTGGTGGTGGACATGTGACTCTCTACACTTTTAAAAACTCATAGAACTAGACCATTAAAGAGTCGTTTTTACCGTATGCAAAACGGAAGCACTCAACCAGGACACTGGGGAGGAGGGAAGATTAAACGTATAGTGCAGCAAGTGAATTTAACTTTATTACAGATGAATGACATAACCCAACTGGAGGGGAAGGGGAAGAAACAAACTGGTCTAAATATCTTGGTAAAGAAGTGGGTCTGGAAGGACTGACTTCTTGACACACCTGTAGAAAAAGAAACTGTTTTGACTATATTCTGCACGTAAACAGTATACAGTGGAAAACGCCCCCTGTGCTCTAGCTGAAATTTTTGTTTCTTACAGGGATATGAATAACCATTCCCAAACAACTTTACATGTAGACTGAGACTGAACAGTTTAGTCAATAAACTATCGAGGATGAGAGACAGGTTTCCCACCGTCAGAGAAAACAAGTTGCAGATTAACGAAGAGGAGACGGTAGAATGAGCCCTGTGAGACCCCCGGGTTGGAATCGGAGATGTCAACGAGATCTCAAGGTTCTCCTCATGTGTGTGCACCTTAGAATCTGCATATCTACTTATGTTTGAGTGTACGTGCACATACAGATTGATCAGTACAGACATGGACAGAGATGGGTGTATATATGGGTTAGCAGAAACGCATTTATTTCCTAGATGTTAACATAAGGAGAACCTGGTGTAATATTGTTACCAACTTCCAATAAGTATAAATTATTTCAACATTTAGTAAACTATATAAACTTAGAATTAAGTTCTGTCATACTCAGATCAGACTTGTGGTTGCGCCGGGAGCGGACGGCTGGGGAGGGGCCGAGTAGGAGTCTGGGGTTAACAGATGCAGATCGCTAACTACAGAGTGGAGATGCGGCAGGGCCTGCTGAACGGCACAAGGAGCTAGACTCAGTATCCTGTGATGAGCCACACTGGAGAAGATATAAAAAATAAAGTGGATACAACTGAATCGCTTAGCTGCTCAGCAGACACTACCACGACATTGTAAATCAACTATACTTCAATTTTAAAATGTTATACCAGAGTTAGGGAAAGAATAACAATTAACTAGTGACAGATGCAAAAATATGGATGGATCTCAAAAAAACTATGAGTAAAAGAGAATAGACCTAAGAGTTCATAATGTATGATTCTATTCATATCAACTTTGAGAACAGGAGAAAGTAACGGTGATAGAAATTTTATAATGAGTGCCCCTGGGTACGGAGGGAATGACTGCAAAAGAATATGAGAACTTTCTGGGCGAGTGAAAATAACCTTGTGTCTTAACCGAGGTGATGGCTACATGGGTGTGTACATGTCTAAAATCTCATCGAACTGCACTTTAATGGTGCATTTATTGTATGTAAATGATACCCCAGTCAAGTTGCCTTTTAAAAAAGATAAGGGAGTAGAAAAATGAATTTAAAGCAAAAATGTGTAAAACATATGAGACATAAATAAAATGACACTTGATCAAGGAAAAGACCCAAGAACAAGCTCAGGTCTGTTTAAAGCTTTGAAAATAACCGTAACCTCCAGATAGAGCCCAAACTTCTGAGCACTAAAACTGGAAAACGCTCTAAATTTCCATGAAACTAGGGTGAAAGCAGGCTGTCCCCGCACCTTGAACTTGCCTTGGCCTCTGTGTCCGTTTGAGATTAGTTTACAACTATTGAAGTCCTAATAAACCGCCGGCACCCGCAACACCCACTCTGTGCAACCGCTCGTTCTGATGTTCATGCCTTTTCCTTCCTTGGCTTGGCAGCTCCTGAGACCGAAGACCGCTGTTATCCAAAGAGCCTTTCAAGAGTGCATCCAAAGAGCTAACCACGCACGCCCTGGAGGCACCTTCACCCACACCTCCAGCCCCGCAGAAGGATCCCCTGGGGGCCTGCCAAGCCCAGTAAGCCACTGACGGGACATTTAGCTTCCCGTGACGGGAAAAGGTCACGGAAAAGAGCTGACTTGGAGACCCTTTCCACGGGTCATCGGCGTGACCGGAATGGCGGCCTGGGGAAGAGACAGATCAGACAGAGGAAGGACCCTGGGCCTAGGTGTCACCGGGGCCAGAAACCTGGACATGTGCTCTTGGGAAACTTTTTTAAACCATCTGGGATTAAGCTACCTCATCTAAAAAATGTTAGTCGCTCAGTCACGTCCGACCCTTAGGGAACCCATGGACTGTAGCCTCTGTCCGTGGAAATTCTCCAGGCAAGAACACTGGAGTGGGGTTGCCATGCCCTTCTCCAGGGGATCTTCCTGGCCCAGGGACTGAACCTGGGTCTCCCGCACTGCAGGCAGACTGTTTACCATCTAAGCCACAGGAAAGCCCCAGGTGAAAGTGCTGGTCGCTCGGTCGTGTCCAACTCCATGTGACCCCACGCACGGTAGCCTGCCCGGTTCCTCAGCCCGTGGGATTCTCCAGGCAAGAATAGTAGTGGGTTGCCATTCCCTTCTCCAGGAGATCCTCCTAACCCAGGGATCAAACTCAGGTTTCCTGCATTGCGGGCAGATTCTTCACCATCTGAGCCGCCAGGGAAGCCCCAGGAATTCCATGGACTGAGGAAGCTGGCAGGCTACAGTTCATGGGTCCCCGCAGAGTCAGACGAGACTGAGCGACTCACAGTTCCACTTTTCACCTCTGAAAAAAGTGGGTATACTATATCAAGGTGTACCCACGCTACGTCAGTAGCCCTCCCTGGAGAGCTACTGAATATGAAAAAAACCTAAGCAAAAGGGCTTCCCTGGTGGCTCAGACGGTAAAGCGTTTGCCTGCAATGCGGGAGACCTGGGTTCAATCCCTGGGTCGGGAAGATCCCCAGGAGAAGGAAATAGCAACCCACTCCAGTACTCTTGCCTGGAAAATTCCATGGATGGAGGAGCCCAGTAGGCTACAGTCCATGGGGTCACAAAGAGTCAGACACAGCTGAGCAACTTCACTGGTTCAAGCAAAAGGTTATGGTTTTCAGGCCTCCTAACCCGGTGGCTGGGCTTCCCAGGTGGTTCAGCAGTAAAGAATCTGCCTGCCAATGCGAGAAACACAGGAGACTCGGGTTCGATCCCTGGGTTGGGAAGATCTCTGGGAAAAGGAAGTGGCAACCCACTCCAGTATTCTTGCCTGCAGAACCCCACGGACGGAGGAGCCTGGCGGGCTACGGTCCATGGCATCGCAGAGTTGGACACGACTGAGCGACTGAGCACAATACTGTGTCCTCATGGTTCGGGCCAGGTCTCCACCTTGGAGACGCTTATCCCAGGTGAGATGCTGAGGTCTTCTCATCGCACGTGATTTCAAACTGCCCCGTGACTGTTCACTTTATCACTCATTTGAGAAAAGAGGGTGGAACCGGGTCACGTTGGAGACTGTGAAGAAGAGGAGTGGCGAGGCAGACGCCTGCCACGTCGGCCCTGCGCTCCCTGCTCTGGTAACTCCGGGCGTTTGGCGCGTGAAAGTCTGCCTTACGCTTTCTAAACACAATCCAGAGAAGGAAAATACATCTCACGTCCCCTGTTCCGAGGAGATGGCATTTTCTTTCTATTTGGAGAACAGACCAAAGTGAAAGATCCATTTCCTCAAAGGTCTGAAGCCTTTTTTATAACCATTTCCTATTGAATCTGTAGCAGCAGTCTGCCTTCTTCCATTGCCAAGTTGGTCTGTATTATTGAAGCAAAACTCGAGGCTGTGGCTTTCAAGGAGAGAAAAAAATTCCTAAGAATAATAGAATAACAGTTGAAGGGGAACAAATCTTATTTCAAAGGGGTTCCACATCACCAACCATGCGGCCAAGCTGAGTACAGGACTGGACCAGCCGTGGCGTGAACAAGTCAGCAGGCCTTCTTATCTGTCAAAGGTGAGGCTCCTTAAATCTTGAGCTACAGATGTTCATTGGAAGGACTGATGTTGAAGCTGAAACTCCAATACTTTGGCCACCTGATGCGAAGAGCTGACTCATTTCAAAAGACCCTGATACTGGGAAAGATTGAGGGCGGGAGGAAAAAGGGACAACAGAGGATGAGATGGTTGGATGGCATCACCGACTCGATTGACGTGGGTTTGTGTAGACTCCGGGAGTTGGTGATGGACAAGGAGGCCTGGCGTGCTGCCGTTCATGTGGTCGCAAAGAGTCGGACACGACTGAGCGACTGAACTGAATTGAACATTTGTCTGAAGACGTGATTCCAGAATGAGAACTGCACTTTGTCCCTTCTTCCTTGGTCATCTGATCCATGGAAGAACTTATTTTTATACACTTTTCTTTCCTACACTCAATGCACACATACACATATACACAATTTTCTTTCCTTAGCTGAAAACATGGACAGTTTTAGATTAAAACCATTAATGCCCTATCCTTGCAAAGTTGACTTTCACTTTTAATTTTCCTTGTGAGATTTTGGATAAACACAGCAGTTATTTCCATTTCTAGGCAATATTACATTAATCACATAGGCTTTGAGGCCAAAGAGAACCATGTTCATATCCTTAAATATTTGCAAAGCTGTAGGAACACAAAATTTCATTATCAATAAAACTATCATTCAGAGCATGATATTTAGTTTACAAAGTTCTTTACATGTATAGTATCTAAATAAGATAATAAATAATGCTGCATAATGACCTTAATAGGGTGATATTATCAGAAGTCTTATTTTACAGATCAAGAAACCCAGACGGCCAATAGTTAGGTAACTTGCCAAAGATCATGCACTTAGTAAATACAGAATTAAGGCTTAGTTTCTGAAACTCATGTGATAGCTCTCATTTTAAAGATAGATAATTTTAAATGTCAAAAAATAATAAAACAACATTACAGAAAGTCTAGAAGCTTTGCTATTTACAGATTTTAGATTTTCAATTAATGTTGTACCTTTCATGATATGTTGGGAACATATTCTCAATATATTGACTCTATTTCTGACACAAATGGCTTTGAACCCAGTCGAAGATAACAGAACATGAATTTGGGTCGTGGTCACCCACTACGTCCACGACCCTGATGCTGGGAAAGATTGAGGGCAGAAGGAGAAGAGGGCGACAGAGGATGAGATGTTGGATGGTATCACTGGTTCAATAGACATGAACTTGGGCAAACTCCGGGAGATGGTGAGGGACAGGGAGGCCTGGTGTGCTGCAGTCCATGGGGTCTCGAAAAGTCAGACATGCCTTGGCCACTGGACAACAGCAGCATCCACTGCAGAGCCTCGAATAAACGTGAGCCTCAGCTAACTATTTATAGAGTGGGGATGTAATAGCTTTAGGAAGATTACACAAGACCACATATGCAAAGCTCTTAGCGGGGTGCCTGGCAGAAGGTGGTCCAAACACGTTGGTTTCTCTTTTCCTGCGTCCCCCTCCCCAACTGCTCTGAGTATTCATTGGCAGCTCACAGCTGCCTGCCCCCAACTCAGGCAAGGAAAGTCGTCCAGTCCGGGGAGGTACACACCTTCCTGGTTGACACAAAAGTACGAAAGCCTGACCTCGGCTCTACTACGGGGTCTCTCTGATGTTCTGCAGGCCCTGCGGGCGACGCCGAGCCTGGACTTTACTAACACCCTGGTAGTTTTCCTTGGCTCCTTGCTTCTCCCCTTGTTGTTGTGGTTGTTTTTTAAACAGGATCTTCCTGAAAGGTGCTCCTTCAGCAAATCACATTTATTGGTCACACCAATTCCTGCTACTAGAGAACCAGATGTGAGATACTTAAAGGGTCCAAGCTCAAATAATTCTCCTCAAAGTCTTTTGACAATAATTCCTACGGAAACTGGCTAAATGCATTTTTCTATCTTGAATCAGCTCAAAACTCCTCCCTTCTCACATGGGCCCAGGGAAGTTGATTGCCTATCAGCGATCTTTCACCCAAAGAAAGCCAGTCTCGTCGTTAACCTGATCGCTGCAGAGCTGAAACTCTGTCCGCGGAAGCCGTCTTGTTGTCATCCAGTCACTAAGTCATGTCCCTTTGCAACCCCACCGACTGCAGTCCGACAGGCTCCTCTGTCCACGGCATTTCCCAGGCGAGAACCTGGAGTGGGTTGCCATTTCCTCCTCCAGGGGATCGAACCCATGTCCCCTGTGTTAGCAGGAGGATACTTGACCACTGAGCCATCAGGTGGCCCAGACACCATCTGACTCTGTCCTGGTACAGTTTATTAGGAAAATGGAGGTTATCTAGAGCTCAGAAAAAAATATGTGAGACTTCTTGATGTGGAATAGCCTGGTATTAAAATCAATAGGCTTCTAGAAGTAACTATTTTTAGGCTAAAACTGGTTGATTCTCGTTTTTCTTTATTTCTCATAAAGCAAGCTCTGGAGACTGGTAACATGAAGGGGAATCAGGGCTTCTTGAGAAAACATTGGGTTTAAAAATGGTTCCATGTGGTTCGAAATATATTTTAGACATTTGGTAGGAAAAAGTGTGCACTTAATCATCATAATGAGATTTGGAAAAGGTTTCTGTTACCAGAAAACTCCAGGGAGGAGCTGGGGACTGTGAAGCATAACCGTAAATGGTTACGGGCAAAGCTTGTTCTCACCAGCAAGCTGGGAAGAGAGAATGGGTTGACTGAAAGAGGGGTGATGGTAGTGGGAAGAGCGCACGGGGAATGAGCGGGTGTGAGCGATCAGGAATCGTCGCTGTGGGCCTTTAATGAGGGGCCGTCTATCGACAGACACAGGGATTGTCAACAAGTAGGCAGCATCCAGTAGAAAATGGGTGGTAGAAATGTTGGTGAAAGTCAGATTCATTCATTCATTCTGTCATGTATGCATTCAACAAAATTGTGTTTCTAGGTACTGGGAACACAGTTCAGTTCAGTTCAGTTCACTCTCTGTTGTGTCTGACTCTGCAATCACATGGACTGCAGCACACCAGGCCTCCCTGTCCATCACCAACTCCCGGAGTTTACTCAAACTCATGTCCAGTGAGTCGGTGATGCCATCCAGTCATCTCATCCTCTGTCGTCCCCTTCTCCTCCCACCTTCAATCTCTCCCAGCATCAGGGTCTTTTCAAATGAGTCAACTCTTCGCATGAGGTGGTCAAAGTATTGGAGTTTCAGCTTCAGCATCAGTCCTTCCAATGAATATTCCAGACTGATATCCTTTAGAATGGACTGGTTGGATCTCCTTGCAGTCCAAGGGACTTTTTAAGAGTCTTCTCCAATGCTACAGTTCCAAGACATTGATTCTTTAGCGTTCAACTTTCTTTACAGTCCAACTCTCACATGCATACATGACTACTGGAAAAACCATATCTTTGACTGACTTTCCTGGTGGCTCAGATGGTAAAAGCGTCTGTCTACAAATCAGGAGATGTGGGTTCAATCCCTGGGTCTGGAAGATCCCCTGGAGAAGGAAATGGCAACCCAGTCCAGTACTCTTGCCTGGAAAATCCCATGGACAGAAGAGCCTAGTAGGCTACAGTCCATGGGGTCCCAAACCATTGGATACAACTGAGCAACTTCACTTTCTTTCTTTCTTCTCTTTTTCTTTTGACTAGATGAACCTTTGTTGGCAAAGTAATGTCTCTACTTTTTAATATGCTGTCTAGGTTGGTCATAACTTTTCTTCCAAGGAGCAAGCGTCTTTTAATCTCATGGCTGCAGTCACCATCTGCAGTGATTTTTGAGCATAAAAAAATAAAGTCTGTCACGGTTTCCATTGTTTCTCAATCTATTTGCCATGAAGTGATGGGACCAGATGCCATGATCACAAAGATGAGTAAAACCCCTAGGGAGGTTTCCATACTCAAAGATCAGCTGTAAGAATGGATCCAGTCTTATTTCACTTTGCATTATGTCCTCAAAATTCATTCACATTGTTGCATATGGTAAGACTTCCTTTTATGGCTGAATAATATTCCATTTCATGTCCTGCTGAAGCCTAGCTTGAAGGATTTTGAGCATAACCTCGCTAGAATGTGAAATGAGCCCAATTGTACAGTAGTTTGAATATTCTTTGGGTGCCGAAGAATCGATGCTTTTGAACTGTGGTGTTGGAGAAGACTCTTGAGAGTCCCTTGGACTGCAAGGAGATCCAACCAGTCAATCCTAAAGGAAATCAACTGAATTTTCACTGAAAGGACTGTTGCAATACTTTGGCCACTTGTTGCAAAGAGCCAACCCCTTGGAAAAGACCCTGATGCTGGGAAATATTGAAGGGAAAAGGAGAAGGGGGCAACAGAGGATGAGATGGTTACATAGCATCACTGACTCAAAGGACATGACTTTGAGAAAACTCTGGGAGATAGAAGAGGACAGAGGCACCTGGCTGAATGCAGGCCGTGGGGTCACAAAGAGTTGGACATGACTTAGCCACTGCACAGCAACAAACGACTCCATTTACACACACACATTGTGCTGCCCATACATCCATCAGTGGACATTCAGTTTGCTTCCACTGACAGGAGGTATTTTAAATAGTCAAACTCAAAGAAGCAGAAAGAAGAATGGTGGTTGCCAGGGGCTGGGGCTGGAAAAATGGAGCAATGTTTTTTACTGGTTGTAAAGTTTTAGTAAAGCAAGATAAATAAGCTCTAGAGATCTGTGTACAACATCATGCTTGTATGTAACAATATTGCACCTATACTAAAAATTTGTTAAGAGGGTTGTTCTCATATTATGTTCTTAACACAACTGAAAAAATAAAAACCAGGACATCTTGATCCTGGATCCAACAATATCTTTAAAGGCAAATAAAAAGTTGAGGGAAGAGAGATTCTAGGGTTCTGGGAAGAGGCCAGGTTAGAGAACTGGTGAAGTTAGAAGATGGTTAAAATACAGAGAAAAGGAAAAGAAGCCAAGGACTGGAAATGACGCTGAGCACAGACCAAGGAGAGGAGCAATCGAGGGAGTGAGACAGAAAGGAGGACGTCATGATTTGCTGCCCTGGACGTGGATGATTCAAGTTTAGGAAGTCCTCTTTGGGGGGATATATATTCTCTGAAACTTTTTCTCCCTCTACCCCATACATATTAAAAAGCAGAGACATTACTTTGCCAACAAAGGTCCGTCTAGTCAGGGCTATGGTTTTTCCAGTGGTCATGTCTGGATGTGAGAGTTGGACTGTGAAGAAAGCTGAGCACTAAAAAATTGATGCTTTTGAACTGTGGTGTTGGAGAAGACTCTTGAGAGTCCCTTGGACTGCAAGGAGATCCAACCAGTCCACCCTAAAGCAGATCAGTCCTGGGTGTTCATTGGAAGGACTGATGCTGAAGCTGAAACTCCAGTACTTTGACCATCTGATGTGAAGACCTCACTCATTTGAAATGACCCTGATGCTGGGAAAGATTGAAGGTAGGAGGAGAAGGGGACGACAGAGGATGAGATGGCTGGGTGGCATCACCAACTCAATGGACATGAGTTTGAGTAAGCTCCGGGAGTTGGTGATGGACAGGGAGGCCTGGCGTGCTGCGGTTCATGGGGTCGCAAAGAGGCAGGCAGGGCTGAGCGACTGGACTGGCTGCGCCCGTACATGCAGGGTTTTGAGCTCATCAACCTCACCCTCCCCTGCTCAGTGAGTATTACACTCTATCCTAAACAATTTGATTCTTTTTTAAATTTTTTCTAAAAGCATGATTAGGAAAATAAGAAAAGGAGGTAGGACTGGAGGCGTGGAAGGAACGGGAAGAGAGTCATTCTTCAGGCTCTCCATGTCTGTTGAGAATCTGAGGAATAGGGAAGGCAGAGAATTAAACTCTAAATAAAATACCAGTGAAGCTAAGGCAATCTACGGATAAGAGCTGAGAGACATACATAAAAAAAACCAAAATCTGGCAAAATGGCAGAAAGAGAAAGAGAGAGAGATTCCTTTTAGAGCAACTATAAGATGGGAGAATAGAAGGGAAGAAAAAAGGGCATTTAAAAATATTCTGCCCTGCGTTATTGACTAAATTCCCCTAAGAGATAAATGGCATGCACTGATTTATTTCAGCGATGATTTTTATAACCAATCGCTTCCTTTCACTGCCACATTTAGTTGAGATTGGGCCAAATTGATCCTGAGATTTACGCAGGATACAGAAGTTCTACCCTCGAATATAACTTCAGATGGGCCCATTGAGGATCGCGTCTTACTTAGGATCATCTTCCAACCTTCATGTGCAAACTGGAGACCGCAGCGATGCACTGATGAGCCCGTCACAATACTAGCGAGTGAGACACTCATATCTCAGACTCCACACCCCAAATGAACTGATTCGCCCCCGTCACAACATTAGTGAGTGAGACACGCACATGTCAGACTCCATACCCCAAGATGGAGCAGCTCGACCTGAGAACCGACTTTAAGGAGTCACAGTCTGGTATGTATGCAACTACAATGGAACGGCCCGGTGCTCACTGAAATTAGGAAGAAGGAACAAAAACGCAAAGCCTGCTGGTTTGTACATGGGGTGTGTGTGTGTGTGTGTGTGTGTGAGCCGCTCGGTCGTGTCTGAGTCTTTGTGACCCCATGGACTGTAGGCCGCCAGGCTCCTCTGTCCATGCGATTCTCCAGGCACTGGAGTGGGTTCCCCCGTCCTCCTCCAGGGGATCTCCCCGACCCAGGGATCGACCCCGCGCCTCTTAGGTCTCCTGCATCGGCAAGCAGGTTCTTCACCACCTCCCACCGTATTCTGTTGCTTAATGCAATCCCAGGACATGCTCAGATTCAAGGGGGTAGAAAACTTAGTTCTACCCCTAATGAGGGAGGGGAAGACAAAGTCATGTTGCATGTGGGATGAGCATTATGACCATATTTGATAAGCTATAATCTGCCACGATTATTATTATTATACATGTCAAGTTAAGTAACTTGCTTAAGAACACAAAGGTAGTAGGCAGAAGCAGATCTGAACGTAAGCACATAAGCCCTACACTCGAACACCCATCAGTGACTCCAAGAGCCAGTTCACACACTGAACCAGTCGAGCGCTTGCCTGCCTGTCTCTTCAGAGAAGGTGTGCTTCTGGAGCTGTTGTTCAGTCAGTAAGTGGTATCCAGCTTGTTGAAACCCCATGTTTCAGGCTCCTCTGTCCATGGGATTTCCCAGAAAGAATACGGGAGCGGGTTGCCCTTTCCTTCTCCAGGGGATCTTCCCTACCCAGGGATCGAACCCGTGTCTCCAGCGTCTCCTGCATTGGCAGGCGGATTCCTCACTGCTGAGCCGTCACGGCAGCCCTCGCTCCAAGCTCGCTGTGTCTAATTCCTCTTTGTATTTTTCCCAGTGTCTGCTACAAGTTCCGTCACAGGGCGGTTACTCAACACATGTTTTGCTGAGACAACTTGTGAATCATACAACATCACTCATTCCACCAAGCTCAGAAGGAGGTATTTTCTGGAATGACCTGTGTTTTAGCCCCTCTGGACATAAATGATGCCGATGACAAGGAAAACATCAAGCAGATATCAAGCAGATCAGCTCTGAACTAATCACTGCAGAGCGAAGACACGATCCTATACGGAAAAGTTTATCATCTTTTTAATTCATCCTCATTGCAAATGTTGATGGTAAAATTAAAACGCTAGGAAAGGCGAGCCCGGCTTCAGCGGGATGGGCGTCTGGGGGAAATGACAGGCGGACGGGGTGGCTGAGGCCCTTTGCCGTCGCCTGGCTATCCCCGCACTGTTAAGCGGCTGTACTCCAAAATAAAATAAGAGATTTAATAGAAAAGAAGGGAACTCAGGCTGGAAAACATCTTGGCAAACTACTCTAGTCCATGTGTATAAGCTTGTACCTGATTTATTTTTAATTATTATTTCCATTTTTGATTCATAATTCCTGAACTCTAAGAGGTGATCTACATGTTAGAGGAACGTGCCGGGTGTTGCCCGCTCTCTTTTCCCGCCCTGCTGGGAGCAGCAAGGTCGACCTGTGTGGGCAGAAGCACTGGGTCCTCTGTCTCTGCAGGCAGCTCTGGCCCGGGGATGACGGCGCGGTGGAAACGCAGGCATAGAGCTGGGTGCGCCCTCGGGACTGCCCCGCGCAGGGCCGGGCCGGGCGGGCTCCTCTGCAGAAGCCGCTTCACTTTAGGGGCGAGCACCCCCTCCATGGCCTCTGCACCCCGGGTTCCAGCCTGACCGCCAGGCCTGAGCCTCCAGGCTCAGGAGCAAGACAAGGGCCCGCGCCTCAGCTACCTCGCCCGCGGGCTCGATGCTCACCCAGTCCTTCATTGCAGTCACCTCCACCACCTCGAGTAAGTGGATTTTCTGACAGGCCCTGACTGATAAAAATGGTGTTAGCAATTTGAAGCTTTGTAAACGCCTTGGAATGAACTCCCTCATGAATCATTCACGATTTTGGTTAATGTTCTAAATCTGTGTTACAGAGGAAAGTTTGGGCCGGTGGAGGGGATATGAAATCAGCTTCTCTTTGAATCTTAGCTTAAGTTGTCCTTGGCTTCTATGTAATAAAAGAACATTTTACATGAGGTTTTCTCCTGGCTTGATCCTTTAAGATACATACTTTATGTTCATTAGTTTCACATCATTTCATAGTCAATCTTATTTTCAATCATAAATTTAACCTCTTTAGGAAAAGCGATTAAGGCACAGATGTTTTTATGATTAAACTATATTATTTTAATTTATGACATAGAACTACAAGAGGATTGATTTCAGTGGATTTATGTCACAAAGGGAAATTAATTGAATAAATATTTTTTTTTTAGCTGATACTATGTTCTAAGCACAGGATCAGGTTCTGAGGATGGACACATTGACTTAAAATATAGACACACACATACATATCTTATCACTGCTTTACTGAAGCATAATTCACACACCATATGACTCCCCCTTTTCAAGTGTACAATACCCCATGCTGCTGCTGCTGCTAAGTCACTTCAGTCGTGTCCGACTCTGTGTGACCCCATAGACGGCAGCCCACCAGGCTCCCCCGTCCCTGGGATTCTCCAGGCAAGAGCACTGGAGTGGGTTGCCATTGCCTTCTCCAAGTTTAGTGAAAAAAATACTATCATGCCAGATTAAATAAAGTGAAATATTTAGCATTGTCTTCCATGTCCATCAATAATAGAACAGAATGATATAATAGTTGGAAAAATTTTGACGTGCATTCATAGTTGTCTACTGAAAAATAAGTTATATCCACAGCTATTGATGTGGAAATATATCAGTGATTTATTATTAAGTGAGAAAGGACATTTGTAGAGTAATGTACATGATATAATTTCACTTATTATTGAAAAAAAAGAAAAGACCAGCCAAAACAATTCTAGACATGTCTCTGTACCCTTTGTCCATAAATAAGGGAAAAAATATAGAAGACCTTGAAGTGTTAACATTACTCTAGAGTAACTGGGATAAAGAAATGTATTAATATATACCTTACATAACTTTGCATTTATGTAGTGAATGTGTGTGAGCATTTTTTGTAGGTATTTTTGGTGTGTCTGTAATTTTACAGAGAAATTTAGCAGGAAAATGTTAAGAGGAAAAACAAGACTCGTCCTCACATCTAGAGCTGCTCCTGAATTTTTTGACCAGTAAATAGTGACTCTGACAGCTTACATCACCTGTCTCGATGCTATGTGGAACATGGGTGAAAAACTTCGAATCTATTATGGTAAAATAGGGGCAGCAACAGTGTTGGTCCTTTCATGGACCAGAACCTGGTGGTCCAGAGTAGACGATAAGAAAGTAAGAGAGAGAGAGAGGCCGATATCCCCTGGTTTACGCGGGAAGCCAGTAGAGTCCTGTTCTCAGGGCTCGCGCTGCTGCACATAGGCACCGGGAGCCCTCTCGAGTGGGTGAAGGCACGGTGCGCCTTCCCGAGAGGGGCTTAGAAGCCCGGGCAAGAAAGTGAGCTCAGCGCTCCAAGGAATTAGCCAGAAATAGGGAGGGAGAGAGAGAGAGAGAGAGAGAGACGGGGACCAAAGCTCTGATGAGCAAAGGTGTTTTAATCAACATGGTGTAAGCATATATACTGTCTTACAAGGTAGTTATTCTCAGCAAAGATTAAAATTCCACATATACAAAACATAAGACGATCGCTATCTAAGAGAGAGAGTTGCAAACAATCACTTTTTACCATATCGTTCATAAAAAAGAAGAGGGTACTTATCAGCCTAATGAGAAATGTCTGGATTCCTCAAGCCCGGGAAAGGCGTGCCTCTCCTCTTAATTCCTGAATATTCAGGAATTAATAAGGACCAGAGGATTCCTGACAGACCCCAAACAGCACACAGGAAGCCTCCTGTTAAATGCTTCCTGACACAACAGGAGGTAAATGGAATTCAGTTTGTTTAAAAGAGAATAATCAGTTTTCTCATGTATTCACATTTCTGTCAATGATCAGAAAATCGAGCAGCACTGACTGGATGGCTGTATTCTGATCTTGCCTCCTCCTGAAACGGAAGGTGCAGCTGCATGTCCACCACCCACTGGGCCTGTCCTCATCCATCACGAAACAACCACTACTGTCAAGGATATCCATCTCCAGCTTGGTCTGGATACCAACTGCACGTCCAGTCCTGAAGCAATCACTACAGGAGGCTGAAGCGGAAGCTCCCATACTTTGGCCACCTGATGAGAAGAGTTGAGTCATTTGAAAAGACCCTGATGCTGGGAAAGATTGAGGGCGGGAGGAGGGGACAACAGGGGATGAGATGGTTGGATGGCATCACCGACTCAATGGACGTGGTTTGAGCAAGCTCCGGGAGACAGTGATGGACAGGGAAGCCGTCCATCGGTATCTTCCCTGACCGTCTGTGTCCACGGGGTCGCAAAGGGTCAGAGACAGCTTCGAGACTGAACAGCAACAGGAAGGGAGATGGAATTCTGCTGCCTGATGAAACCTATTTGGAGCCACTAGCAACAGGAGATTGTTGGTAGAGTCAACAGTCTCTTCTAATTCACGTGGCAACAGTGGTTAATTCAAGGATGGATTCATGCCTAAGTTGGTCATGAGCAGGCAAAGGACTTCGGTTTCATAGCAGAAAGATTTTCTCTCTCTCTCTGGGATGTAAACAAGAAGACGTTGGCCTGAGTTGCTGCCAGCAAGTATCTTAAACTGTGTGGGGACTTTACAATGACATTAAGCCCTTGGAAGGCAAAGCAGAACAATAAAAAGAAACGAACACCTTGATTCCGCTGTTGACTCACTGGCTCACACCTAGCCTCAAGTGCATACCCACACTGGATTTTATAGTTATGGAAATCAATACATTTTTAATTGAATACATCTGTTTATTTTTATTATTTTTCTGCTCACGCAACCAAAACATCCTAAAAAGTATTCCCCCCACACACCACCTGCATAGTCCAGATTGCTAAAAAAAAAAAAAAAAGCTGAAGTTGTATTTCCCTCTACATGTTTTTACTGAGAAAACTCTGGCATTCTTAAAGCACCTTAACGAACACACCCCACTAAGGGAAGTGGAAAAGAAGCAAAACCCAGACCGTGAAAAGAGCATGGAGGTTTTTCTCGGTGATGACACCCACCAGAGCTGGACGCGCTCGCCGCCCGATCTCACGCTTTATTCGCTCACATCCTGTCGCCCGGCATTTGCTTTTCTCAGAAGTGAGCCACAGGCACAGTCTTTGTACGTCGTAAAACTCCTCGGCAGAGCAGATCCTTGCCTGCACTGCTAATAAACAGAGCGGCCTTCGGCCAGCCTCGCCGTCCGCGGCGGGGGAGTCTGGCTTTGTCAAAGCCACCTTCTTTTTGGCTCCCCGTTCACCGAGCTTCACCCTGTGCTTGGCCTGCAAAGAAGAGGGAGACCTACCCAGCTCTCCTGAGAGGCGTGGAGGTCACGGCTGCATGGCTGGAGTCTGGAGGTCGTTTGGAAAGTCCTGCTCAGAAGCAAGCACCTTCAGCGGCTTCTTGGTGGAGGCCGCTTGGTTGAATGGTTAGAAGACGTGCAACTCCTCGGTTTGAATAAAACCTTGGCGCCTCAGTAGTTCTGGGCCACTGGACACATTTCTTACCCCAGACATACCTCTGTATTCTCCTCTGGGTGGTGGAGACGGTAATTAGGGCCCACCTCTCTGGCTTGTAAGGTTTAGCACAGAGATCTGCGTAAATCGTTGAACATGGCGCCCAGCAGGCCATGAGCACTCTAGAGATAACGGCTAGAAAGAGGGAGGGTATGCAACAGTAACAACCTCAGCAGCTGCACGCCAGTGCTTAAAGATCCGGATCAGGGAGATTCTCAGATGAACGTGGATGTCTGAGAAGTATCATCAGGACCTCTGCAGAAAGAGTCTACACTGACTACTGCCTTGTCTTCCTAACACTTCGCCAATTCTTGCACATTATCAATAATGAGTTTGCCTATCCCATCTGTGAATACTCAGAGCAGGGCAAGACCTTTTAGGCACTTTGCTTCCCCATCAATAAGGTGAAATTGCTTTTCCAGTCCCCAAACGCCACACACACACACACACACACGCACACACACACACACACACACATGCACACGTGTGCACACGTACATACAGAGACACTCTAGACAGCTTATTGAGGTGTATTTTATGCATGACAGTGGGCAAAAAGAAAAAAAAAAAGAAAGAAAGCTATTCCCTAAGATCAAACATTGTTTTCAAGTCTAGGTTAGCCTTCCTGGAAAATCCATCCACAGTATTTTTAAGCAGGTTAAAATGTCTGAGCTGTGATCAAACGGTGTGCCAAGAACATGGTTAGACAGAGAGGCCTGGAAAATTGGAAAGGAAGATGTGTTTCCAAATGAAAAGTATAGCAGTCAAAGCTGGTACTCCAGCGTGAAGGGCTCTGCGGGACCGGGCTCTGGAGAGAGAGAGAGGCTTTGAGCCTGGGGCCAGATCGCTATCAGGGTGCAACTGGGTTCTTCCAGACCACTCTTCTGCCTTCCTCTGCCTTAAAGAAACAGCTTCATAACAGGACTTCTGCAATCACAGAAGTTGGTTACCTTTTCCTAATCTGAATCAGTAGCGGTTACACATAAAAGCTTTGCCTTACTTGGCTTTGCTATCTCTCCCTTAGCTGACTGCTGGATTCTCAGGACAAATGTTGTCCCTGGAGCCCATGAACTGGATATACCCTCCAAACAAATACAGGCTTCTCTCTCATCCAGGAGTTCTTTCAGAAAAGACTGACAGCTAGACAGTGGGACTTCTCTCCTAAGAGTCATCACAGAAAGGAACGAGGGTTTCGCTTTCATAAATAAGTCAGGTTGCACAGTTGGTAGAGAATCCGCCTGCCAATTCAAGAGACGCACGTTCAGTTCCTGGGTCGGGAAGGTCCCCTGACGGAGTGCATGGCAGCACACTCCAGTACTTTTGCCTGGAGGATCCCACAGAGCAGCCTGGTGGGCGGCAGTCCATGGGCTGCAAAGAGCTGGACACGACTGAGTGCATCCAAACACACAGACCCTCCCGACAAGTTGCATAAGGTAGAATCTGACCAAACCGCCCCTTCCTGGCAAACCAAGGAAGCCTGAAATTCCAGGTTTAGCTTCAACAGCATCAAATAAAACATAAAGCATGCAATTTACAATTAAACGACTGTAAATGGTTTAAATAATCCTCCATTTCCTAGCTGTGTAATTTGAGGTAGGAAGGTTACATTCCCTGACTTTCAGTTTGATCCATTATAAAATGGAAAGAATGAGAAATGGCCTCATAGATTGTATATAACAAATGAGATCATGTAAGTGGTTCCCCTTTGCAAAGCCAAACAAAATAAGCATAGCTAACATGAAAATGTTTATAATTATTATTCATTACACATTTATCTTGTATTACTGGTATCTGTTAAAATACCTTTTCCTCTTGAGAAAAGCACTTCAGTCACACCAGTTATTTGCAGTTTAATGTGAATAAAAACAAAAGTAAGAGGCCTTGCCTCGCTTGATGACTGAGGAAAGGCTCTAAGAAATAATAATGTTAGACTAACTATAAAAGCGAACGTAGGTCTTCCAAGAGGCTTAGAATAAACTTTTTCCTCTTCAAAACATCTTCTAAGTTGCTACTGGGTTAACTTTCTTTTCCCCAACAGAGAAATGTAGAAGATACCACTTTTCAGTCAATAAATGAAGTATGTATTGAGTGCTTGCTAAGTGCCAAGCATGTGACAGGTGCTGGGATGTAACAGACACACAGTCAGCGGCCCTTGGACCCCGCCAGCCGTGTCGGTGACGGACTCCTCCGAGAGAAGAAAGCCCAGACAAAGCTCGACATCCTCTCCTGTCTGAGGGTCAGGGGTATGTAAGAAAGAGGGTGAAGACAGGTCTACAGAGAAGCAAAAGGGGGAAAGAGATGGATTCAGAGTAGATATGGAGATCAGTTTTAGGCAAGAGAAGGATGGTCTTCTGTTCTCTAAAAGGAATCAGTTATTTGGCAGATACCTTTTCTTACGTCTTAGCAACTGCACTGGGGCCCCAACAATTGAGTTATCAAAATCTCCCACATACTGTGTTTCCCAGGAAGTAGACTCTGCGATGCAGGCCAGCATGCAGGGGGTTTTATAGGAGTTTCAGCCCAGCAAGGTCAGCCCCGGATGTGCAGGGAGCGGATGGACGCATGCTTGGGCAGAGAGGGGTCGAGCTCCAGCCTCAGCAAAGCACCTGGGACGACCCCCGCCCCGGCGCTGAGTGGGCCTGCTGGGCATGGCCTCGGGCGGGCGAGCGCCGCGGGTCAGCCCCTGGGCAGCGGGCACTGCCGTCCGCCCAGCACTCCAGCCTCTGGGAACAAGTGCTTCACGGCGGGGGCCGCGGGGGCACATCCAAGCTGCTCCCTGCGGGTCACCTCGCGCGTTTACAGACGCCCACCCAGCAGCGGGCAGCAGTATGATTCGCGTGGTGGGGCTGGGCTGAAGGGTTTGTTGAGTCAGGTTCTTGAACGCAAGTAATCAAAACTCCAGCTAACTGAAGGACACCAGGATTTCTGGAAGGGCAGGGATTGGCCCAGGAAACTGATGAGAAGGCAAAGGAAACGAGCTCCAAAGTGGCAGGAAGAGCGTAGAGAGGGTGAGGGCCGAGAGGCCCCCTCCTCCGAACAGCCTGCCCTGGATGCCTCTCCGGAGGCATGCACACGCGCCACCCCTGCCTCTGGGGCGAACTCGGACGCGCTCCCCCTGCTCCGCACCACGGGCTCCAGGATCAGGGTCGCAGGGCGAAGCCCCTGCTTGGCTGAGTCCAGGCCGGCGCTCACTCGCCAGCGGCCAGGACTGAGCATGAGGCAGGCTGTGTCCCGTCGGCGTCCTTAGCCAGAGGGGAGGGCCTGGCTTCCCCCTCGCCTGGTGAAACACGTGTCCTCGGGCACCAACAGCAGAGGGGTTTCAGACCCTGCACTGATTTTTTTTTTTTTTTTTTTTGGACCGATCTTTTAAATCCTAGAGACAGATGATAGATGGATGGACGGATCGATAGATAAATAGACTGACAGATCATACAAAGGCCCGCCCAGCGACTTGGCCCTGCGCTCACGAGAAAGGGTGAACGGGGCTTCCCCTGGGGGCTCAGCGACGTAAAATCCGCCCGCAACGCGGGAGGCACAGCTTCGGTCCCTGAGCCGGGAAGACCCCGCGGGCCCCGGAGCGACACAGCCCGAGCTTCACGGCCACCGAGCCCACGCGCCGCAGCGACCGAGTCCCGCCCCGAGCCCGGCCCTGCGACAGGGGGTCCACCGCGCTGGGCCGCCCCCGCCTGCCGCCCCGGGGAGAGCCTGCGGGGCCAGACCCGGGCGGCCGCACAAACCGAGGAACACGCCGTTCCAACAAGCGCGCCGCAGCGGTCACGCCCCGACCGTGCACGGGGCAGGCGGGCTGCTGAGACCGCCGACGCCGACCGCTCCACCGCCCGCTCGGTCGGCGGGCGGGGCCGTGAGCGCTGCGGTTGGTGCGGGGCCCGCCGGACGGACCGGGCTGCCGGTCGGCCTCGGCCTCGGCAGCAGGAGAGCGCGCTCGGGAGACGGGCGCAGACCGGCCGGAGAGGAGGGCAGAGAACGCAGGCCGCCGCCAGCCGCCCAGCGCAGCGCCGCCCCGGGGCTCCGGCCCGGTCCTGCCCGCCGGGCGGACGAGGCCCTCCCACATGCGGTCACACGCGGCCCCAGGGCGGCGCGGGGAGCTTTCTGCTCCAGCAAGTCAGCGGGCCCGAGAGGGCGACGCCAGGAAGAGAGGACGCAGAGAGGCTCGGAGAGCTCTGATCTCCTCGTCTTCTCCTGCAGACCAAGGAAGGGCCCGTCGCGTTAATTCACTGCCTGCAGGACTCGGGCTGAGTGTCTCACAAACAAAGGCTGCGATCCTCTGTCTTGCCAGGGCAGAGGCGGGTGTCAGACTGAAAACACGAAGACGCTCAGAGATCAGGAAGGCGGGGGTCTTAGCTCCCTGCCCGGGATTGAACCCGCGGCCCCAGGGTGGAAGCATGGAGTTCTAACCACTGGAGTGAGTGAGTGAAAGTTGCTCAGTCGCGTCTGACACTTTGCAGCCCCACAGACTGCAGCCTGCCTGGCTCCTCTGTCCACGTTCTCCAGGCAAGAATACTGGGGTGGGTTGCCATTTCCTTCTACAGGAACCACTGAACTGCCATGGAATTTCCTCCTACGATAACAATTTTACTTGAGGATTTTGCAGGACTGGGGTTGCAGGTAGGAGAGTGTGCAAAGTGGAATATTTTCATTGGATTGTGTTCAAAACATTTTTTTTTCCATTAAAGAAAGCACAGATACCTTTAAGATGTGAAAATGTAAGACCAAATACGCCATGTTGAAGAAATTGCAAGCTACTTTGGGTGGAGCCCTCTGAGATGTGCATTCACTTGACTCTGCCATTAAGGACGTACTAATGGCAACCTTTGAGAAAGACTAGCTGTGAGGAGAAGACCTAGGGAAACTTGGCTAAGCTCTCCACCGCCTCCCAAGGCCACTCGTGTGCAGAGCCTCTCTGGGCTTCGTGCCTGAGCTTCCTGATCTCGGGAAAGCGTGACTTGCTGGTGGGCACTGGGAGAAGTCAGGCACTGGGGGAACACCCTGAGCGTGGCATGCCAGCCTCTGCAAAGGATGGAAACGGCCAGAGACAAAAGGGTGAGTCAGAGGCCTGTGAGTACACTGGACGGACAGTGAGATGAAGGGTAGCAAAGGAAAGCTTTGGCTTGGGGTTGGGACATCTGCAAGCGGTAAGAACCGTTAGGTGGCCAACTCACAGGGGGAGCAACGAGGTTCCCCCAGCACTGAGCTCATCAACCCAAGAGCCCTCACTCGGCCTCGGCCACAGAGAACCATCTGTACTGACTCCGGAAGGACAGGGTGGCCAGGCAGGTCATTTTCAGCTCCTATTTCTGTTACTCCATGGAACGAGGGTGATTCGAACCGTATGTCTTTAAAACCACTCTGCATGTTGGTGGTTTGCTTGTTTGGGTTCTTTGAAAGTGCCACGTGACCCTGGTCCTTGTGACAAAACACAGCGCTCTCACAAAGTTTGTTTCCATCCCGCCTCCCTTGTCCTCTCCTCCCCCAGCGTGTCGAGTAATGTGCTTTCTTTTAGAACTTGTTCCAGACTAAACTGGATTGATGTTGTGCTTTAGGTAAATCGTGAGGTCAAAGAACAGGAGAATATGAAAGATCCCACACTGGGGAGGATCAAGTTTCAGGGCAGCCTGGCGTTCTGAATCTGACAATGGTACCCAGGGACATGTGGTTAAAAAAAAACACACTGGTTGTTGTTAACCTCAAAAAGACAGGGATGAGCCGTGAGCAGACTAACATGCCTATCTTGCGGGCAGATGTTTTATGAATGTCTTATTCCAGCTCTAGTCAAAACAGTAAAAACAGCCTGACCTTCAAAACCAGACAAAGCCGGGTTCTGGCATTCTGGCACACAGAAAAAGACTTTGAAGGGTGCCTTTATCTTCTCCGAGCCTCATCTGTAAAATGGACACAATAAAAGCTTCCACAGAGCACGGCTGAGAGGATGAATTGAGAAAATGTCTGTGCAGTGGCGGGCGAAGAGCCGGTAATCAGTAACTTCTAACAAGTAATATGGTAGAGGTTCTGTCTGAAGCTCTCTTAAGACGATGTGCTTTCTCAGTGTCTAGTGAGTTAGTTTTGGTTGTATATGAGATACGAGCCACTGTTATAATTAAGCCTTTAATGAAAGATTTCCTAATTCATCAAGAGACACCAGCTGCCTTTCTATTTGGAAATTGTCTTACTCTTCATCTGATCAGGCTGCTGCAACTGGATAACACAGACTGGGCGGTGTAATCAGCAAACCTTTATCCATCACAGTGCTAGAGGCTATGAAATCCAAGAGCAGAGTGCTGCTAATCTGGTTCCCGGTAAAAACCCTGCTCCTGGCTTTCAGATGACCGCCTTCGGCCGTCTCCTCACACGGCAAAGAGAGACCAAGCTTCGTCAAGTCTCTCTCTCCTCTATGTTTTGACTCTACTGTGGAGCATGTAGGGTCTTAGTTCCCTGAGCAGGGATCCAAGCTATGCCCCTGCCGCGGAAGCACAGAGTCTTATCCACTGGACTGCCGGGGAAGCCTCCACATCTTTTTTTAAAAGGGCACGAATCTCATTTGTGAGGGCTCCACGCTCATAACTGTATTCCCTCCCACGTTTCCCACCTCCGAATACCATCACCTAGGGGATGAGGGCTTCAACATGTCAATTTGGAAAGGGAGGCGAAAGGGGTACAAGAGTTTAGTCCATCACAAAAGGGAATGTTGGTGTTTCACTAACAGCGCCCCAACTTCAGACTACAAGGGGAGCTCTGCTCTGTTAATTCTTGGTCCCTAGGGGGGTCTTTGCTTCCCAGACTTCCTTCCTCAATCCCTTCCTGAATCTGAAGGGATTAACCTATGGCCTACTTTCCAGATGCTGTGCGTTAACTTTGCCCTTTTATAGGTTTACCTTAACAAATATAGCACTCTTCAACATCTGCCATTTAAATAACAGGAGATTTACGACTTACTTGTTGCAATGAGAATGTCAAGGAGAAATGGATAACCGCGTGTGCTCGCCTTGGCAGCCGGTCTGGGTTTCCCAGTAACCTCTTTTCTTGCCATTGCTGTGACAGTCACAGGTGCAGTGCACAGCCTTGAGCGTGCATCCGAGTGAGTACACTAGAGGACTGCTCTGACGGGAGACGCTCCATGCTCCAGAGTGTCTAACTGTGGGATCCAACACGCTTCTCCGTTCCTGCCAGTGCTTTCGCTGCTGTGGAACACGGGGGCCTTTCAGATGGCTCCGCGCCTCTCGCTCAGGCACCAGTCCAAGTCCATGAAGCAGCTACTCTCCAGTTTGCTGGTAATCACTTGTCAATAAAATCAGGGTGTGTTCACTTCTAGGCAGCGGGGCTCTCTGGGATGTGTCCCTGCCAACACAAAACGTGCCGGTGTCATAGGTAAATAAGGAAAGCAGAGAGCAGAGACCACGGGGCAGAGTCCAGGCCGGAGGAGGACAGACGGTCCCTCGTGTTCTACCTGCGGGGCCACCCCAGGGTCATCTCCTTCACTGGACGACCCAGGCTGCTCAGAGCGGAGGCCGGGAAAGCTGGTCCGTCCGAGCGTGTCGCTGGTGGAGTAGTGCTCGCCTTCCCCTCTTTCCATCTACCTTGCACCAGTTTGCCCTGAAGTTCAAGTGCCTGAGCTCCTCAACCCCACTAAGGACCTGTGCCCAGGACTCAGGAGTGCCCCGGGGTTCAGATCCCAGCGAGAGCATGGGATGCAAATGACAGACGGATTCTGACCAACTGACCAGGAAAGGGAACCAGCGTGGCAGGGACCTAGGGAAACAGCCTGGAGACGGCCCGCTTCTAACGTCACTACTTTACACAGAAGATCCCTCAGCCACCAGGTTCCTGCTATAACGACCCTGGACTCGTGAATCTGCCAGCTTGTGCAGAAATAATTGTTAAGTGACCATGCTAAGCGCTTGCAGAGTTTCCTCAACATTCAGAGTTGGATGCTGGAGAACCTGATTGACTACACATCAGTTGCATAATAATGTTCAGCTACTAGAGCAAAGCTGAAAAGAGAATAGCCCACTGCTTCCAGTTCTATAGCGAGAATAACCTCCCACCTCTCTCAGGACTTTCTCCAAAACGCAAAGGATATTGTTAGGTTCTGGGCAGTCAGACTGACTAACATTCATGACATCCTCCATTCTGGCTAAGGTCCCCCCAGATCCTTCTTTGCTTCTTAATATTTTTGAAAGCATTGCTCCTGTAAACACAGTGAAACGCTTCTCAAGACAACCAGCCTCTCAGAGTCGTCTGATGGGAGCAAAACAATGTCTCATTGGGTCTTGTAGCCAGCCCCGGGTTCCGGATCTTACTTCTCCCTGATATTCTTCCACTTTGACTAGACGAGACATCATTACCCAGGACTTCCCTGGTGGTCCAGTGGCTAAGACTCCAAACTCTCAATGCAGGGGCTCCAGGTTCAATCCCTGGTCAGGGAACTAAATTCCACATGCTGCAACTAAGACTCAGCACAGCCAAATAAATAAAAGTCAGGGCAAATTGGTGCAAGGTAGATGGAAAGAGGGGAAGGCGAGCACTACTCCACCAGCGACACGCTCGGACGGACCAGCTTTCCCGGCCTCCAGTCTGAGCAGCAGGGTCTGTCCAGTGAAGGAAATAACCCGGGGTGGCCCCGCAGGTAGAACACGAGGGACCTTCTGTCAATATATGATATGCACACACATATGAAAATGAGATAGCGAAAGCAGATAATGAAGTATACATACACGCCTGTGTGTACACACACACGCATTGCAAGGTGAGAAATATGGGTTAATGTTATATTCCCCATTTTTGTAATTGAGATGAGGCTACAGCTGATGTTGGGCTTCCCAGGTGGCACCAGTAAAGAACCTGCCTGCCAATGCAAGAGACATAAGAAACACGGGTTCAATCCCCGGGTCGGGAAGATTTCCTGAAAGAGGGCATGGTATCCCACTCCAGTCTTTTTGCCTGGAGAATCCCATGGACAGAGAGGGTTGCAAAGAGTCAGACACGATTGAGTGACTTAGCGCACGCACATAGCTGATGTTATAGGTTGGGCTCTTTGAGAAGTAAACTCTGAGATGGCATTTAAATTTCAGTATACTTATTTAGAAAGCCCTTGGGATCAGCACCTGTGGAAGGTGGGGAAGGAAGCAGTGTAGACAAAGGGCAGAGTCAAGCTGCAGAGCAGGCCATTCGGGGACCGTGGTTAAGCAATGAGTAGGTGAGTCATACATAATTCATCCATCTCAACCCTCCCATCCTAAAAGTCTTTAGATTCCATCTCTACAGTGAAACTGGCATCTTTTTCATGTAGGTCCAGATTTCAGTCAACCAAGTGAAAAAAAATTAGAACCACTCCCAGATGTTTAAACATGCACAATGAACCCAACATAAACTGAAAATAGACCAATTTCCAAAAGCTCAGCCTGAAATAAAATGATCTTCCATTTTTAACACAACACCCTCAGAATCCATTCCTGCGCACATATCTTAGATTTTTGTCCATATAAGTTAGTAAATTCTTGTAATACTTTTGGAGTATAAAATTCTTTTCTTAGATTTAATTTTTTTAATGTCCCTAACTCAGATATACTCTGGAGAAGGAAATGGCAACCCACTCTGGTATTCTTGCCTGGAGAATTCCATGGACAGAAGAGCCTGGTGGGCTACAGTCCATGATGTTGCAAAGAGTCGGTCATGACCAAGCATGCACATATGAGGCTCAAAGATGTCAAGACAGCACATGAAGTATTAGGCCTTGCTACTCACTCTGTCAACTTAGAAAGAAGGCATAGATTTAGGAAAGAGTTATAATGTCTATCTGTGCCCTCAAGTTCTACTCTTTATTCGTAGGTCCTCGTTTTTTCCCTTTTCCTCTTTGAATCTTGGTGCTACACACCCCTTCCCCAGGTCACCTCTAAGGAACAATCCCATAAATACATTTGCCCCCAGCCTGATAGTTTTACTTGATCCCGTGTTGGTCGTGGGATTGAAGAGACATCAAATAGCAGCGTTTGCAATGCTTCTCCTCCATCTCTCAGACTTTATGCTGAAAGTGAGCAGCTATCTCCAGCTCAGCTCCCTCACTGTCTACTGCGATCCTCTGGATGCTTCTGTCCTCATTACACTTTAGTTTACTTTTTCAACCTTTGGAATCAACAGTCTAAAAAGCATTGGTGTTGTCTTCTATTTTGACTTTGAATGAAATATACTTTTCACTACTAGAAGAATTTGAGAAGCTAGAAAGTTTGTAAGATAGAAAGTGTATAAAAGTGGGGTATTTCATTATACTCATACGTTCATGAGGACAATAAAAATAAATGGGCTTTCCCGGTGGCACAGTGGTAAAGAATCTGCTTGCTAATGCAAGAGATGCAGGTTCAATCCCTGAGTGGGAAAGATCCCCTGGAGTAGGAAATGGCAACCTGCTCCAGCATTCTCTAAGGGGAAATCCCATGGATAGAGGAGTCTGGCGGGCTACAGTCTATGGGGTCAAAAAGAATCGTACATGACTGAGCACACACACACAACCCAGATATTCTAGGAGCAAGTGTTTAACAGACAGCTAGTTAGGTTGGTAGAGAGGACAGAGGAAGAAATGACTTCTCCTGCAAGAGTCAGACTTGGTCACAAAGTCCTACAGCAGTCTTGGAAAGGGGTAAGCTATTTCAGCTGGCCGTGAAGGCTCACTGCAGTTGCAAGTGTAGACACTTAATTCTTTCACAGAGTCCCTTCTGATTCACGGAGGTCCCATCCTATTTCATTGTATTAACTTTAGAAGAAGTCTAACAAACTTTGAGTTAAGTTGATTCTGTGATATGTCAAAGCTTGGAACAAAACTGTTTGGTTGGGGGCCATCCCCGTCTTAAGACTCTGAGAGATAAGATATTCTTTTCCATGGTCATAGAAAATACCTTTCTTTCAGGGTGTTCCTTGAGCCAAGAATGTAGGAATTTGAGTTGGCTAATCTCTTGAAAGCTCTCTCTAGCGCCATTAGAAGTAGCCGCCCTGTGAAGAACAGCCTCTGTTTGTCCACCCTGATCTACACTCCATTCTTCACTTCCTTGCTCTTTGCCCCCCAAAGCCATCTCCAGGTTCTGCACCAACCAGGTGACCTCAGCCTTGCAGCTTCAGTTGCCTGAAGCCCCTGGGATGCCTGAGGGGGAGAATCGGATTGAGAAAGATAAGGGAGGATTTACCTCCTGGCCTGCAGCCTGCCAAGACAGGAGAAGGCAGCGGCTGGATCCTCTTACCAAAGTCCACGTTGCTCTGTTACAAGCCTGCGGCGGCACCGACAGCTGTCTCGGGGCCCTGGTGACTGCTCCTGCCTCCTGCTTTCAGGCGCGGGGCTGCAGGGACCTTGCAGTTCAAACCCCTACACTGCTGCATCGTCTCTTGTTGATTTCCCTTAGCCCTGCTCACAACGCTCTAGTAAGCCCTTTGCTAGACTTTCCTCAGCTACTCTATTTGAGTGTACCATCTCCTTTCTGCTGAGACACCATGTGACACACACCTCAGCCAACAGTTCTCAAATTCTAGGAGTCTTCATTGCACCCCAGGGCATGAAACGACTCAGTCCACCAAATCTTGCTTTTGATATGCGTTTTATCCCAGACTGATAAGCTTCATTAGCAGATTTCTCAACTGTGTACCATGAGCTCTGGATGCTCAAGACCGAATCTGAGCTGAACTTTCATTGCTCTTCATTCTAATCGATTCAAGGAGCCCCACAGTTCTCACATTCTCCTAAAATACACCTGTGTACACTACTGGTTCCAGGATCTGCACTCGGCAAGCTTCTTGTTTACAAAAGACAGGAAGTACCACTGAATAACTTAAGCAGAAGCAGTGATTTCTTGGGAGAAAACTGGTAGCTCACAGGATTAACAGGAAAGTTGAAAAACAATGCTCCGAATGGAATTAAAGGAGGCAAACATAATCCGCACCCCCCCAGGGCCACCTCTCAGGTCAGCGCCACGGAGCGCGCACGGCCCCGCCATACAGGCTGCACTGATGATCAAGGATCTAGGCCCCAGAGCCACTGAACTTGGACGCCCTGCCCCTGAGCGCTCAGCCCACTGCAGCTGTCCTGATAACCCCTAATTCACGGCGGTTCTTTCTTTAGTCCATTGACTCCAGCATTTTCACATCAGCCGCAGACCAACCCTGAAATTAGTGTCAACATGTAGTTCAGCCTTTTTATCCTTCTTGGACTCAGAGCCCTGCTGTCTTTCCTGCCACCTCATCTCTGTCCTTTTTCCCCTTATTAGCCATTCTAGCAGAAGACATTTTTCTCCCTTTCTCTTACAACAGAGTGAGGTGTAGCTTGAGCAGAGATTTACAAGTCAAATGTTCATAAACTCTGTATTTCTATATAATTTCTTAGACTTCTTTCTTAGATACATTCAGCATTTAAATGTCAGGACAAAGTTCTACTTCTGTATAGAAGGCTTACCTAAATATTTAAGTCACACTAAGGCTTTCAACTTTTTCAATAGTCTGTGACACTGTTATATCAAGTTGCCTTGATAGGAAATCATGAATTTGTTCCTGGTTTTGTTAGGTAAAATAATGGACCTATCCTCTTGATTTCTTGGTTCCACAAAGAATCATCCAAAATAGCTCTCTTAGATATATAAAGATAAGGCAAGAGTTAATGGGAATCATCTGGAGGTATTTGCCAAAAGCCCCTCCAGATGTTCCTTGTTGTGCCAAAGACATGGCACATCTGTGATTAGATGGCAAGGTTTGCACGGAGGTTAACGGACTTTTGGATACACACGTGGTGTGTGTGCTCAGTCGCTCAGTCGTGTCCGACTCTTTGGAACCCTATAGACTGTAGCCCATCAGGCTCCTCTATCCATGGAATTTTCCAGGTAAGGCTTCTGGAGCAGGTTGACATTTCCTTCTCCAGGGGATCTTCCTGACCCAGGGATGGAACCTGGGTCTCCTGCATTGGCAGGTGAGTTCTTGACCACTAGCACCACCTAGGAAGCCCACTTAGGTGGTAGATGCTTCAGCAACTTCCAGTGTGATAGTCAACATTAAACTCTCTCTGATAGATTGGAATGATGTCAACTGAAATCCAACAAAGGCCTTTGAAAAGGGCTCACAAAGATGGAGCATAGACAAGTCTAGGTTTAAGGCCAAGGCCTACCGCTTACAGAGGAGAGCTGATTCTAGTGGGCCCTGCTGCTGATGTCCAAGCTTGTCCCGATCAATAACCATTGTGAGCCCTTTGAGAATAACACCTTTGCATGAGAAGAAACCAAAACACTGTAACAATGGTAAGCTGTCTGGCAGCAGATACCAAGGGGGGCCTCAGATTGCTCCCTTGAAGAATCACTGTGGTGGGTACAGAAACCTGGGCCAGCAGTGTCTTCTACCAAAGCAACTTGAGATGCAATTAATGTGAATATCAAAAAAGTTCAAGAATAATCTTCCTTCGTACTGTGAAGTGGGTGAGGCAAATTGTCTTAATGAAATGGAACTTCTACTCATGAAAGATTCCTGCTACGGTCATTCTGTCTTCTTTGTAGAGTACTCTTTGTACACCTCAGGAGGAGATACTTGGTATATGTATGATGTGTGCACACGTGATAAGTCGCTTCAGTCACGCCTGACACTTTGCAATCCCATGAACTATAGCCCGCCAGCCTCCTCTGTCCATGGGATTCTCCAAGCAAAAATACTGGAGTGCATTGCCATGCCCTCCTCCAGGGGATCTTCCCAACTCAGGGATTGAACCCGTGTCTCTAATGTCTCCTGCATTGGCAGGCAGATTCTTCACCAATAGTGCCACCTGGGGATCCCAAATGTATGATGAGTCAGGCTAATGAATCAGTAAAGTCATCACTGTGCTAGACACAAAGATGCGTGAAGTCCAAGCCGTGAAGAGCAAAGTCATGGTCTTGAGTACCTTTTCCATCTTCATTATACTGCCTGCTTAAACTTGTGGTATGGACATTATCTGCTGCAAAGACTGTATTGTCATTCATTCAATGAATAAATTTAAAAGTCTTACCAAGTAAAACTACCTGGTTAAGTATAATAAGCCCTAGACTGGGAATGAACTGACCAAGTTGATTCCCAGACCTCATAAACATTTAATTATCTGTGCAAATACGAACAAACAAGTTACTCTCTTTCAACCCAGTCTTCATCTGTAAAATCCATAAAATGGAAAAAGTAAGACCGTTCTTGACTACAACCCGGAGTGACTATGAAGATCCAGTGGGATAATGTATGTGACATAACATTGCAAATTGGATTAAACAATGCATAAATGTGAGAGATGACCTAATTCATCTTCCAGTTTTAACTGGTAAGTTTGGAATTGGCAAGCACTCATTTGAAACAACATTTCTCAGAGGAGCTCAGGGCCTCTCGATCATCAATTCCCCAAGGCTTTTAAAGAGAGTCACAGGACTGAGTCTCCACGGCCACATTCAGAGTATGAAAAGCCCATTTAGCTGTCATCCCCTGCTCTTGGCAGACTCTCAGGGAATGCCAGCAAAACGTCTGAAATTGGAACGGCAACCCACCAAGTACATCCAAATCTTTCATCAAACTGTGCCGAGTTTAGAAGCAATATTATGTTAACACTACCCCCACCGTGGATTATTTCTAATGAAACCAATCTGCCAAGGTGAAATGAGAGTATGTGTCACAGAGAAGCATAATTGGATTGACCTGAAAACTGGCTTGAAAAGTAAATATCCTTTCAATTAAAGATGAGCAAAAAGACTCCAGAAAATATCAAGACTTCTGACTCTTTTAAATCTGTGGCCTGTCCCTTGGACCAAAATATAATTGTATTTTAAAGTTTCTGAATGTAATAAGAATAAAAATTTGTAATTCTGTTTATTGAATTGTATTCTCCTGATGGCTGAACTCTCTTAATTGTAGGCTGGCAAACTTCAAAGCAGAATCAGCTCCTTCAAGCTGTCATGGTACCATTCAGGATGTGGAAAACACCACATGGTCTCTAAGTTCAGCGTCTGAATGGTCATCGTTTCCTTCCTCTCTTTCATTGTTTCGTCATCTTCCACCTCCCTTTGTAGCCATCTTCTACTAGACCCCAGAATTGTATGGTCATTCTATTTTCTGCACACTACAAAATGGGCAGTAGGAATATAAAAATGAGTAAGACTTGAGCCTTGGTCTTGAATATTCTTCTTTTACCCCAATCACCTCCTTAGTTCATTCTTTCAATCTTTGATCAAATACCTCCTCTATGATGTTTATTCGCCCAGAAAGACATAAAACTTCTTTATGATTTAACTGTCCCTTGAAAATGTGCCCATTCTGACTTGTACCATATTCTTTGTAATTATTAATTAACATATTTCCTGGAAATCAATGATCAAGTCTTTTCATCTTTGGACGCCAATACCCATATCACATCTGGCACAAAATAGGTGTTAAAACTATTTGTTGAATAAACGAGTCTCCAACTCAATCATCCCCCAGATACCAAACGCTTCTGTGTCTACCCTCTTGGTGGCTCTTCTTCTAAGGCGCTCTCTTCACTGTGTCTTTTTTTGCCAGTGCTATGCACCATGTGGCATCTCGTTTACCTGATCAGGGATTGAACCTATGTCCCCTGCACTGGACGCTGGGAGTCTTAACTACTGGACCACCACAGTTACTACTTCACTGCTTTCATTACGCAGCTTGGGTCTTTTATCACCTTTTGCTCTTTTTCAAATAAGTTTTTCATGTACTATCCTTACACCTCTCAGATGCATTTTCTGTTCCTACCAAAGTTATCTTGAGTCTGCATCCAACCATCTTACTCCATTCATCAAATATTGTCTCCTAGATACACAGCAAAAATACAGTGTTCTAACTGACATTCTTCAGCCTATCTCTGCCCTCATGCTCCAAGTTCCCTGTGTGCCTAAGGAATTATGCATTTTTGATATTTCTATGGCCTTGCTCATGTGTCCTTTAAGCCCGTCTACTCATGTCTGCCTACTGAAAACTCACCTATCTGTAAGGTTTTAGCTTCAAAATCACACAAAAATCGCAAAATCCCCAGCTAATAAGAACCTAGTCCCTCAAGTTTAGTAACGAAGCTTGCAGGAATCACGTCTAAAGGCAGAGGCAGCACTGAAACCTGAGCTCCCGACTCCGGAGCTCTTTACACAGGGTGACCGCGAGGCGGCCTCGGAACATGCAGGAGGTGACGGTGAACAGAGAGTGGGACACACACGTGTGAGGCTCCGGGGGATCTGCACTGGAGACTGAGGTTTAAGTCACCCCCGAGTAGGCAGTCATGACAGCCGTGTACATCAAGGAGATTCTTGAGAGAAAAGAAGAGAAGAGGGTCTAGGACTAACCCTTGAGAAAGTTTTCTTTGCTTTTCTGTAGCCACACTGTGTGGCATGTGGGACCTCGGTTTCCCGGCCAGCTCACACACCCGCGCCCCTGCCGAGGAAGTGCAGGGTTCTGACACTGGACCAGCCGGGAAGTCTCCCCTAAAGCCTCGAGAAACTGCGATGGAAGGTTAGCGGGGGAAAGACGCTGCAAAGAGGAGGACTCAGCCAGAGATGGAGGGAGACAGCCAGGAAGGCGCGGCATCTTGGAGTCACCACGAAGACGGCAGGGATCCGCGGTGTGAAATCCTGCCCGGAGGCGGGGAATGAGAGAGTGACCTTTGGGTGAGGCGGCAGCGAGGTCTCTGTGATCTCGGCGAGTGCGGTGGAGGCGGTGCAGGCGGGAGCCGGTGGGGCGGCGAGGAAATGGGGCCCCGGGTGCAGACAGGCCTTCTGAGAAGTTTAGCCCTGAAAACTGGAAAGGATTAGAAGGCTGTTTGCAGGAAAAACAGAAGAAGCTGTACGAGGACACAGGTGTAACACGAGCGGAATTTTTTTTTCACAGATTGAAGAGAGCCGTGTGTTTAAATATTTACGGAGAGATCCAGCCGAGGGGGCTCATTAATGATGTAAGGCCCCTGTGAAGAGAGAGCAGTGTGGAGTCTGAAGCGCTCGGAGGAGGGCTGCCCTCAGGAGAGGGACCACCCCGGCAGTGGAACAGGAGGTGGAGGCGGGACGGGCTTCGCTCCGGAGACAGAGTGGTCTGGGGACTGGCACCGGGGCCCCTCTTCACCAGCGGGCGGTACCGGCTGGGCCGGCCCTCTGCGGGGACCCGGCGCTGCAACGAAGGCCGGAAGCTGAGGGCCTGGCGCACGTCCACGCCGCGTTCCAGGGCCGGCCTCCGGTGCGGCTGCGACAACGAGGGCCGCCCGCACTTTGCCTCAGTCCCGCGGCCAGGACCCGCTGAGAAGGGGCGGGCGAGGCCCTCGGACCGCAGTTCACGGCGAACACGCCCTCACCGTCACCATCACCACCACCAAACATGCGCAAGTGTCTGTGAACACCTCGTCACCATTCTAGAAAAGAAACGAACGAGGAAACAGACTGAGGGGAGACTAGGCTTTCGGAAGGATGCAGCAGCGGTCAGAAGGCGGGTCTTTGCCCCAGACCCTAAAGGAGAGAGAAGAAAGCAAGCGTCCGGGCGCGTGCGCCTCATCGGTCACGGGCAGGGCGGCGCGTTCACACGAGACCAGCGCCGCCTGCGGAGCCGCGGCTTCTGTCGACCGTTTCCCCTCACGGGCCCGCGGCCCTCCGCTTCTCAGTCAGTAGTTGGGCTTCTTCGCCCCCCAGGCCCTGCAGGTGGAAGGGAGAGAAGGGCTGGGGGGAGCGGCCCGGCCTCTCCGACAGCCGCCTCCCCGCGGCGGCTCGCCTCTGCCCGGACGCGCTCCTCACCTCACCTCGCCAATCCTTGGGACGGAAGGCGCGTCTGTCTGCTCTCTGCCCTCAGGGGACCGAGGCTTCACCTCAGGGCCCGGCGCCTGGCCCGTGGAGACACAGGAGGCGTTACCGCGGGAAGGGCTGGCCTCAGTGTTTTCTGACTGCAAGGGCGCCACCCCGCCCCTGAAATCCGGAGGACACGGCCTCTCCCCAGCTCAGCAAACGAGCAAGTAGTCCCGCCAACGTGTCAGTCCCACCGGGGCGATGAGATCTTACCTTAGTGCAGAGCCGTCCGTGAGCTCCAAAGCGGGGACTTCCTCTCCCCTTCCCAAAATCAACACCCGACTGTTTGATGAGTCATTGGTTCCCTGACATTGGTAGCAGACGCTTGAAACGCTCCCAGAGGGAGGAAAATGATACTGCAGTCAAGCCACTCTCTCCTTTGCCCTCTCCAGCCTCCGCAGCGAGGAGCCCACCAGTTCACAGTGGAGCCTCTGGGCTACCTCCCTTTCTCATTAACTCAGCTGAATTAGAGCTAGCTCATGGCTTTCCCGGAGAAGGCAATGGCACCGCACTCCAGTACTCTTGCCTGGAAAATCCCACGGACGGAGGAGCCTGGTGGGCTGCAGTCCATGGGGTCGCGAAGAGTCAGACATGACTGAGCGACTTCACTTTCACTTTTCACTTTTATGCATTGGACAAGGAAATGGCAACCCACTCCAGTGTTCTTGCCTGGAGGATCCCAGGGATGGGGTCGCACAGAGTCGGACATGACTGAAGTGACTTAGCAGTAGCAGCATGGCTTTCCAAAAAATAAACAAACTAGGTCTCTCCTAACCTCAGACAGGATCAGGACACTCAAATTTTTCTTTGTCACTGAGAAAGAGTAAGATAGAACCAGTCCATAGGTGACTGTTGGTTAGGTATTTGTTCATTATAGCCCTGAAGAGGCACCAGTGGACAGCTTAGACTCTGTGGAGGACCAACCAACATTAACAAGGGAGCCGGGCACTGGGAGGCAGCTAGTGAGGAGCGTGGGGACCAGCGGGGACGCAGAGGAGGTGACTTGGTGAAGGTGCTTGTATGGCAAAAAAGAAGTTGAACTAAGACCTTTGCAATGATGAGACTGATGATAGAAGGGTTGGGAGGGGTGTGTGTGGTTACGATTGCTTTCTGAGTTTTGTATGAGTTCATAAACCCTAATTCACAGAAGGAAGAAAAGACCAGCTCCTGGGTGAGTCAGCATTCCATCAATTACATATCAAATTCAAGCTCAAAACTAACTGAAGCAAAAAAGGCATTTGCTGACCCATGTTACTGAAGAGATTGGCAGAAATGTCTACGTGCATGCTTGGCTGAGGCAAGGAACCCTGGGGGTGTCTCTACCTTGTTCTGAGTCCACTGTGACCTTCTACTTGGAGTGACAGCTCCTCCTGGAAGAAAGAAGACTATCATGGTCCAGCTTCACATCCTCCTGGGGTCCAGTTTTGTGGGAAGAAGCATCTCCTTTCAGGACATTCCAGCTAAAGGCCCACTGTGTCTTGTTGGTCCTAGTGAGGTCACATGTCATTCAGAATCACTCATGAGCTCAAGGAAAAGCACATCTATAATTGATCAGATCTGAGTAATCTGCCTGTAAAACTGGAGTGGATCCTTGTCATTCAAAGTGTATGAAATCAGAGAAGGGTAAGAAAGTTTTCTTTTTTTTTTTGGCAGTGCCTCTCAGCATGTGGGATCTTGGTTCCCTGACCAGGGATCAAATCCTTGACCCCTGCAGTGGAAGCGCAGTCTCTTAATCACTGGACCACAAGGGAAGTCCCAAAAGGTGATTTCTTAGAAGGAAATTGGAGAGCTGCTTTCAAAAGGGGGGTGCCGTGGATCCCAGCAGCCAAACACACTGCAAATGTCCCTCACAGTTTACTGAGACTTTGTAATGATCTCTACATTCTGATGACTTCTAAAAAGATCAACAAAACTAAATTAAATCTGGGTTATGTATCAGTGTGTGCTTTTCTGCAATAAACATAGCTAATTTTCATGCCAGGTTTATCTGAATTCTATTATTCTTACAATGATTCTACAAAGTCTGTGCCTTCTTATCATATTTTACAGACAAGAAAGTGAGACTCAGCAAAGTGACTTTTGCAAGGTGTCATTGCTAATTAGTGGGCGAGTCAACAGTCACAACCAGGCAGACCTAAACCATAGAGGCTGCTTGAAAGTTTTAAAGTATCGTTAAAGTCTGGCCCAGACTTTTCACTTTAGAGATGATTAAGAAAAAAAAAAAAAAAAAAGACCCTGAGGGACAAAATATCTTACCTGTAGTCAGATGCGAAGATGCTTATAAGAATTTATATAGTTTAAAGCTACATGCAAGAGCTTTGGTGTCCAACTCACTTCTGAGAAGGACTTAAATTTATTTTCTTGCAAAGCTAAATGTTTGCAAAGACAAGATGCCATTGAGGTCTAGAGGTCAGTTCCTCTTGCTGGGTTACTCAAGTCTCTTCAAACAGCCATCCAGGGAAGGAGAGATACAGTGTGGAGGTCAGGGGGAAAGGTGAGGAGAGACAGGTTTAGGCCCAGCCATAGGCGATGGCCGGAGCAGCACAAAACCAAGAACCATTTATATTATCTTCGGTTGTGAAGTTGCTCAGTCTGTCCGATTCTTTGCGACCCCATGGGCTGTAGCCTTCCAGGCCCCTCCGTCCATGGGATTTTCCAGGCAAGACCACTGGAGTGGGTTGCCTTTTCCAGGGGATCTTCCCAACCCAGTTATCGAACCTGGGTCTCCCGCTTTGTAGCCAGACGCTTTACCGTCTGAGCCACCAGGGAAGTCTTTGGTTAAGGACGGTAATTTGACAATTCTTCCTTCCGTCTGAGAATCATTTGAAACTCCTGTCCTAACATTCGTCTCTTCCTCGGATATTATCAAGTTCTTGGTAGATATCAGGAACGCACTAATGCATAACAGAGATTATGAGCCAAATATTTTCTAACCCAGCCAGAGAGGAACCAGTGGCAATCAACTAACTAAAGAATGTAGAGATAATTATTATCTCTTACTTGGTTAGACAGCAATGGGAGTACCAAGATGGGAGTAAATAATCTTGAGTTTGGAACAAACTACTGGTGAAGGGCACAGTAAGAATTCTGTATCTGAATTGAGGAGATGGATTCAGAAATTAGGTGTGGAGAGGGAAGGGAAGGTTAGAAACTCAAAATTATAAGATTCTTTTTTAAAAATTAATTTATTTTTTAATTGAAGGATAATTGCATTACAGAATTATGTTGGTTTCTGCCAAACATGACCAATCTAGACAGCATATTAAAAAGCAGAGACATTACTTTGCCTACAAAGGTCCATCTAGTCAAAGCTATGGTTTTTCCAGTAGTCATGTATGGATGTAAGAGTTGGACTATAAAGAAAGCTGAGTGCTGAAGAATTGATACTTTTGAAATGTGGTGTTAGAGAAGACTTGTGAGTCCCTTGGACTGCAAGGAGATCCAAGCAGTCCATCCTAAAGGAAATCAGACCTGAATATTCATTGGAAGGACTGATGCCGAAGCTGAAACTCAAAATACTTTGGCCACCTGATGTGAAGAACTGACTCATTGGAAAAGACCCTGATGCTGGGAAAGATTGAAGGCAGGAGGAGAAGGGGACGACAGAGGATGAGATGGCTGGATGGCATCACCGACTCAATGGACATGAGTTTGAGTGAACTCTGGGAGTTGGTGATGGACAGGGAGGCCTGGCGTGCTGTAGTCCATGGGGTCACAGTCAGACACGACTGAGCGACTGAAGTGAACTGAGCTGCCAAATATCAACATGAATCAGCCGTAGGTAACCCTTCCCCCCCACCCCCCCGTGAACCCCCTCCCGCCTCCCACCTCATCCCAGCCCCCTAGGTGTTACAGAGCCCCGGGTTAAGTTTCCTGAGTCATACAGCAAATTCCCATTGACTAGCTAATCAAATTACAAGATCTTAATCAGTGGATTAATCCAGAGAGATCGTCCAACTCACTCTCAAAGTGAGGCAAGGCCCAAAGTGGGCAAGGCCCCTCCAAAACTCGGTGGCAGTAGAGACTAGAACCATGCTTTTCAGATTCATGATTTTACCTGGAGCTCACCTGCTGCTTTAGGCCAGTGCTACTCAGCATCAGCACCTCTGAGTCATACTGTGGATCGGACACGGCGCTGAGACCTGACGGTGGAAAAGCGCCAACTTATAAGTGACATTTGTCCTTCTCTGTCTGCCTTACCTCAGTATGATCATCTCTAGGTCCATCCATGTTGCTGCAAATGGCATTATTTCACTTTTTTTTTTTTATGTTTGAGTAATATTGAGTGATATTCCAGTGTATATAAGTACATATCACAAGAAAAGATGCAAATGAACTTAATTACCAAACAGAAATAGACATAGAAAGCAAACTTACCGTTACCAAAGGGGAGACGCACAGGGGAGGGATAAATTAAGAGGATGAGATTAAAATATACATATCACTATATATAAAGTAGATAACCAACAAGGGCCTGCCGTAGAGCACAGAAAATTACACTCAATATTTTGTAATAAACTATAAGGTAAAAGGGGCTTCCCAGGTAGCTCAAATGGTAGAGTCTACTTGCAACGCAGGAGAGCTGGGTTCAGTCCCCAGTTTGGGAAGATCCCCTGAAGAAGAGAATGGAAACCCACTCCAGTATTCTTGCCTGGAGAATTCTGTGGACAGAAGAGCCTGGTGGGCTACAACTCATGGAGTCACAGAGTCAGATATGACAGAGACTTTCATAAGGGAAAAGAATCTGAAAAAGAATATATATATATATACACACACATATGTGTGTGTGTATATATATATGTATAATATAAATTATACACACACATTTGTTATATATATTACTGAATCACTGTGCGGTAACCTGAAACTAACACACTGTTAAGTCAGCTATACTTCAATTTTTAAAAAATGTTTAGAAAAGTGTCAACTAAAGCACAGTTCACGTTCCTCAGGCGCTCTAGAGGTAGACGCCATTCCAGACAATGATCATTAAACACGGATATGAAGGGATGAAGAGAGCCTGAGAAGGCAGCAGCAGTCAGCTGCAAATTAGCCAAAAAAAGAAGAGGCAGAAGGAAGCTCCACGAAGTGACCAAAGGCACAACCTCACTGTGCGTCTCTTGTCCCCTCTGTCCCCTGCTCCCCTCTGCTCTGCCGTGTGGTTCAGCAGGACACGGCAGACTTACCAACAAGCTCCTTCATCTTCCAGCCTCCAACTGGGTCTGACCAAGGGGAGACCCCAGCGGGAGGGAGACAGTCCACTGTGTTTCTCTCCGGGGTCTCTCCCTGCCAGCCATGGGTCTGACACGGCTGCATCCTGCTTCTGAATGTCATAGCCATTACTCGAGAACCATCTCCACAACTACAGCTCTTCCTCCAGGTTCCAGAAACCTCTCCTTTTCTTGGCTCAACAGACCAAAGGGCAGTAGTTCCCCTTGCCAGAGTGTGTCCCTACCTCTAGCTGGTTTGCCTCAACCCCTGCAAACTGCGCCTTCTCTCAGCTGTCTTCCATCTCCCGCTGTGAGTGTGCCCTCCGTGACCTGCCAGTCCAGGCCAGTAACAGAAACGATCCCCCTCCCGAGGGGGAGATCTCAAAGGAAGACCAAGAAGACTAGAAGAGAAATGAAAAGAAGCAAACCTGGAAGCAAGCTTCTTCAATTGAACAAAAGGCTGACTTGTGCTTCCTGTAGAGAAATCTTCCCATTTAGGCGTAGCAACAATTTAACATATGGAACTTAGTATGATCACTCAGGTAGCACAAAATAAAAACAGTCCTGAAGCCTCCTCACACCGTCTTTACCAAGATCTCACTGGTTACTCCAAGTAGAAGTCTACCTTGGGTGAGGCGAGAAGGAGTGTTGTTGCCCCATAATTTATGGAAACCAAGACCTAAACTAAATTAACCCAAACCCAGAAGCTAAGCTTGTGGAAGTGAAGGGTAGGTGAAGTAGAAGCAAGATACTCCTGTTAGCACATTCTCAAACATCGTTTTTAATAATATTTTAAAGGTAATATAACCAACAGGGACCCACCATATAGCACAGGGAACTATACTCAATATCTTGTAACAATCTATAAGGGAAAAGATTCTGGAAAAGAGTGTGTGTGTGTGTGTTTGTGTGTATTTGACTGAATCACCTTGCTGTACATCTAAAACCAACACATTTTAAACCAATATTGCTTCAGTACAAAAAATAACTAAAGGTAATGTACTATAACCAGTAAGGAGCTATTGTGTAGCACAACGGGGAACTATACTCAATATCTTGTAATAATTTATAAGGGAAAAGATTCCAAACAAGAATATATATATACACATACATATGTATAGTTGTTCAGTGGCTCAGTAGTGTCTGACTCTTTGCAACCCCATGAACTGCAGCATGCCAGGCCTCCTTGTCCATCACCAACTCCCGGAGTTTACTCAAACTCATGCCCATTGAGTTGGTAACACCATCCAACCATCTCATCTTCTGGCCTCCCCTTCTCCTCCTGCCTTCAATCTTTCCCAGCATCAGGGTCTTTTCCAATGAGTCAGTTCTTTGCATCAGGTGAACAAAGTATTGGAGTTTCAGCGTCAGCATCGGTCCTTCCAATGAATATTCAGGACTGATTTCCTTTAGGATGGACTGGTTGGATCTCCTTGCAGTCCAAGGGACTCTCCAGAGTCTTCTTCAACACCACATTTCAAAAGCATCAATTCTTTGGCGCTAAGTCTTCTTTATGATCAAACTCTCACATCCATACATGACTACTAGAAAAACCATAGCTTTGGCTAGATGGACCTTTGTTGGCAAAGTAATGTCTCTGCTTTTTAATACATTGTTTAGGTTTGTTCTATATATATATAAAACTGAATCATTTGGCCATACACCTGAAACTAACACTGTAAACCAACTATACGTAAATAAAATAAAGCTAAGGCGTTGACATAACTATTGATAAAGACAGCAGAAGAAGCAGTGTAGAATAAGACTTGGAGACATACAGAAAATATGTTGGAAGGGAGCCTCTTTTTCATGAGAGAGTTTACTTGATACTAAAGCACTGGCCCCCGTCCCTTACCTGGCCATCCTCTAGGCTGCAGTCCCCAGGTGCTTCTTGGGCCTGTAGAAAATGCCTCCTGATTCCACCTGCCCTGCTTCTCAGGATACTGCAGCTTTTTGGCACTCATCCCCAAAATCACTCTTGTTTGGCCTGTCTCAGGTCCAACACACCAATGGAAGACACGTTTTTATTATGGAATCCCAGGTGTTAACTCACCTATGGAGCATTCTCACTCATGGGCCTGTGACAACTACCTTTTCGTTAGTATTATTGTCAATAAATATTGCTCAGGAAGGCTTCCCTGATGACTCAGCAGTAAAGAATCTGCCTGCAATACAGGAGATGCAGGAGACTCAGGTTCGATCCCTGGGTCAGAAAGATCCCCTGGAGGAGGGCATGGCAACCCACGCCAATATTCTTCCTGGAAAATGCCATGAACGGAGGAGCCTGGCGGGCTGCAGTTCACGGGGTCACAGAGTCGGACACAGTTAAAACGACTGAACTGCACACACACATTTCTCGGGAACAAAATAGTTTTTAGTTCAAGACAGTTCATTTTGCTCTAGAATACTGGGACTTTCATCATGGTGAGGGTGGATGTTGTGGACACGTATTGTCAAAGATGAACCGACGTTTTATTATATTCAGACCGTAAACTGCTTTTATCTCTTGGGGTAAGACTTCTGACTTGTACATGCAAAGAAACGAATGCTTTCCCCAGCTTTAGAGCAACAGGACTCCTTATTATGTCCACAGATGCATGTGGTGTGGACTTATACAAGCCACAGAGAGCTATTTACTGTGACCTCGACGGGACTGAGCTTATTTCGCACTTTTAGTGAAAGTGTAAAAGAGGAAAGAGATCAGACTTCACCTCCACTCTCACTCTTCACCCCCAGGTTAAAATGCCTCCCCACCAGGGGAACAAGGTTTTCCTTCTGGTGTTAAATAAAGGAGAGAACTCAAACCAGCCTTCCTTCAACCCACCCCGTCCATCCAGAAAATCCCAGGCTTCTGTGAAACTCGGCCAGCTTCCTACTGAGAAGGACAGCTCTGTCCCCGCTCGGTGGAGCTGGAAGAAAGGAGAGAGCCTTGGGTCGGACAGAGGCCTCTGGATCGGACCTTGTGCCAGCTGTGGCTGGAGATCCCAGCTCTGCCACACACGCGTGATCTTCAGCAGGTTCCTTACCTCTCTAAACTTTAGCTTCCTCGTCTATAAAATGGGTCCACTAATACACTTAACCGATAGGCTTTGGGGTGACCCGTTTGTCCCAGGGTGCTTGGGGCTGTTCCCAGTGTTAGAGCTGAAAGTCCTGAATCCTAGGAACACCTTCGTTCGCAGGACAGGGGATCGGGTTATGTTTGTGAGGATTAAATACAGTTTCACCTGTGAAGTGCTGTGCTAGGCGTCTGAAACACGACACAGTGACAGCGCATCGGCCGGCTTGGTGTAAAGCCCCGCTGCCACACCGCGGGGTCTCCCCGGAAGTCCCCGGAGTCTCCCCGGAAGTCCCCGGGGCCTCCCCGGAAGCACCAGGTGTTCGCGAACCGGGCTCTCTGTGTGGGTGAAGGACCGCACCCGCCGTGTCAGCGCCAGAGGCTGCTGTGGTCCTCCAGCCAGCAGTCACTGCGGACCTCGGACCGAGCACCGGAGGACATGCAGGAGGGGGTGCGGGGGGAAAGACCGAGATACTGGCCCCGGAGAGCTCAGCTGCCGTCAAGGGAGCGGCTTCAGCGAGCCGGACTCCGGGATCTTCCCACACAGAAAAACACGCCAGATTCCTCAACTCATGATGTCTGGTTTGCTCTGATTAACAGTAATCTTTCTATGGTCCCACTCTTTGGGTTTTGTTGCAAAACTTCCTATGTGTCTTGGCTCCTCCTGTCTCTTTGGAACAGTCCCTCAGACCCGTGTTAGAGGCTGTCCTCTGGACTGGAGTCCTCAGAAAATCCGCCACATAAAACATCATTCTCAACGGTGAGGTTGTGCAGTTTTTTCAGTTGACAGTTGTCTCCAATTTTCATAAACACCCAGAGATACATATGCGCATCCCTATTTTACAAATGAACGGACTGCCAGGAAAGAAACACGCGAGAACTGCTGGAGCAGAGAGGGCAAACTTGAAGCTCCTTCCGGTTTCAGCGCCCTGGGGTCCTTCCTCACGTTGCAGATTCACGCCGTTTGTGTGAAAGGGGACGGCAGAGGCACAGGGCTCCTTTGACCAAATGAGCAGCTGAGTTTTCGCGAGGTGGAGAGCAGGACAGGAATCTGCGGCTCTCCGGCTGCGGAGTTACCACGGCCGGAGTGAGTGCTATCCGCACACGGAAGGAGCACAGTTGTCGTTTCTGGATGTGGTGGCCGCTGAATTACCGTTTATCTTCACCCCAGCCTAGAGGTGTTCAGCCACAATGACACTGTCTGAGAGGGTCAAGAGAGGAAGGCCCACCCGCCACCCACCTTTCTCTCAATGATAATCAAATCTCCACTAGGCACTAGGCATGTCTCTGGATGGAAAGACAAGATCCACCCCTTTGAAGGGGAGGAGATAAACTTACTAAAGCAGAACACTCCTGGAGTTACTACTGAAAAGGCAAACAAAGCCCTAACACAGAAAGAGACCAAAGATTACTAAGATTTTTTTAACTAATTAAGGAAAATGACGGTGCATTTTCCATGGCAAAGTAGATTAGGATACAAATGTAACATAATGCAAACATCAGGGTGGTGTGACCAGTTCATCACAGTTTACTCAAGACTTTGTGGGTTTTAGCACTGAGTCCTTCAGTCCAAAGCGTCTGATGAGCCTACATGGAAGTCAAAATCAAGGGTCTAAAGACAAGCGAAGTACAATGCTCTGTGGCAGCCTGGATGGGAGGGGAGTTTGGGGGACAAGGGATACATGTCTATGTATGGCTGAGTCCCTTTGCTGTCTGCCTGAAACTATCACAGCATTGCTAATTGGCTATACACTAATATAAAATTTTTTTTAAATTAATAAAAAATTTAAAAGTAAAGGCAAGCAAATTAAAGTAATGCAGTAGGACAAGTATGAAAAACAAAAGTACCAACACAATAAAAAATGGCAAGTGGTATTCCATCGGGAGCATAAAGAACAATAAGACAGGTGGGTGTATTAGAACAAAACAGAGCCCATTCGTTTCTGTGCTGTCTACAGTTGATTCGAGTCTACAGTGGCAGAGTTGAGCAATTAGAGGTTGAATGGCAAAGCCTTTTACAGAAAACCTTTGCCAACCCTGTTCTAGAAAATGCTTGAGAATGCTGCTAAGGTCAGACCAACAGACTCCCACTGAGGGTTGACAGGAACAGTAGCCTACGAACAACGACTAAATTAAAGATTCTCAATGTTTCAGGAGAGGTTAAAAACCTTTGGCGTCTAATCTTTAAAAAATATCCCATGGACTCAGCAAAGTAACCTGTATGCAGCCTGCAGACCACCATTTTGCAAAGCTCGATGGATGTCATACGTTCTATGCTAACACAATCCAAGAGATAATTCTATTAGTTCTTTAATTTGAAGGCAAATCCACGACAGCTGACTATTCATCCATTGCTTTCAATTTTGAATTTGTTTCTAATTCAGTTGCTTTACCCATGAGTGTCTTTCCAGGATGATCAAATCCTCTCAACAGCCTATGAAAAGTTTTCCCATCCTAAATAGCACAAATTGCTCCCTCAGCTCTCCCCATCTGCAAATATTGTCTGTTTCTCCTGTTTCTGAACTCCAAAGGGCCAGTCTCCACTGCCTGCCTCCCACATGGTCTCCATTCTCTCCTCCTCCCAGGACAGTGTGGCTGTTTCTCAGACCCCTTCATTGATAGTGCTTTCAGGAAGGTCTTGGATGGCCACCTTATTGCAAAATTCAAATGGATGCTTTCAAATTCCTGTCTAACTTAACTTCCCTCTGGCATTTGGTATCACGGACCACTTCCTCCGTCCTGAAAATGTCTCTGTCCTTGGGTTTCACAATACTCACTCTTTCTCTATTCTTTCCCTACCTTTCAAGATACTTCTTCCATGAACATGTTTATTCCTGGATCCTTTGTTTTCGTTGGAGGATAGCTGCTTTACAGTGTCGTGGTGCTTTCTGCTGGACAAGGAGGGAAATCAGCTCTGTGGACACATATACATCCCTCTCCCTCCTCCATCCCACCCGGCTGGGTGGTCTCAGAGCAGGGCTGACCTCCCTGCGTGTACGGCGGGTCCTCACTAGCTCTCTCTTTCACACATTGTCATGTATGCATGTCAATCCCAACCTCCGAGTTCATCACACACACACCCCGCCCCCACCATGTCCCTAACTCCACTCTCTATGTAGGCATCTCTCTTCCTGCCCTGCAAATAGGTTCATCTGTACTGTTCTTCTAGATTCCACATGCATGCGTTAAGATTTTTTGTCTTCCTGACTCTCCTTCACTCTTTATTTAGATAATTTTCTTGAACACTTGACATAGATAAAGCTGATGCTAAGCATTTTCCAAATGTAGCTAGTCTATAGTGTAGTTCACTCCCTAAATCTGTTTCCCTAAAATAAATTGCATTTCTAATCTAAACTCCAGTTTACGTGGCTTACACGTTTTATTTCAGTCTTTGTGGAGAGTCCCATCATTGCCTCACCCCTGATTAGTCCAGAATCTAGTAAATGGGGAACGATGGGAGAAGGACAGTGGGCATGGGTGCCTCCATGGTGCATCTTCAAGTCCCTTGAAATCCCTTGGAAATCTTCCATGTCCAGGCTGAGGTCAGGATGCCAGAATCTAGGGCTCTGCCCCCTAAAAGGAACACACAGCACACCTTGGAGTGTACATGTTAGTCACTCAGTCATGTCCAACTCTTTGCGACCCATGGATTCCAGCCACCAGGCTCCTCTGTCCGTGGGATTCTCAGGCAAGAACACTGGAGTGGGGTGCCATTTCCTTCTCCAGGGGATCTTCCTGACCCAGGGATCGAACCCAGGCCTCCTGCACTGTGGATTCTTTACCATCTGAGCCATCAGGGAAGCCCTCCTGGGGTATAATCACCGCTTGAATCTGCAGGCTTCTCCCTGTCCTGAATCCCAGGAAAGGCCCCTCTCTCTCTTGGCACACTAAAGACTATTTTTTTCCACTTCTTCAGTGGGTTTAGGTTTTCACAAAAGACAGGAAATCCATTAATTATTGACTACTGCTGCTCCCCACACCCACTCTGCAAAAAGCCCTGAAGCCAAGAAAACACTTTAAAAGGGAATGCTTTCCTTGCTAGGAAGTGGAGTTAAAAATGGAGGGAAAATGTATCAATTTATATTTCAATGAGGTTTCTTGCCACAATTCTTTTGCTGATGCTGAAAAGAGTTATTGTCATCACTTTTTTTCTTTTTACTTTTTTGGCTGCACCTCGAGGCATGTGGGATCACAGCTCCCAACCAGGGACCGAACCTGCGCCCCCTGCGTTGAGAGCATGGAGCCTTCACCACCGCCGAGCAGGTCCCGCATCACCCTTTTACAGATGAGAAATACTAGACTTAAAGCTGCCTAAACCTGTATACCCACACATCTCCAGAGTGTGCCCCACTGCCTAATGTGAACTTGCCGTCTCTCCCCTGCCCTGAAATGCTAGCGTTCCTGCTCTCTCTTGGTTTCTCTTGCTCTGCATACTTTACAGGGGTCATGGGGCCCACGCGTATTATATTAACTAACACCTACATACCAGGGGTGTCGATTTTTCCTTACCTTGGGTCTCCTTCTCTGCCTGCTTCCTGATCACTTTCACGAAGATGGCTTGCTCATGCTTCCATTTCAGCCCTTATGAATTAATAACGTATTATCTCCTTGTTCCGCCAGCATCTTTCCACCTGTTCCTTTTCTGAGAATTTTGAGGTTTCGGCCCCATCATCTCCCCAGTTGCCAGAATTAAAAGCCTCTGAATTATGCTTATTATTCCTCTTTCAGTTTCTGTACTGAATCTCCTATTTACCTGTCAGGCTTCCTTGGTGGCTGGCGGCAAAGAATCTACCTGCAGTGCAGGAGACCTGGGTTCGATCCCTTGGAGAATAGAATGGCTACCCACTCCAGGATTCTTGCCTAGAGAATCCCCATAGACAGAGGAGCCTGGCGGGCTACAGTCCATGTGGTAGAAGAGTCAGACACGACTGAGCGATTAAGCACAAAGGCACACATTTTTCTGTCAACTTTTCCCCACCTTTCCACCCCCAAAGCTACTTTTATGTACCAAATATATATTTTATTTTATCTTTTAAGGAAATACTTTTTATTACATTTGTTATTAACACTATAAAACACAATTTTAACAGCCAGGAAATGTAATGCCATTGATCATATGTTATAAATAAATTAATTTGAGTTACTGTATCTTTTCATATGTAATTCAAAATTAGGTATAGATGCAAAAATGTCTTATTGCATGATAAAAATCTATGCAATACCATTTCATTACACAAAATTAAAATCATTCCTATAAGAGGTTTTCCCTAAATTTTCTTTTGTTATTAATTTTTATTGCTGGATAATTGCTTTACAATATTGTATTAGCTTCTACTGCATGGAAAAATGAATCAGTCATACATATACATTAAGATATATCCCCTCCCTTTTGGACCCAGAGAACGTCGTACAGAGTGAAGTAAGTCAGAAAGAGGAAAACAAATATCGTGTATTAATGCACATATGTGAAATCTAGAGAAATGGTACACATGACCTTATTGGCAAAGCAGAAATAGAGACACAGACATAGAGAACAAGTATGGATACCAGGGGGACTGGGGAAGAGCGGGGTGTCCTGGAGACTGGGGTTGACACACATGCTCTGTTGATATTAATAAACTGGGTGACCACTGGGTGTGTGCTGTGGCACAGGGACTCTACTTAACCCATCCCCGAGACTGGTGGAATTGTCTCCACCTCCATCCCTACATTCAGTAACAATCACGCACTACCCTGGATACGTCTCCAAATTGTGCTATGAGCTGAAAGAAGGTGGCGCTTCCTCAGTCACAGTCCTGGTTGGATTTCTCTCAATGGACTCCAAGAGCCATCAGCATGAAGCCTGAATCCTTTCAGCAAGCTCCCTTGTTATTGAACGCAGCCTGACCAGCCTAAATTTCCATCTCCACATCCAGCTCCAAACCTAGCACGAGATGCTTCACGAAACTAATTTCCATTCCCTGACAGTGTTACAATCCCTCAGAACTCATAGTTTTGCAAGTGTTTGCTAGAACTGTCTTCTATCATTTTCTCCCTGTAAGACGTTTGACCAGTTCTTCGGGAGTCTGACTGCTCCGAATGTCGTCGCTTCTCAGTGTCCCTTCCCATTTGTTCCTCTCCTCTTCCTGCCCGAGAGACACTGCGGTGTGTAGTACCAGCATGGCTCTGGGAATCAGAGGGGGGCTCAAATCTTGCCTTTCCTCTCTTTCTCTATATGACATTGACCAACTTAGTCTAATTTTTCTCAGCTATAAAATGTGGGGTTTAGAAAGTACGTCAGAGCTGTTACGATAGTGAAAAACATTACAGAGGTAAGATCACTAGCTCATAGTCTGGTGTATAGTAGCTGCTGCTGCTGCTCAGTCCCTTCAGTCGTGTCCGACCCTGTGTGACCCCATAGACGGCAGCCCACCAGGCTCCCCCGTCCCTGGGACTCTCCAGGCAAGAACACTGGAGTGGGTTGCCAGTTCCTTCTCCAATGCAGGAAAGTGAACTGAAAGGGAAGTCACTCAGTTGTGTCCGAGTCTTCGAGACCCCATGGACTGTAGCCTACCAGGCTATAAACGCTAATTTCCAATTAAGGTAGAGTTGGTCTTCATTATTGTTCTCACTAAAGTCATTTTACACTGTGACTATATTTTAACACATATGCATGATCCGATATGGGCTTCCCAGGGGGCGCTAGTGGTAAAGAACGTGCTTGCCAATACAGGAGACTTAAGAGACCTGGGTTTGACCCTGGGTAGGGAAGAGCCCCAGCGGGAGGGCATGGCAACCCCCTCCATTGTTCTTGCCTGGAGAATCCCATGATCAGAGGAGCCTGGGGGGCTACAGTCCATGGGGTCACGGAGAGTCAGACACGACTGAGGTCACTTAGCATGCATGAGCATGACCCAATATACCAAAAGACGTTTAAAGTTAAAATCCTTCTTAGGCATTTTTCAATAAGAACACTGCCAAGTGTCTCAAGTATTCAGTTGAACATTAATAGCACCTGAGTTTCCACTTAAAGGCTGGAAAAGAACCCCGTGAAGGATTAGGGGGAACAGAGCGCAGAGCTCACACAGGGGCTGCAGCTGGGCCTGCTCCCAAGAGCCGGGCGGCAAAGCTTCACAGGGCCGGGGCAGCACGTCCCCCTTGCCATTCCATCTGAAGCTAGCCGCCTGCCAGGGGTGGGGACATGCGGGGGCCAGGAGGGGGCCAGGACAGACGCCTCCTGGAAGTGCAACCCAGGTAGGAGCTCCTGCCGCTCCTGGAGAGCCTCTCGCGGCGCCCTGCTCACCCCAGCCTGCAAACTCAAACAGCTCAATCTTGTTCCTCACGGCCCCGGACAATCCCTCCCCTCATGGGAGAATTCCTGCCGCCTTTACCACTTCCCACCCACAAGGCGGCCCGGCCTGACTCAGCGAAGAGCTAGAGAGAGACAGCTGGAGGGGGGAACATCCTCAGTCCGCAGCAGCCCTTCCCAAAGCAGGACCGGACGGCCCCGAATCTGGGCAAACCCAGTGGATGCCAAACCCTGCTTTTGTGCAGAGATTTTTTTTTTTTTTTTAAGTCATCTCTCTTCTAAACAATTCAGAATGTTTTTACCCCTGAGAAACTATGCAGCGCTTTCCTGGTTTACTCTGTTTACAGTGGGCTCCTTTTAGAGAGGCAGTTTCTGAACCTATCTGCTAAAACAGGACCACCATGCTAGCAAGCAGTTGGCAACTAGCTCAATGAAAGCATGAATGAACCAAGGTCTCAAAATAAAAAAATTTAAAAAATACCCCCAACTTAAAATAATCTTCCAGACCTCATTTTAATAGAGTCCCTGTCCATTCAGAGACTTTCATAAATAACCCCCCAATTAATGACATGTGTTTATCGGCAAAACCGCTCACCTGAAATACACAGTGGTTGGTATGCAGTTTATTTATGAGAAAGAAAGATTTGACCTAAGGATTAAAAATAGAGGAGCAGTACTCAACTAAATTTGCTAACTGCTCACCCCCAAAGCCTCAGGTATAGTCTATTTTGAGAAGAGTTCAATCTGAGGTGAAGTGCAAGTCTAGCTATGCAAAGAGCTAGCAAATAGTTCTTAAAAATGGAATGACCCTTCTATCTTGCAATGCTGCTGTTAGGAGTATTAGTGCAGAATTATTGCACCTAAGTCTGAATTTGGCAATAGGGAGTTCATGATCTGAGCCACAGTCAGCTCCTGGTCTTGTTTTTGCTGACTGTATAGAGCTTCTCCATCTTTGGCTGCAAAGAATATAATCAATCTGATTTCTGTGTTGATCATCTGGTGATGTCCATGTGTAGAGTCTTCTCTTGTGTTGTTGGAAGAGGGTGTTTGCTTTGACCAGTTCGTTCTCTTGGTAGAACTCTATTAGGCTTTGCCCTGCTTCATTCTGTACTCCAAGGCCAAATTTCACTGTTACTCCAGGTGTTTCTTGACTTCCTACTTTTGCATTCCAGTCCCCTATAATGAAAAGGACATCTTTTTTGAGTGTTAGTTCTAGAAGGTCTTGTAGGTCTTCATAGAACTGTTCAACTTCAGCTTCTTCAGCGTTACTGGTCAGGGCATAGACTTGAATTTCCGTGATATTGAATGGTTTGCCCTGGAAATGAACAGAGATCATTCTGTCATTTTTGAGACTACATCCAAGTACTGCATTTCAGACTCTCCAACCAGTCCATCCTAAAGGAGATCAGTCCTGAATATTCACTAGAAGGACTGATGTTGAAGCTGAAACTCCAGTACTTCGGTCACCTGATGCAAAGAGCTGACTCATTGGAAAAGACCCTGATGCTGGGAAAGATGGAGGGCAGGAGGAGAAGGAGATGATAGAGGATGAGATGGTTGGATGGCATCACCAACTCGATGGACATGGGTTTGGGTGGACTCCGGGAGTTGGTGATGGACAGGGAGGCCTGGCGTGCTGCGGTTCATGGGGTCGCAAAGAGTCGAACACGACTGAGCAACTGAACTGACTGACTGACGGATTGCACCTAACTGGCTGGACTCTCTAGTATCAGTTGCACTTTGTGGAATGAGATTGAGAGGAGGCTATATAATTACGGCATATCCAGGCCAATACACTGAAATCTTAAATGGAACCCTGTCATACCTCGGCCAATGACTTCTCAATTATTTTCCGTTGCACTTAGATGCCTCAGTGGTGCCCACAAGGATCTGCTGACCTGTCCCCTAACAACCCCGCCTCTGTGTCTGGGCACACCTGTTTTCTTTCAGACCCTCACACATGCCAAAGTCTTTCTCACCCCTAGTCCTCGTGTTGCAGGAAGGGGGACCCCTCCCCCACTCCCAGGCCTGACAGTGGACTCCTGTCTAATGCTCAGAAATGAATTTTCCAAGGAGACACGCGCTGGCCAAGCAAAAAATTTATTGGGAAGGGGCACCCGGGTGATAGAACCAGGAGAACTGCTCTGCCCTCGGTCTTGCAGGCAAGGGCTTTACGGGACTGGGGGTTTCTGGTTGTCTTTGGCCAGTCATTCTGACTCAGCATCCTTCCTGGTGGCAGGCACGTTGTTCATCCTTCTCATGGATTCCAGGGAGAAGGACTCCAGAAGACTGATCGACTTCTCCCTGTTTGGGCCTCTCCCAAAATCTGTAGGTTGACTTCTCGGGGCAGGACCGTATCCCTTATCAGCCTTTCCTGTTTCAAGACCTCTCACGCAAGAGCACCGTGCCGAGGCGTGTACTTCTGGGTCTCGAATTCCCCAGTCCCTGGGCAGGCTCTTCCTTATTTCTGCTCTTGAGGCAGCTTTTCTCATCCTCACGTGTTGGCTGTATTGTCATCGAAGCCGCTTCTCTTTCCACTCTCTTGCCCCTCAGCACCTGTTTAATTCTCTCACTGTGCGTATCATAATGAAGCCCTGCAGTTTTTGAATGTCTCTTATTTTCCACTAAAGTACAAATTCTGTGAAGGAACCATGTTTATCTTATTTAGTTTCATCCTCAACAGCAAGTATAGGTACTGACATGTAGTAGATGATGAATTAATCACGACATGATACTAAACAGTGAGTGATATCCCAATTCGTTTCTACCACACTTCTGTTACCAAAACCAGATTTGTTTTGCCTGATGGGCGGCAGGTTAAAACGCTGAGGCACCGACTTTTACAGCAGAGAGATTATTTATTTGAAAGGCAACCAAGTGAAGAGACACGTCAGGTCAGATCCATCTCCCAGAAGACAAGGAGCTTGGGGTGTTTATGGGATAAAAAACTGAAGCGGCAGGGTGGTCTGGGGCTTGGGGAGCAGGAAGATCACGGGGAGAGGTGATGGGAGAAGGTACAGTAGTCATCGTCCTCTGTGCAGGTGTGACCAAGCAACAGGCCTCTGCACATTCAAAACCCGGAGGCACACAGCATGACCTGCAGGGGGACCTTCCGGCTCTGTGAGGTCAGAAGGTCGCTGAGAGTGGGTGTTTGCGCATGCCCAGTTGGAGGGTAGGGAGTCCTATCCAGTCTTAACCAGCTCAGCTCAAATTAGACACAGCTGACTCCAAGTTTCTGGGAAACAGTCTGGGCAAACCTCTTATTGTTTAGGCTACATGCCACTTGGAGGACATGCAAGTGTTTTTGTAGATGACTTTGATTTGTCAAGGCAGGTGAAATGAATTTGACTAATGATTAACTATGGCTTCGCTCCCACCCTATTTACCCCAAACTCCAAAGCCCAATTCCAGCCTTGCCCATCCCCACCTTCACCTCTTCCCTTTTCCATAAAATTTTCCCTGAGCGTACGAAGGGCCAGAGATGTGCATGGAACATAGCAGTTGCTGGATAAATACAGCTGTCATCAGTATTACCACAGCACTTCTTCCAGTGTATTCCTGTAGCTGTGTTTCCCAAACATCAGTTTTTCTCATACCACTTTCATGATTTTTCCCATATCCCCACTGTCCATATACCATCTGTCCTGCTTTTGTTATGTACTTTTTAACACAATGTGTTCCTTAAGAAAAAAAATGTTTTTAATACTTATTTCTTTGGCTACCCCAGGTCTTAGCTGGCATGCAGGACCTGGGACCTTCGTTGGGGTGTGTGGTATCTAATCTTTTAGTTTGGGCATGTAGGATCTAGTGCCCCGACCAGGATCGAATGCAGGCCCTCTGCATTGGGAGCACAGAGTCTTAGCCAGTGGACCACGAGGGAAGTTCCCTTAAGCGAATTTATTTTTAAAGGAAAATTTAACGTGCTATTCTTTGTTTTTTTGTTTGTTTTTTTTTAAGAGAAGATTATTAACTGTTAGAAATACGGCAGTACTGAGAAGCCCCTTTATCCATAACACAATCAGAAGGACAGAAAATCTCTGAATGACTTCCTCACTTTGTGCTTCATTATTACTTATGGCCACAATTGGGTCCATCAAAAATCACCCCATCTATCATTCAAACCCTTCCGTCATATTGAGTTACTCTAACACTGTTCACTTAGCATTCATTATTCTCTACCTTGATTAGTTAAATACACTTTCATGCCTATATATCATCTCAGTGTCTTATTTCTCTTTATATCCTTCCTGGTTCTTAGGTTGATGCTTATACAGAATATATGCTTCGTACACTCTCAGCTAAGTTCAATAAAAGCTTTGAAACAACTTAATCAAAAGAACCTGTTCCTCCAACATTCAAAATATTTTTAAAAATAGATAGGTGAGACAGGATATTCAGGGGTTCTGGTTCCCTTCTCCCTCTGTCCTTCTGATCTCCCACAGATATGTTATCAATACATCCTCTATCTCATTCAAGCCACCACGGTGGACCATTAAGAACATCCCTTTGTCTATGTAAACCATATCCAACTGGGAAGAGGGCCCAATACAAGAAATGTATCCTTTTCATGCATGAAATACACTAGAAGCAAACCCTCTAATTTATATGAAACAAAGACCAAATAAAACCAGAAAAAAAAAAACTGAATGTGTGATTTATTATATTTAAGATTGGTCTATATTGGTCTATAAGGTTTAAATGTCTGTCATAATTAACAATAAATGAATGCAACTTTACAAAAATCAGTATTTTAACACAGTACGGGACTAAATGTGGCAACTGTGCATTGGAAGATTGAGATTTCCTCAATGCAAATATGGAATATGCAGCACCGTTTAGAAGCTTCCACTAAAAATGCAAGCTGCGGTAATTATTACAAGCTCTACTCAAAACACAGGACTACCTAAATCAAGCATTAGAGGAAAACAGTGGAGTCATTCAGGCGTAAGATGTCAGATTTGGTACAGGATTAAAATACTAGCATTTTTTTTTAATGTCCTGGTTTCAAATTAATAAATACAAAAACAATATAAAAATATACACCAGTTGATAAGCCTGCAGCGCAGAGGGCCGGAAGGCTAGATCTCGCTCTCATGCGTCTGCAGGTACGTCTTTAGGGTCAGAATTTCCGGGTAGCTGCGGCTGGTCTTGCGAAAGAAGTCCAAGCTGGTGAGATGCTCGATGTCCCGCACCCGCGCTGTGTGCATCTTGAGAAGCTCTTCTACCCATTTCGACTCGTCCTCTGAGCTCTGCCACGGAAAAGAAAGACAATCAGAGTCAGAATTTTCCAAAGGCGTTTCTCCAAACGCTCCATTTGGTCCAAGTCCACACACGACCTCTGCGAACTCCTGCGCCCAAAGCCAAGGTGTTTTCTTCCCCCTTGGGTTCCCCACGGCTCCCACATCCCCGCCACAATGCACCGCAAATACCGGCCCTCGGCTGGAAGCATTTTCAGCGGCGATTAGCTGGACCGAATAAAAGCGAGGTGTGGTGCAAGAGGGCATTTGACTCAGTGGGTCCTCAGAACAGAAATCAAGGTCGGGAGAGCGCAAGGCCGCGTAGCAATCAGTCTTTGTCTGTCTGCCCCGAGGTTGAATTGCAGCGAGGAGCCGAGCGCGGGAGGGCGGCAGCGCCTCGGCCTCCCCGGGGGGTGCAGAGCTTGTGGGCGCCCCTGGAGCTTCTGAAGAACATGCTAGATCTGTGACGTCACCTACTAGACTGCAATGAACTGACATTGGAATGAGTTTGACTCAACTTATACCAACTGAGCCGCCCAGTGGGTACACCTGGCACTTTGGGGCCCGAGAGGCCGGGGTTGGAAGTGCAGCCCTTCCGCTTCCTGCCTCGGAGACCTCGCTAGAGCGTCTGACCCTTCACTGGTACAGAAGACGAAGAAGGCTTGTGCAGCTCCGAGGCAGGGGGAAGGACGGGGAGGAGGAAGGAGGAGAGAGGGAAAAGCCATCACGGGCGTTCCCAGGATGGGAAGAAAGGAAATCTCTGTCTGTCTTCACCGCTTCCCAAGAGTCAGTCGCCTCATTGGCCCAGACTCGAGGGGAAAGACATTTAAATGTCTCGCACTAAAAATTTATTTCACATCTAAGGAGAAATGAGAAACAGTAGTGCCAGGACGCCCCTGGTGCTCCTGTGGCTAAGACTCTGTGCTCCCAGAGCAGGGGGCTCGGTTCGATCCCTGGTCAGGGAACCGGATCCCACATGCCACAACTGAGACCCGGTGCAGCCAAATGAATCAATAATTAATTAGCAAAAAAAGAAGAAAGAAAGAAAAATGCCAACAAAGCATTATTTAAAAAATCCTTTTAAAAAATATTTTTTACTTTTGAGGGAAGTTGAGAGGAAGAATGAGATCTGAGAACCTTGAGAATGTGGGGAAATGTCTACCTTTAGAGAAGAGAGGGGGCAAGAGGGTCTTTGCAAATAATCTCATTCCCAAATTGCCACGGCTGCCAAGAGTCTTTCTACAAGTTGAAGGGCAGCTGCATGTCCCAGGACTGAGACAGCTCAGGCACGCCTTCGCCGGAGTCTGCCACCGCAAGCGGTCTCCGTAAGCTACACCAAAGCCCGAGAACCTGCACTGAGTTTTCTCGGAAAGCTCCAACCCACACGGGCCTGGACGGGGAGCTCTGGCAGCTCGTGCCAGTGCTAAATACGTCCAGGAGGGTGTTGGTTCAGAAAACTGATGCCTGGCCATCCCCATCAGAAGGAAGAAACAGGAAGAAATTGCTTTGGAGGCTGGAGGAAATAAGGATTTTAACCCTCCATGCCCCACCCTCCTCACCCAGGCTGACCAAGATCTTTGGGATTCATAGGAAAGGACAGGCCTAAATATAACTCTGCCCACAACGGTACTGACCAGTCCTCAGTGTGACCATATATAATTAACGAAGTAGGAGGTCTCCAAATGGGTCGGGACCCCCTCAGAGTAAGCAGAGTAAGCACGAAGAGATATTTTGGGAGAATTTTCATATTCGACTCATTCATTTGATTTTTCAATGGTCAGTAAGTGTAATGTTTCCTTTGTAAACGCAGTCTTTTGAATGTGTGGACAAGGGGTGAAAAGGTTTTTCGTAATTTAAATAATGGCCAGCTGGGATTATAAGAATTTGGGGAAAAAATCTGTCTTTTGCTATTTCTTTTCTAGGGAAGTGATTTGCCAATTTCATCTGAGAGGCATTCTCCTCTGGTTCTCACAGGCTAAAATCCAGCCTCCAATTAGTCAAAATACTGGGCTACACTACAAGGAATAAAATGACTTCTGCCTCTTGCTAGCTGGCAACCCACTGAAGTATTTGCTGCAGGAGACTCTAGTATGAAACGCAAAACTAATAAAAGTCAAATAAAAGTTCAAGTGACCCAAGAGAGAAAAAGAAAAACTTTAAAAATAAATAACTTTACACATTAATGCAAATGAAAGCACAATCCAGGGACTGGCTTAGTGTTTGTTTTGTTTTGTTTTTTGTTTTTGCTATGGACATTTATCCTTCACCTGCCTTCCTCCCAAATGAGCTTGTGAATTCAAGTCCCAGCAGTTTTAAGGTGGACCTTAAAGTAAGGATGTAATTCAAAATGACACGTGTACCCAATGCTCACTGCAGCACTATTTACCAAACCCAGCTCATGGGAACAACCCAAGTGTCCATTAACAGAGGAATGGGAAAAAAAGATGTGGTATGTATATGCAATGGGATATAACTCAGTCATAAAAAAGAATGACATTGGGTTATTTGTAGAGATGTGGATGGACCTAGAGTCTGTCATACAGAGTGAAGTCAGAAAGAGAAAAACAAATACTGTCTATTAATGCATATACGTGGGATCTAGAAAAGTGGCACAGATGAACCTATTTCCAGGGCAAGAATGGAGACGCAGATGTAGAAAAGGGACACGTGGACCCGGCTGGGGGCACCAGGGGAGGGTGGGACGCACTGGCAGGTTGGGACTGACAGATATACACTACCCTGTGTAAAGTAGGCAGCTAGTGGGGACCTGCTGTAAAGCCCAGGGAGCACAGCTCGGTGCTCTGGGATGACCTGGAAGGGTTGGATGGACAGGAGGGATGGTCCAAGAGGGAGGGTATATAATATGTACAGTTGGTTAATTTCATTGTACAACAGAAACTAACAGCATTGTAAAGCAATTATACTCCAATTTAAAAAAATAAAAGAAAGCACAGACAGTGTCTGTGTGGCAGGGGGTTCTTCAGGGAGAAGCGTGCTGACATGAGCACTACAAGGAATACTGCTAAGCTCTGGGCAGAGGGGAAGACGCGAGGACATCAGCGGGCGCCGCCAGACAGAACACTGGGATGAATAAAAACTGCCTTTGAGCTGAGTTCAGAGCAGTGTTTTCAAGCTCCCCCGTCACCAGATTCCCCAAATGACAGGAAAATGTGAACACCTTTCCCCCAAGAACTTAGGTGTCTCTTACATGACTTAAGTCCGAAATATCTTTGTAGTCTCTGCCTTGTCTTAAACATGTATGGCAACTTTGAATTTCACCCCATAAAATATGTGTTTACTTTTTTGCAAAAATGTTACCTCCCCACAACAAAATTTCAGTAAAACTGAAGTTCAGATCCAGAGGTATTACACCACCCCCCACCCTGGTACACCATTAGCTACTCCTGTGGGTGTAGACGATCAGAATTGAGAAGGTCAAGCCAATCAGTTGAGGATAGCTCCTCTCTCACTTGACGCACCCTTGTTTCTCCACCTCCCATCCAGTTATTTCTAAGATCTTATTGATCCCTGCAATACAATATTGCTGCCTTCCACCTTCCTTTAGAAATTTCCAAGACCACACCCCAGTTCAAGTTCTGTTACCTCAATCCTGGAAATCCCGCCAAAGCCCTTTAAGGACCATGCTTAATCTTCTCCAATTCTAATTTATCTCCCAAAACAGAGGCCAAAATATTGTTCTTATGTCTAAGCATTTTTTGTGGTTATCTTTGTGGCTCAGCTGGTAAAGAATCAGTCTGCAATGCAGGAGACCTGGGTTGGGAAAATCCCCTGGAGAAGGGAAAGGCTACCCACTCCAGTATTCTGGCCTGGAGAATCCCATGGACTAGTCCATGGGTCGCAAAGAGTCGGACATGACTGAGTGACTTTCACTTCACTAATGTCAATGCAAATAGGTGCTAAGGCTCCAAGCTTCCACTATAGAAATCGGGTACATTCAAAAGAGGATGGGCTTTTGAAAACAGAGGTCTTGAATCTAAAGTTCTGTTCTTCTACCGACTAGGTAGAAGGTAACCAGATAACCATGCTACATACTTTTCCTTTATGAGCTATAGGTTCCTCAAAAGTTAATAAAAGGGGAGGGGGAGGGGGTCATACGTACCTGCCTAATAGGGTAATAAGATGATGAGAAATAATACAAGAGACAAGACTGCACAATACTGGATGGTTAACATGGACTCAGTCAATGGTAACAACTGCTACTATTGGCTGCTATGGCTATTTTTATTTTATTTTAATTATTATTATTTTTGGCCTCATGAAATGTGGGATCTTAGTTCCCCAACCAGGGATGAAAACCAGGCTGCCTGCTTTGGAAGCACAGAGTTTTAACCATTAGACCACCAGGGAAGGCCTGACGACTTTTATTTCAAATTTGATTCTACGCAACCTTTAAAACCTTATCTCCCACAATGATCTTCATTTCCAATATTCTCAGCAAACTTATAACTTTTTTTAGCCATATTTAAAATTTCTATTTTTTCCTGCATCCATTGTTTTTTGTTTCAGATGGCCATAGCCTCAATCTTCACCTGTAATTGAAGACCTAGCCTCAAAACTACCTTGTCCGCGAAGCTGAAAATCTGTCTTGAAGCTATTCTTAAGACTCTTTGCCTTTTAGTGAAAAGCAGTTTCTGTGCTTGTTTCATTTGCTCTCCCCTGGAAGGCTGCCTGGAGGAGTGACTATGTTAAACATAGCATCGTTTCTCCCAGGGTACCTTACATAAATAATTAAGGAATTTAAGCACCGCTTGTTGACTAAAAATTTTCTCCCAGAGATTTTCTCTCTGATCCTTCTATCCTATAAACAGAAGCATAGAGACTATTCTAAAATCAACCCTGAAGCACAAAGGTTTCCATCACATTAAAGAGACCTGGAGTGGTCACGTGATTTGCCCCCAAGCGCAGCATTAGACCGGAGCCGGGAGCACACAGCATGACTCCTGTCTGCCTTCCCGGGCCTTCTGCATCCTGCTGCCCTGCTTTCACATTGGAATAAGTGAGTCGAGTCATCTGTGCTCTTTAAGAATGGGGTGACCTGTTACACCTGCCCTTACAACTAGTAGAAAATCGAAGTCTGATGTGTAGAGCATATATTCCTGTGTGTTTGTGTCTATATTTAAAATGGATAACCAACAAATTCCTACTGTGTAGCACAGGGAACTCTGCTCAGTGTTACGTGGCAGCCTAGATGGTAGGGTAATTTGGGGGAAAACGGGGGTATATATATATCCCCACATGAATCCCTTTGCCCGTCACCTGAAACTTTCACAACATTTCTTAATTAGCTATTGTTGTTGTCGTTTTAGTCACTAAGTTGTGTCTCTCTGCGACCCCATGCACTGTAACCCACCAGGATCCCCTGTCCATGGGATTCTCCAGGCAAGAATACTGGAGTGGGTTGCCATTTCCTTCTCCAGAGTTATTGGCTATACTCCAATATAAAAAAAAGTTTAAAAAGTTTTTATTAATGAAATTTTCAAACATCCACAAAAGTAGAGCAAATGATCTAATGAGCTCCTGGGAGCTCTTCCCTCATTTCAGTAACTACCAACGTTGTGCTACTTTTCACTGTTATAAAATACATTTGTCTTGTGCAAAACTGAAGACTTTTGAGCACTTTTATCATTTGTCAAGAGCAAACACTGAAACAGAACTATAGTAAACGCACAATACTCTTACATTGAAAAATAAACAGCCATTAGGACACAGAGTTCCCCAGTGTTAGGCAGTTTTGCTGGGTCCTTTCCAAAGACTCAACTTGTGTATACCCATTTGTATAGTCCAAATGTTTTTCAAGTGTGTTCTAGTTCAAGGGTGGGGATATAATTTAAGACACAAAGATGAATTCTGTCAGCAAATCCCAAAGGACGCTGCTTTTATAACAGTACATTTTTCTAATTTTCAAAATTAAAATATCAACATCACTAGCAACACCACATCTACTGTGTAAAGTTCAAATTTTCTTTGCTTGCTTTATTTGTTCTTGAACTGTATCCCATTAAGGGAGTATGGTCAGAGTGCATGTGTGCTAAGTTGCTTCAGCTGTATCTGACTCTTTGCAACCCTATGGACTACAGCCCTCCAGGCTCTGTCGTCCATGGGGTTCTCCAGGCAGGAATACTGGAGCGGGCTGCCGTACCCTCCTCCAGGGGATCTTCCTAACCCAGGGATCAACTCTGCATCTCTTATGTCTCCTGCATTGGCAGGCAGGTTCTTTACCACGAGCACCACGTGGGAAGCCCTATGGTCAGAGTGCATATACATAATTTATTTGAATTCTTTTCTCTGTGCAGTTATGTTATACACTTGATGCACAGTCATTTATCTTGTTTTATTTAATAGGTGTACATAAAGCTGATTCACTTCATTGTGTAGTGGAAACCAACACAACATTGTAAAGCAACTGTACTCCAATTACAAAATAATAACAGAAGGAGAAGGTGGGATGACCTGAGAGAACAGCACTGAAACACATACATTTCCAAATGTAAAACAGATCGCCAGAGGGAGTGTGATGTGTGATGCAGGCACCCGAAGCCGGGCTCTGTGACCACGCGGAGGGGTGAGGTGGGAGGGGACACCTGCGTGCTCAGGGCGGCTCACACTGACGCAGGGAAGAAACATCACAGCTTTGTGAAGCAACGATCCTCCAACTAAAACTAAACAAGCTCCCCTAGCCTTACAAGTAGCGTGAAAATATGCCCCTCACTTAAGCATGGCTCATCCCTGCTGTCCGTAGTTGTTATTTCGTAGCATCCTCCCTTCACTTCCAGAAATGTTCTGGCTTGTATAATAATAATACTGATAATAATAAATACCTATGTACTTACTGAACAGAACCTAAAAAAAATAAACAAGTAAATGGTAAAAAGAAATAGCAACAAAATAGAAAGGCTTTTAAAGCAACGAAAATGGAGCACGATATACGGTGAGCCAGAGGCGCGCGGGGCGGAAGCGGAAGCGGGGGCGGAAGCGGAAGCCTGGAGGGCGCCATGCCTGCACTCACGTTGCAGCTCTCGTCGTTGTCGGGCCTGTGGGGCAGCACGAAGGCGGACACGGAGAGCGGCCCGTCGCAGCGGTCGGCGGGCTGCGTGAAGTCCAGGCAGCTGGTGAGGATGCTGTAGTAGTGGGTGGGCACGGGGACGGAGCTGCCCTCCACGTACCTGGCAGGGGAGGCAAGACGCGTTAGGGCCGAGGGACCGCGCTCTGCCGAGTTGTGGCCAGTGATCGCTGCCCCCGCGACTGCAAGGCGAGGCCTCTCAGCGGAAACTCTTTCTCGCTTACAAGCGTTAACCCACTTCTCTGCCTTTGAATATAATGTTTTCAATGCCCGAACTCTTTCTCTCAACCTGGTAGAGCAGAAAAGATAGTCGAGGCAAAGAAAAACCGCCTGAACCCAGACGCAGAGGCTGGACACAATGGCAGGTGGAGGGAGTAGAAATGGAAGTCGGGAAGAGTCCGCAAGCACCGCAGTAGGAGGGCCGGCGGTTCTGGGCGCCAGAGTTGTGGAGTTTGGACAGTGATGCTCCACTGAAAGCTTCCGTGCTTGGGAGCACCACTGTGGGATCCACATTCAGGAGAATAACTCTCATAGATTTGTATCAAATGGGCCAGAGGCAGAAAGCACAGGAGCTAGGAAAAGAATGGCCCTTTCAAGCCACAGTGAGGGCCTGAACTTGGTACAGAGAACTCCTTTACTGAAGAAAATTCTAAGGACTGAGTGCTAAGTGTAAATAATCTTTTCCAGTAGAGCATAGCATAGGAAGCGGTAATTCCTTACTTAGTTTTCTCGTGTCTTCATTTTAATCATTTTCAAAATACTGAAATTACGATTAAGCTGATAATATAATTTGAGCTTAAAACTATAACAATAACCATTAATAAATGTATGAGTAAGATAAAATTTCGCTTATGGATGACTGGAAAGGCAGTAAGATCTATTTTATTACTTATCTATATGAAAAAATTAATATTTTTGTCTAATTAACTATAAATCACAATTAAACCCTCTCATATTTTGTGTTACTCTCTGTTTCATACATGTATAAAATTAAATGATGATTATGAATTCGTTTTATTTATATCTTCTTGCCTTCTCCACCAGACTGTAAGTTCCTCATGAATAGAGTATGCCTAATTCTTTTATATCCCTAATAGCACCAGAGAGAGGGACAGAAATGAGGTTTGATCAAAGTTTATGTGCAATTTCCTATTGAGATGTACTGACTCAGAAAACCTAAGGAATTTTAAAAGTTCCCCTCCCACCAAAATAAGGGAAACAAGGGAAAATTATTATATTCCCAGAAGAGTTATTAAAGAATAAATGAAAAAGATTTAATCTTTTGATACATATTCTTTTATGGAGCTGAAAGTGCATTTATTTACCACAAATTCCTGTTTCTTTCAACTACCAATGCCATGTTTAATAAAAGGTCCAAAAGAACTGAAGAATTCGCAAAGAGATTCAAAGAAGAACAGGGTTGAGAGGTATCAGCTCTTCTCTAGTACATGAATATTTGAAAAATATTCTTGAGTGAGATCTTGGAATTTAAAAGCTTACTGTTTGATTTTGTCTTGTGTGTCATGTAAGCCATCGTAGTCATAGTCAAAAATTGGTCCACTTATCACGTTAACTCCATTTCTTTCTGAAGCATATTTCTTCACCAGAACCCTTTGAAAATAATTCCAGATGCCTGTGCAAAGACAAAATCAGTTCTTGGTGAACAAAACTCCTTGCTTTGGCCGAATTCTCTCTAGGGTGTGTTAAGTAAGACACATATCACAAGTGAAGAGACAGTAGAGCTGTTGTGATTCTTGAGAACAAGCCATCGTAAAGCACTAGCTGTGTGTGTCATTTATGCACCAGAAAAGAGAAAGACATGGAGACATTCATTGGTAGAGGAGTTTAACCTAGGTGAACTGTCAGGGATGCCTTTGCAGATGAAGTGGTTATTAGGCTGAGATCTGAAGGGGATTTTCCTGAGCAAAGAGGTGGAGACAGAACATTCCAGGAAGACAGAATAGCTGTGCAATGGAGGAAGTATAGTGTTTGTGAAAAACTGCAAAAAGGCCTTAATCTACTTTTTTCCTTTCATGATGTCATAGACAGACTCATTCCCAAGTTTATGTCTCTAGCCCTAACCTTTCTATGCGGCTCCAGACATACTATCCAACCACCCATCTCACGGTGCATTTGAAGACCTCATTATCATATCTAACAAAAAATTATTCAAACAGAATTCTTAATTCTCCTTCTCACTCCAGTTCCAAACTCTTGGCTTCTCCATCACCGTCAGTGGCATTCACTCTCGGATGTTTGGGTCAAAATCCTAGGATTCACCCTGGACTTGTCTGCTCTCATACACATGTGGCAAAGTCCTGGCAGTGAGACCTCCAAAACACAGCCCAGTTTTCTAAAGCTGATCACTCCTCACCATTCTCACTGCGTCCACGCTGATCTAAGTCACCATCTTCTCTTGCAATGAGCTGCCACAAAAGACTACTTCCTGGGCCCCCTGGGAGAAACTCTTCCTTCTGTGTAGTTCAGGGGTCCCCAACCTCCAGATCTAACGCCCGATGATCTGATGTGGAGCTGATGTCATACCAGAAATAAAGCGCCCAATACGTGTAATGCACTGGAATCATCCCCAAACCATCCCCTTCCCATCACGGAAAAATTGTCTTCCACGAAACTGGTCCCTGGTGCCAACAAGGCTGGGAACCGCGGGCTGTATGTGGCGGTTCTCTCTGGAGCAGCCAGACGGATCCTCTCACACCATGAATCAGAGAGTGACTCACACTCCCCAGCACCCTTTTCTCATACTCCAGATGATTTCTCCCATAATTAGATCAAAGCCCCAACTGTCCACCGTGGCCCCTGCCTCCCTCCGTGACTCTCCTTCCCATCCCTCCCCCCCAGCTACCGGCTTTCTTCTGCCCCTCTACTTGCTGGACGCGCCTCAGAGTAAGGTGCTACACATGCTCCTCCCTCTGTCTGGAAAACTCGCCCTTGATCTGTGATTCCCGGGTGTCTCCTCCACGGTTCACTTCTCAGTTTCACAGTCACACTCTAGAGAAGACTTCTCTGTCCAGGCTAGCTCCAGTTCCATGACAGTCGATTGAGGGGGAAGGATAGGGGTGGAAGGGAAAAGGCAAGAGAAGACGGGAAACGCAAACCAGAGAAGCTGGCTCCAAAATGTTAGATGTGACTTACCGCGCTCGACGCTATTGGGTTGGTCAAAGAACTCGCTCAGGTTTTTCTGTACGATGTGATTGAAAAATTCAAACGAATTTTTTTGCCAACCCAATACATGGGGGTTATGAGGTTCAGGCTGTTATCATTTCTTACCTCTTCTAATTAAAAAATACTTGGGCATTTTTCCCACGGGGTTTCAACTGCTGATGATCCTCTATTCTAAGTGAGAAGGACAGAGCAGGCCACCAGAGCCAAAATACCACGGATAATTATTTGCAATAAGGAGGGAGGACAGTGGGGGAGAAGTCCAAATGTTAACTTAAGCATAAAAATTGGAGAGGCACAGAAGGAAAGAAATAACAATGGGAACAGTCAAAAGGCCAAACCCGCAGAAATGTGGCCTGCGAAAAAACCATTCCCTGCTGAAGAACAGCGGGCCCTCTGTGAAGGGCCTTTGGCCACACCAGCCTCAGGGTGGGACGGTGTGTGTGTTTCCTTTATTGCTGCTTGGTCAAAAAGGCATCAGCAAAGAATAAAGAAATCCAGGAAACCCAGATTTGTGGAAACTCAATGAAGCTGCATTCCATGTAATATTATGACAAATGGATTTACGTGAGTTTATGAAACATTTCTCCACTGGGCCCGAGAACAAGCCAGGAAACCTCCTCTTAAAGCATACTTTAAATTTTCACTCATATGCAACAGAGTCTACCTTTGAATAAGCCCTTATTTACTAACTGAGGACAACAAATAAACATTTTTTTTCCTCTAAACCATTTGGCCATTTTACCGATGTCAAGTTGAGGAGGCATGGCCCTGTAGATGACACTTCACCATCTCATGTTTCAGTTTTGACATTTTATTTTAGTCCTGAGAGTCATGTAACACAGCTCAATGCTCCTTTACTAAGTGAAATTATGTAGAAATGTTTCCTTTTCCCACCTTTCCTAGAAGCATCAAGGTCTGCTTGCTATAAATGAAATAAAGGGAGATCAAGTCTACTCCATAATGCCTTCTCTATCTTTGAATACATGGATGGGTGGATGGATGGATGCATGCACGGTAGATGGAAGGAAGATGGATGGATGGGTGGGTGGGTGGAAGGAAAATGAATGGATAGATGGATGGATGGAAGGGCAAATGAATAAATTCTTTGTTAATCAGAAATAGAAAATGGATTATTTTGTTCACTGGACAATTAAGTTACAAATACATATAAGCCATAGAAGTCATGCATTCAAATCTTATAATTTTACAAATGAGAGGCTAAATGGCATTTCTGTGATCACATAGGCAGTGGTCACACTCCAGGGACCAGAACTCATTTTGGGAGCCAGAGCTCACCATGATTATACCATTCATTTCATCACTATCACCCACAAATATTTATATCATATAGAAAGAGATTATGAGTGTATATAATTTACTTAGCCCTAAAACCAACTGAATTTATACTCTGATGATTCAGAAGACTCATTAAGGTCTTGCTAGGTTTCAGGATCAATATTCAGAATACATCATCACCATTCCCCTAAAGGAAGGGCTGTTCGTGGCTTTTACTGTAACATTCAGTAAATAAATACAGATGCTGTTAAATGTTAGGTAGCATCCAAAATACAAAGACTCTTGAAACCACTGATAGAGTGAGCACTGAAATGGGAAGAACAACCGATTAGAAGCACAAACTTGGTTTAGCTCAGCTTCTACCATTCATGACTAGAGTCACTTCTTGTGACTTTAATTTGATTATAAACAAGGGATAAATAAAAATCACCAAAAATAAAAATAAAAATCACCAAGCTCCCTCACAGATTCATAATTTGGATTAGCAGTAGAGAATTACATTACATTAAAGATTGTTGAAAATTATAAAGGCTAAACACATGAAAGGTATTATTATTATTAAAATGAATCTAGAGGTAGCAAAGGTAAGTGATAAATTTAGAAACATTTATTTCCACAAATAATAATCTACTAGGTAAATATTGGACTTACGTTTAAAAGCAGGATACATTGGAACCATATTGGTTACAAGGAATGCATCATATTTAGCTTCTGGGGACGAGCTCAGATCTAAACATTAGGAAAACAAATAGTGTCTATTACACACTAAAATCGACATCAATAAAAGTAATCTTATAAAATGACCCAAACGGCATGCAGTGACTGGACCGACTCTTTCATTCCCACTTATCCCCTCTATGTGCCATTGCCTACTTCTCTTCCCACTCCACCTCTCTTCTTCACTCAATCCTTCTCCTTAAATAAAATTTTTATGTTCTTTTGCTTCCAACCTAATCTTGGGTCTACTAAGTATTATGTAAAAGAGTTCCTTGACTTTACCAGTGTAATTTGGACTTTAAAAAATGCCATCAAGGTAATGAGAGATAATTAAAGGGCTTCATGTATTCTTAGGAGATCACATCTATAGTATTATTTAAAAGATTAATGTCTCATTAATTTCCCATTTCACTTTTAGATTCTCATTTAATGATGTCAGGAGACACAGTGAATGTTCCCTTGCACTTTAGAACTCCCTGGGAATAGGATTTGTGAAAGCTGGTTTCTTTTCTGGCTGCTTTTGGAAGGTTCCCAGAGAAGTTCATCTCCTCAGCCTTTTGAGCACCCCTCTAAAAACCACTGAAATCCTAAATACCAAGTTGCACACGCCAGACTCCGCAGAATAACACCCCTCTAGAATGGTTAGATCCTGGTCTTCTGTAACTTACAAGGAGGAAAGAGGAATCCATAGGACATCTGTTTATCATTTCTGTAGGCCAAACAGCTCTGACTGAAACTCGGAGAAACGCGGACATCAGGCCGGACGCAGTTGGTCAGGTGCTCAGCGATGCCAGAGACCTCAGCCTGAATGGTGAGTCAGAGTCATCAGCAAAGCCGTGGGAGAGACAGTACCAAACCAGCGGGGAGACACTGAAGCCAGACTGCCCGGTTCCACACAGCCCAAATCAAAGCCCCATCAGCTTTTACTATAGCTCATATTCTGATAGTCTCTCTTTAAAATAAACAAACAAGAGAGGACTTCCTTGGCAGTCCAGTGGCTAAGACGCCGTACTTCTAACTCGGGGTGGGGGGGGGGTTCAATGCCTGGTCAGGGAACTAAGAGCCCATGTGCCACTTGGCCAAAAAAGTAAAATATACTCTTAAAAAAATAAAAAGACCTCACTTTTAAATGCACTAAGCTAGTAATTTTCAAACTCTTTTTTTCCTACTAGCAGAACTCTCTTTATCAGTCTTGGGTAAAACAATAATATGGAAGGCAGAAATCTCACTGTTGACATAATGAATGAGATTCCACAGAAGACAGCTTAAAAAATAATATTCTGAGAAATAATATAGACGTATCTCCTATTTAAAAGAAATAACTTTATGTATTGCTTATGCCCGAGTACAAATTAACAAGTAGTTATGTTTGGGGCAGCTGAAGTAGTCCTTTGTATTCAAGTAGTCCTTTGTATTCAGAAATTAGAAACATATCTTGACTGCTAATAAATTTTTCTAATTTCTGATATAAACTGAACTATCTCATCTTTACCAAAACTGAAACCCCAACATAAAACAAACCTTCGTTAACAAAACAAAAGAAAACAAGATGTTAGTGGGGTCAGGCTGTGATGTGTGGAGCCGTGGATATATGGGAAATCTCTGTCCTTTCCATTCAATTTTGCTGTGAACCTAAAACTGCTCTAATAAAGTATATTAAAACACACAGCCAAATCTTGATAGCTTCTGAAACTACTGGGCCATGACAAGCAGAGTAAAAGAAACTAACAGAATTAGTATGCTATGCTATCTCACATATTACCGTGAAGTTATTAGAACATGGCAGAAAGCCTAATTCAAAATATTTTACAATAGATCCTATGTAGGATTTCTTTCATCAGGAAAAATTAAAGTCTCTTCTAAGAAAAAATTCTGTTCCGCCAACAATCATTCTATTAAGGCATGGAGCGTAATGACATGAAGAACATGAAACCCAATTTTCTCAATGACCTGTTTGGAAACAGTGTATGATGTCCAGAGTGGCATTAGAAATATTTCACTATAACCGCTTTCAAAGTCAGTGTGATATAAGATATCATATCTAGTCCGATAGAGTACAGCAGGCCGTCCATAGAGGAGATGTCTCTCTAGGAAAGAAAAAATAATGTCTTAAATACAGATTACAATGTACATCAAATGTTAAAGACTCTTTGGAAGAGAGTCAAGTTGTCCAACATTTGCTTGCTTACTTATTAATAATGTAGTTCCTTCTCCTTAATTTATTCAGGTTAGTGTTCCTAACACTTTGGTGGTTTATTTGATCACCTAAGCATGGGTCAAGGCTTCCAGTCATCAAAACTGTAATGCAAATGCCATATTTATTTTAATAATTATTTTCCAGTTGTAAAGAATTTTAATCCACATGGGAAAGAAACATAGTAAACTGTGGAATGATTCAGCTGAATGGGAAGTCAAGACAGTTGGATTTTTATAGAATTAATTCCTTTGACCCTGAAAGGCTCATCAAATTAACCAGCAATTTAATTAAGAGAAAGGCACTCTTTGATCATTATTTGTAAACTGCAACTCAAATACGCATTATTTCAGCATAAAAAGTGAGCAGTAATGAGCGTTTAAAGTAAGTAGCTTTGTGACACATAGGAAAACCCTTTAGGTAAGAACTTAAAGGAACATGTATAGATAAAATAAGTGGCGTTCAAGAGGGTCCTTTGAGTACAAAACGAAGGTTGGCAGTTAGCAAAGAACTCAGTTAAGACCCCAGAATACAGATTCCTCTTAGGAAGAAATAAAGGTTTGAAACCTTCATCTTCTAAGAAGAGAGGGGACATGAGTGGGCAAACCTTCATTCCATACCCACAATAAATGCCTCAAGCTTGATCTGCCCATTTTAAATAGGCCAAAGTCAGAATGGCCATGGACTCTTAAAAATTGAGGTTCTACAGATCGAAATAGTTAGCGACCTAGGCTTCGGCAATTCACAGTTCCCTAAGTGATGACCAAAAAAAAAAATTTGGTATGATTTCTATTAGAGAAAATCATTTCTGGCAATCACTTATTAAATTATGTATACATGTTGCTTTAATTAAAGTATTACCATTCTACGCAAGTAACAGAGAAAACTCTGTAGATTACTTTGCATGACCCTCCCAAGTAGAACTGCTGATTTGAGGCAAAACAGCCCACACTGTTACAGCACAAGCCTGCTCTGGGTAGTTGGGCTTCGTCAGCATTGCAGTAAATGTAGAAGCCTTGGTTAAACTGCCGAATTTAGGGACCCACCCCTAAGAATTAGAAAACAATAGGCTAAATATTATATAAATGAAATGCATAACAAACACATAAAAAGCCTGCAAATCGTAACAGTAGTACTTGGGAGCAGTTATTAACCAGGTCAGACTGTCCTTCAAAACTCAAACCAAACCTTTTCTAGGTTCAAAATTTCCATTAACGTTTTCCTTGATTTCATTTTTGCTGCCTCTGAATTTCCTGGTTTCAGCTGGAAGCAGAAGTATCAAGATTCTTTGAGAAGCTATTCTCTTTTTATCATTCAAGTTTTCATGCTTACCCAACACATTCCTCCAAGCTCAAATGCAAACCTGGTGGATTATCCAGTCCGTCCCGTTAAGGAGGACAGCAAAACAGCAGCTGTGTTCCTTCACGCACCGCCCCTCTTTAGAGCAGCCATCAGTCAACAGTCTTGGACAATCTGTAGACTCCACCAACTCTGGTTCCTCCTTACTTCTTGTCATCCCTCCATTCCATGAAAGTTGACTGATTTGCAGAACTGCCCATAATCACTGTCAGCAACCCTGCGCTATGATATATGTGACGCCTTTTCTTTCCACTGGGAATAACTTTTCCACCAATCCTGTTACTTGTCTCCCTTCAAACGTGTTGTCAATACATCCTCCCTTGTCAAAATGTGTGTCAGATCTTGGGTTATGGAATAGAGATAAATCGTGTGTGCCTGCTAAGTCATTCAGTCGTGTCCAACTCTGTGTGACCCCATGGACTGCAGCCCGCCAGGCTCCTCTGTCCATGAGATTCTCCGGACAAGACTGGAAGCTCACAGTTCAGTGGGAGACAGAAGCCTGGCATTAATAACTGAAATGCAGTCCAGTACCCACTCTAGCAGAGATACTGACATAATGCAGCCTGGTACCCACTCTAGCAGAGATACTGACATGGTGGAGTAGGAACATAGAGAATGGTACCTGCCACAGATGGGGGTGAGGGCATCAGTGCAGTCCTTATGGAACTTAGGAAGCTAAGACACAGTGAACCCACATCCCATTTATGCCTATGCCCTGGCATAATCCCCCTTCTCACCCTCAAAAGGGGATGACAGATAAAATGGTCACTTTGTTCAGCTCTCACGGAAAAGACAAGGGGAGGAGCGGGAGGAAGGGGCCAGGAGGGGAGAGGCGTCCGAAGAGTCCCCTTCTCCTGAAACGTTTCTCTAGTTAAGCTTCTCCATCTCCGCTTGTGCTTTTGCTCTATATGTACAGACTCGATTTTCTTCAGAAATGTGGGCTTCCTAGCTCCCAAGATATGTACTACTGGAGTTTTTGGCACATGGAGCACAAATATATCATTATCTGACTCACTTTTCCCAGTGGTTAACTGATCATATATGATATGAAGCAAAAAAAAAAAAAAAAAGAAAAAGTAGTAGCTTTGACAGTCTCCTAAGAGCCCACGAGCTCCCCAATGACTGAAAGAATCTACTTGAGTCTTCCTGAAGCATAAGAGGTGAAATCATCTTTGCAGTAAGAAACATTTTAAGGCCCAGAATCAAAATTTAGATTTCCCTTTTTGGGTTTATCAGGGCTTCCCTGGTGGTTCAGTGTTAGAGTCTGCCTATAATGCAGGAGACCGGGGTTCGATCCCTGGCTCGTGAAGATTCCCTGGAGGAGGGCATGGCTACCCCCTCCAGTATTCCTGCCTGCATAATTCCATGGACAGAGGAGCCTGGAGGGTTACTGTCCATGGGGTCGCAAAGAGTCAGACATGACCGAGTGACTGACACTTTGCGGTTCATCAGGGTATCAGAGTCACAGGTTCTTGGTCACTGCCTGACTCTGCTACTCCAGCGACACCTTAGACAAGCCACTCACGGCCTTTCTGGGCAGCAGAAAGCCCCTTGTTGGGGGAGCCACAGAGTGTACTTGGAGTTCAGTCTTTGTGCACATAGGGCTCTGTCCTGAGACCAGACACCCTGGAGATGAACTTCTAGTTTTGAAATACGTTCCTCGTGACTTTGTGACACGGATCTAGCATAACTTTTGTCTTCCCAGGCTGGGTTCCTACTCCATGAGATTCCAGACGGAGCCTCCATTCCACAGCCCAGGTCCCTGTTTACAATAGTGTCTGGAATTCTTGGGACATGCCGCAGTTCCCCTCCAGATACCACATCTGGCAAGTACTGGGAGGCGAATCTTTTTAAGTGGTGTGGACTTCCCCAGCCCGCTTTTTTTGTCTTCCAGCGTTTGCTTGTCCAGACTGGAGTGTGTATTTCTTTTCCCTCTTCAGCTTTCTGACCCATATTCCCATAGATTAGCTGGCTGACTCGAGAGCCACATGAAAATCTCCCCTTTTTCTGTTTGTGTTTTAAAACATTCACTCCCACAATAATATGCTCTTACATTTTACCACAGACTCTCTGCCCCAGGTCTCTGCTTTTCCTACCTCCTTTCTCCTCCTTTGCCTGTGAGTGTCCACTATCATTTACTGCTGAGTCAACCGCTCCTGGGATCAGACTGGACGTCTCTGTTGGTGTCCTGTTCTTCCTTACCTCGGCCTTTAAAACACTGTCGTAACTTAGCACCAGGCTAAACCTCACAATAAGATCATCATAACTTAATGAGGACAGGGCTTTTATTGGTTTTGTTTACCATTGTTTCTCTACCTCCATCATTGCCAAATATCGACCTGGATAAATAAATGATTGTTTTATTTGAAAACAAAATATTGTTCTTTATGACTTTTAAGACCTGAATTTCTACGTATGAGTCGTCTAATATAACCCCAAGAGACAGACTGGGCAGACCAGTGTCACCTTCATCTTGCTGATGTAGGAGCTGAGGATTCATGATTTGTGTGAGATAATTCAGCTACGCAACAGCACCCAGAATCCAGGTCTCCACCCCGGCCCAGGACTTTTCTCCCAGCTTTTTGGACAGTCTCTAGGCGGATGCCGCCTGCTGGGTTATTCTAACGGAGAGCGCAATGAGTGGAAGGCCCACTTACTCTGGGCAGGAGCTCGGCCTGAGTCATGCCTTCTGAGAGGCTCATATGACCAGAAGTTTGTATCCAAGTATCTACTGCTTCAGAAACAACTTCCAGATCCTGCTATGCACTGAGATTCTCTCCAAACACTCTCTCTTTATTCCAACCCTTAAAATAAGAAGCATTTACAGAGGGAAGCACAGAGGCTTTAGTGTCCTATAGAACTGGAGCCAGATCTCATCTCACTCTTCATAGCTTTGTGATTCTCTAACTTAACCTCCCAGAGCCTCATAGCTCTCTGAGATGTTGCATTCTTTACGAGAAAATATGTCAAGCACCTCGCTGTGTCTTGATCCAGTGTAGTTGTAGTATAGTCATTTAGTAAAGGACATTTGATAAATTCAGGCTTAAATTGAAGAAAGTAAGGAAAACTCACTAGGCCATTCTGGTATGACCTACACCAAATCCCTTATGATTATACAGTGGAGATGATGAATAGATTTAAGGGATTAAATCTGGTAGACAGAGTGCCTGAAGAACTATGGATGGAGGTTTGTAACATTGTACAGGAGGCAGTAACCAAAACCATTCCAGAGAAAAAGAAACACAGGAAGGCAAAATGGCTGTCTGAGGAGGCTCTACAGATACCGAAAGGCAAGGGAGAAAGGGAAAGACAGACCCAACTGAATGCAGAGTTCCAGAGAATAGCAATGAGAGATAAGGAAGCCTTCTTAAGTGAACAATGCAAAGAAATAGAGGAAAACAACAGAGTGGGAAAGACTAGAGATCTCTTCAAGAAAACTTGAGAGATCAAGGGAACATTTCATGTCAGAATGGGCATGATAAAGAACAGAAATGGTAAGGACCTAACAGAAGCAGAAGAGATTAAGAAGAGGTGTCAAGAATACCCAGGAGAACTGTATAAAAAAGGTCTTAATGATCTGGATAACCATGATGGTGTGGTCACTCACCTAGAGCCAGCCATTCTGGAGTGTGAAGCCAAGTAGGCCTTAGGAAGCATCACTACGAACAAAGCTAGTGGAGGTAATGGAATTCCAGCTAATCTATCTCAAATCCTAAAAGATGATGCCATTAAAGTGCTGCATTCAATATGCCAGCAAATTTGGAAAACTCAGCAGTGGTCACAGGACTGCAAAAAGTCAGTTTTCATTCCAGTCTCAAAGAAGGGCAATGCCAAAGAATGTTCAAACTACTCTATGGTTGCATTCATAGCAAGGTTGGCTATGAAATCCTTCAAGGTGGGCTTTGGCAAGATGTGAACCAAGAACTTCCAGATGTTCAAGCTGGATTTAGAAGAGGCAGAGGAACCAGAGATCAAATTGCCAACATTTGTTAGATTATAGAAAAAGCAAGGGAATTCCATAAAGACTTCTACTTCTGATTTACTGACTATACTAAAGCCTTTGACTGTGTGGATCACAACAAACTGGAAGATTCTTAAAGAGATGGAAATACCAGACCACTTTACCTGTCTCCTGAGAAACCTGTATTCAGGTCAAGAAGCAACAGTTAGAACCAGACATCGAACAACAGATTGGTTCAAAATTGGTAAAGCAGTATGACAAGGCTGTATACTGTCACTTTGCTTGTTTAACTTATATGCACAGTACATCATGTGAAATGCTGGCATGGATGAATTACAAGTGGGAATCAAGACTGCCAAGAGAAATATCAACAGCTTCAGATATGCAGATGACACCACATTTATGGCAGAAAACGAAGAACTCACGAGCCTCTTGATGAAAGTGAAACAGGAGAGTGAAAAAGTTGGCTTAAAACTGAACACTCAGAAAACTAAGATCATGGCATCCAGTCCCATCACTTCATGGCAAATAGATGGGGAAACAGTGGAAACAGAGAGACTTTATTTTGGGGGGCTCCAAAATCATTGCAGATGGTGACTGCAGCATGAAATTAAAAGATGCTTACTCCTTGGAAGAAAAGTTATGACCAACCTAGACAGCATATTAAAAAGCAGAGACATTACTTTGCCAACACAAGTCTGTCTAGTCAAGGCTATGGTTTTTCCAGTAGTCATGTATGGATGTGAGAGTTGGACTATAAAGAAAAATGAGCGCCAAAGAATTGATGCTTTTGAACTGTGGTGTTGGAGAAGACTCTTGAGAGTCCCTTGGACCGCAAAGAGATCCAACCAGTCCATCCTAAAGGAAGTCAGTCCTGAATATTCATTGGAAGGACTGATGCTGAAGCTGAAACTCCAATACTTTGGCCACCTGATGCGAAGAGCTGACTCATTGGAAAAGACCCTGATGCTGGGAAAGATTGAAGGCAGGAGAAGAAGGGGAGGACAGAGGATGAGATGGTTGGATGGTATCACCAACTCAATGGACATGAGTTTGAGTAAACTCCAGGAGATGGTGATGGACAGGGAGGCCTGGCATGCTGTAGTCCATGGGGTCCCAAAGAGTCAGACATGACTGAGTGAACAGACTGAAAATCACTGTGGACGGTGACTGTAACCATGAAATTAGAAGACACTTGCTCCTTGGAAGGAAAACTATGACCAACCTAGACAGACTATTGAAATGCAGAGACATCACTTTGTTGACGAAGGTCCGTACAGTCAAAGCTATAGTTTTTCCAGTAGTCATGTACAGATGTGAGAGTTGGACCATAAAGAAGGCTGAGTGACAAAGAATTGATGCTTTTGAACTGTGGTGTTGGAGAAGACTCTTGAGAGTCCCTTGGACAGCAAGGAGATCAAACTAGTGCATCGTAAAGGAAGTCAACCCTAAATATTCACTGGAAGGACTGATGCTGAAGCTGAGCCTCCAATGCTTAGGCCACCTGATGTGAAGAGCCAACTCATTGGAAAGACCTTGATGTGGGAAAGACTGAGGGCAGGAGGAGAAGGGGACGACAGAGGATGAGACGGCTGGATGGCATCACTGACTCAATAGACATGCAAAACCTGGGAGATGGAAAGGGACAGGGACGACTGGCGTGCTGCAGTCCATGGGATCGCAAGGAGTCGGACAGGGTTTAGCGATTGAACAACATCAACAACAGATTTAGTAAATTTTCAATATCAGCAAGGAATACTGATAGGTAAAGGTCATTAAAATTCAGTGTTTGGAGAAGGAGAAATATCATATGACATCCTTTATATGCAGAGTTCTAAAAGAAATAATACAAATGAACTTACAAAACAGAAACAGACTTAGAGAACAAACATGGTTGCCTGGGGGAAGGATGGGGGAAGGAATAGTTAGGGGGTTTGGGATGGGCATGTACACACTGCTATGTGTAAAGTGGATAACCAACAAGGACTTAGGTATAGCACAAGGAACTCTGCTCCGTCAGCCTGGATGGGAGGGGCGTTTAGAGGAGAATGGATACATGTATATACATGGCTGAGTCCCTTCCCTATTTACCTGAAACTATCACAACGCTCTTTGTTAATTGGCTATACCGCAATACAAAAGAGAAAGTTAAAAAAAATTCACTGTCTCACCCAGTTCATCTTGAATCCTACTATAAATCATCGACAATTATGCTATGTATTGAGTTCTTCTAAGTCCTCTGCAAAACACACACGAGGATACATACACAGAAACACAAGTATATTTCCTCCTTTCTTTAGCAATACTGACATCTCCAGTAAAATAACAAAAGTGAGAAGCATTTCATAATTGAAAAGAGCTACAGAGTGTCCATCTCTAGTTGTTCAGGACTCTGCTTTAAATTGACAAGAATCACTAGTTGGTTAAGTCATTTTTCTAACCAAGCTAATTTCTCATAGGGTATGATAAGGAGCCAAACGTGGGTGTTACAATCATTTTTACCTTTTTCTCACAAAGGTATGTGAATGCCAATCTGACTAAGCAAATATAAAACATGGTTTAGTAATGTAAACAGAGAAAAGACTAAGGTGAAAATAAACAGTGCAGTTATTTACAGTGAAACTTCCACCCGGCTCCAGGTCCAGAAATGCTTGCTATGAGAAATTTAAGCATCCCCATCTCATTCATTCATCCATCCATCCATTCAACGGATTTCAAAATGAAAATTCAGTAAGTTTGCCAAGACATTAAATACATCTGATGTAGAAATAGCAGCCATGCAACTAAGATCTGGGATTCATTACAAATGTAGAAATATTAGGGCTTTAGAAAGCAGTTTAGATCATAATTTTTTATTGTTCTTCCCTTCATTTTAGTAAAGGACTTGATTCTGTAAATTTAGTATTTATAATAAAACATTTATCATTGTTGTTCTGTCACTGAGTCATGTCCAGCTCTTTGCAACTCCATGGACTGCAGCACGCCAGGCCTCCCTGTCCTTCACCATCTCCTGGAGTTTGCTCAAATTCATGTCCATTGAGTTGGTGATAGCAGCCATGCAACTAAGATCTGGGATTCATTACAAATGTAGAAATATTAGGGCTTTAGAAAGCAGTTTAGATCATAATTTTTGAAGATTATATTGTTCTTCCCTTCATTTTAGTAAAGGACTTGATTCTGTAAATATAGTATTTATAATAAAACATTTATCATTGTTGTTCTGTCACTGAGTCATGTCCAACTCTTTGCAACTCCATGGACTGCAGCACGCCAGGCCTCCCTGTCCTTCACCATCTCCTGGAGTTTGCTCAAATTCATGTCCATTGAGTTGGTGATAAAACATAGCCTAACATTAATTAAATACACCATTCTTCTGTTACCTTGAATTTACCCTGAGTTGTTTCACTACTGGAATGCACAGCTTTTACAGATGTGTTTGGTACAAATGTATGTTCAGGGCACATGATTTATTCTGAAAGAAGCAGCTACCTTCTTGTGTATTTTTGAAAAACTAGACAGGAAAATAACACAACTTTATATTTGTATAGAGCTTTAGGTCTAAAGAATGGTTGACAAGCCTCAGAACATGTTCAGAGACGTGCGGAAAGGGGACGTGGTCCCTCTGAGCACAGGGCGCACAGCACTGGAACCCCGAGGCTGCCCTGCAGCAGGACAGGCATGGTGACTTCCCAGGGGCCAGGCCTGCGAGCCGGGGCGCACCGCAGCGGCCGAAGGAGCGCAGGCCAAGACAGCGGCGCTCTGCAGCCGAAGCCACGAGCGAGACAGGGCCCTTACGGAGGCAACACCCAGAGACGGAGAGAGGCAGACAGGAGGGAGGACGCTGCGGCTTACACGCTTTGTAGAACTTCAACAGGCACCGAATAAGACAGTGACATGTAGTTATTTTATTTCATGTAATGGTTTTAGTACCTCTCTTATATCACTCCAGTTATTGGCAACTGCCAACAGCCATTAGTATGCATGCACAGCAAACAGTGCTATATAAACTCAGACTTTACCAAAAAAGTCTATTGATATTAAGCCGTTAGTTGTAATAAAAATAAATACAGACTCCCTTGCATCATCAGAGGCTGTCCCAGGGCTTTCCCAGTGGCTCGGTGGCAAAGAATTCACCTGCTAATGCTGGAGACATGGGTTCGATCCCTGGTCTGGGATTCCTACATGCTGCAGAGCAACTCAGCCCGTGTGCCACAGCTATGGATCCTGGGCTCCAGAGCCGGGAGCCACGACTGCTGACGCCCACCCACCCAGAGCCCCAGCTCTGCACCAGGGGGAGCCGCTGCAGGGAGGAGCCCAGCCCCTCAGTTAGAGGAGCCCCGCTCAGCACTATAGAGAAACGCCCTGCAGCAATGAGGAAGCACAGCCAAAAGCAAAACTAAAAAGAAAACGAGAGAGCCACGAGCAAACCAAGGAGATGTGCTACCATGGCCTCCCTCTAACATCTCACGTCACTGTCGTGAGGTCACGTGTTGGAACTGGCTGTGAGACGGCTGACAGAACCAGACGTCTCAGCGAAATCAACCCCCAGCTCAGGGCAGGTGCTTAACAAAGACTCATGAGGGTCCATGGCCATGAAAGAGTAAAGACTTTAAGCCTCAGTGATGTGAACTCATCGGGAAATGAGACGTATTCAACCGTGAGCAGAGCAAAGGAAAGATGGGGTCGCCAGGCCTAGCTCCGGCCGCCCTGAGCCAGCGGTTCGCCAGAAGACGCCTCCTCCTCCCATGCTCAGCAGGGTGAGGCCACTCTTTGTGCCGAGCGTGGGGCTGGTTTCGTCCCAAGAGCACACTGCCACCAGAAAACAAAGTGAAAGATTTTTTTTCCCAGCTGGAAATGTTTTAGGACCATGAAGAGCCAGAGCTTGAATCAGAAAATCATGAGCATCCCTTCAAAGCTATCATAATTAACTATTTCATTAGTGACTTTCAGAAAAGAAACATTTCAGTCATATTTCTCCGCCTTGCCAATTGAATGTTTGAAAAACTCAAATCATGAGACTATACTCCTCGATCGTGGTGTGCGTGTGTGCGAATTCATTTAGTCGTGTCTGACTCTTTGCGACCCCATGGACTGTAACCCACCAGGCTCCTCTGTCCATGGGATTCTCCAGGCAAGAATCCTGGAGTGGGTTGTCATGCCCTCCTCCAGGGGATCTTCCTGACCCAGGGATTGAATCTGCATCTCTTACATCTCCTGCATTGGCAGGCGGGTTCTTGATCCTGGCAGTATTACAATTTTTCCAAATATGACACCATCGTCCACTAGATTTGATGTCAAATATTTTGAATCACTTCTAAAGTTTGTGAAGGATTTGTGTACCTTCCATCAACCAAGTCCTGTCTCTAAAGCCATGTTTATCCAATGACATGTCAAAGAGTCTGTGTGTTCCATCATCAAAGAGAGAAGCAGGAGGGTGGGTATGCAGGAAGGGAAGAGGGACAAAGATGAAGATCCTTATAAAGAGGGAAAATAAGTCAAGGAAATAAAATCTTCTGCAGGTTTCCTCAACCTTTACTTAATCAGATTGAAGACGGCACATGTGATAAACAGAACCATATGTCAGCTAATAACTCAAGTAACACTCTCAAGAGAGTTTGACTATGTGCGTCTTGACTGCATGACCTGGGCAGCTGTGCTTGAGTTCAGCCTTCTTTTTCACACACTTTCAGTCATGCCCTTGCTGTTAGAAGACGCTGTCGCCTCTGCTGCAGTAACCTGCCTAGGAGCCTTCCCCTCTCCTTCTAATTTCTTCTTATTTTCCTGGGATTTCAAAATCAGAAGGGAGAGCCTGTGTGGTAGATCACATTACTGCCCCTAATTATTTACTGCTCTTGTGTAAAGGATTATGTGCTTCCACCCACTGCCAAGGAACGTGGAGGACGGCGTCCTTGTGGAGAGAATGTACATCTTTCCTCCACGGGCTTCACGTGCCCTGCTGGCCCCAGTCAACTTGAAATGGAAGTGAGAAATGCCTCATCCAAGCAGAAGCTCCGAACCCAGCCAGAAACCCCGGGATGGACACGTGACTCGATCCTGCACCAGGATGTCAGCAGGACGTAGGGGCACACACTCTCTGCCCTCAGCTCTGGTCCCTCTGCCCAGGATGCAGACTCAGTCCTGCAGATGGGGCAGCCGAGACCTGAGAGGTGTCAGGATGCACATTGCTGTGCAGAATGACCGCAAGGAGAGAGAAGACCATGAGATGCTCACAGCCGGCTAAGGCGTCGAACAAAGCAGAGCAGACGCAGAGCCCCATTTCCTGGCTCCACCCCGAGAAGGGCACACTCGGACCAGGCCAGCTCCTTCACACCAGACTCTAAAGGAAAGTGCCCGTGGGGCAGGGAGCACTTGGCCAACAGTCAGCATCCTGGACTGAGAAATGCACAAACCGCTGAGGCTTTCTTTTCTCATCACAAGCTTGCAGAAGCTGACTAAGCCAGGCGTGTTACAGTGGAATGCAGAACAAGAGGAGGGTGAGTTAGGGCCCGAGACCCTCTTGGGAGAGAGTTCTAGCAGTTCCTCCCGAGGGGGAGGCGTCCCTCCCCCTGACATACACACCGACTCTCCAGGTGGGGAAGCTTCAGCAGGGTAACCCGCTGTTACCACTATGAATGGTGACTTCCATCCCCTTCATCTGAAGTCCCCTCAGCCCTTAACTTATAACCCATCAGATACACAACAGCATGTCTGTTTTTCAGAGGGTTAAAAGCTGTTGAGGGAAAAAAAGGTAATAGAACTTTTCTATTACACAGCTGGCATCTTGTATACAGAGAAAAAACCAATACCCTTTGCCAGATTGCATAAAGGTTATTCTGCAATCCCAATTCAAATTTTAAGAAAACATTGTGCTTACACTATGAAGTAAATAAGTCTTCAGTTTTTGAAAACTAGAAACAAAACTTATCTGGTTCTTCTTTCCGTCAGCTCCTTACCTTCTGTGGACTCTTTGATATGGAGGCGTTTGTTGAGTTCATCCAATTTGTTCTTCATGTGTGAAAATAAAAAACAAACAAAGAAAAGGGGAAAGAAAACAGATCAGAAATGGTCTTTCTTTCCAGCTCCCTTCTCTCTATTCAGTACCCAGCTAAATTCAAAATAGGATCCTAAGCTTCACCAATATCACACACTGTATAAAGTGTTACTACTTTATCTCAAATTGACACTGAGGCTCTACTTCTCAGCCATCTATAGTGTTGACATGCTATTTAATCTCTTCATGACTTTGCTTCCTTTTCCTAAAACCATGGATAATCATGGGACCAGCCTTCCATGTCGATGATGAGGATTAGGGCACATATATATAAATTAACTCTAATATTGCCTCAAAAGTTTGGATTAATCTCTAGGTACACTAAAGTGATTCCCAAACGAATTTGTAAAATTGCCTTTTCTAAAGTAGAAATGCAATGACCCAGCAATCCTGAAACTGTCATGACTCAACAGTTCCATTTCCCACTGTAGATCCTGCCGACGTTCTAGCCTGTGTACAAAGACATTTGCAGTAATGTCTACAGCAGTATTGTCTGGAGGCTGTAGCAGTTGGAAATTACCAAGCATCCTCAAGTAGCAAAATGAATAAAATCATGATGCAGTAGTTGTACTATTATGCATTATAATAATTATTGATATTAGCAATAAAAATGAATGAGATAAAACTTCATGAATTAATTTGTAAAAAATCTTAAAAATACAGTGATCAACAAATTCAGGATACATATGTTATAACAGTATTTACATAAAAAATATAAAACATCCAGGGGACTTCCCTGGCGGTCCAGTGGCTAAGACTCCATACTTCCAGTGTAGGGGCTGTCAGTTCAATCCCTGGTGTGGGAATTGGATCCAGAATGCCTCGAGGAGCAGCCAAAAGAAATCTTTTTAATAAAAAATAAAATATTCAAAACTACACTATAGGTTATTTTAGGGAACTATGCTAAAGGTATCTTGACACGTTGTTTGAGATGCCGCATGGAGTGAAAGCACAGAGGCCTCCGTGGCAACTACACGGCTTCCTCGGGGGCTCGGTGGTGAAGAATCCACCTCCTAATGCAGGGGACTCGAGCTGGATCCCCGGGTTGGGAAGATCCCCTGGAGAAGGGCGTGGCAACCCACTGCAGCATTCCTGCCTGGAGAGGCCATGGACGGAGGGGCCTGGAGGGCTGCAGCCCACGGGGTCACACAGAGTCGGCCACGCCCGGGCAACTAAGGGCCGCACAGGATGCCGGTTATTAGCTCTGAGGCAGGAAGGAAGCGGGGTTGGGGCGGCAGCGTCATGCGGAGCTTCTATGCCACCTTTAACGTCTTCTCTCTCACGATGTCTGTATTGAAGTATTCATCTTATTAATCTTTATACCTTTTTTGTATGTCTGGTTTTTTGTTTTTTTTTAAGAAAAGCAGTCTTTTGGAGAAAACCATTGAGGAAATAAAGATGATCTAGAATCCCTCCAAAGTAGTTTAAGATAAAAGAACCAAAATATTTCTTGTTTCCCAGAGGAAAGGCAATTCAGAAAACAAAATCTAATAGGTGCCTCTAAAAATATAACTGGAATTCACTTCAAAGACCATTTCCTGTTGACTTGGGCAACTCAACTCCTCCAGCTGAAGTCTTAGAATTACCTACTTTAATTAGCGCTGTGAGTTCTCATCAGGAGCTAAAGTAGGAGGCATTAAAGGGGATGTAGGACTCCCCTGGCAGTACAGTTGTTAAGACTTAGCCTTCTAATGCAGGGGCTGAGGGTTCAACTCCTGGTTGGGGAGTTAGGATCCTATATGCCTTGAGGCCAAAAAACCAAAACACAAAACAGAAGCAGTATTGAAACAAATTCAACAAAGACTTTAAAAATGCTCCACATTAAAAAAAAAAAGAAAGAAAACTTAAACAGATAATGAGCTCATATATAAGAAAATAAGCACGGGTGGAGGGAAATGAAGCAAACTTGCTGTCACGGTGGGCCTCCCAAACTGTGTCTCCCAGGCAACAAGGAACCCTAGAAGGCAGACAATGGTGGGGGAGGAGGGAAGACCAGTAAGAAAACTCTTTTCCACTTTTCTCAGGTCTAATGGAAAGATCACACATTTGCCTGTAATAAAACCACACATGCAAAAACCGTGGATTGCTTTGCTTTGTGTTGGAAGCCTATCAACTCAGTGTGGTAACACTGGTTGTATGTTGCTGTCAAGAGTACTGATTGGCAACTTTAAAGGTCATTGATCAATATAAAATTCAATAAGCAAATTACTATCGGCTATACTCCAGTACAAAAGAAAAAGCTGAAAAATATCCACTGGGATTTTGAATGAGATTGCTTTGAATCTATAGATTAATTTAGGAAGAACTGCCATCAATATTGAGTCCTTCAATGAATGATGAGTATCAGATCATTTACTTCAGTTCAGTTCAGTTCAGTCGCGTCTGACTCTTTTCGACCCCATGGACTGCAGCACACCAGGCCTCCCTGTCCATCACCAACTCCCGGAGTTTACTCAAATTCATGTCCATTGAGTTGGTAATGCCAGCCAAGCGTCTCATCCTCTGTCGTCCCCTTCTCATTTATTTAGGTCTTCTTTAATTTCTCTCAATCTGTTTTCTAGTTTTCAGCATTCCTAGATATTTTATATTTTTAACACTATTGTAAATGTTTTAAAATTTCATTATCCAATTGTCTGTTGCTATATTTAGAAATACAATTGATTTTTACACATGAGAAAAATATCATTACTGGACATGTGTTTGTTTCAATAACTGTCCCAACTCGCTGTGTGGGGTAGCGCCTGTGTGCACGCCCACCCCCCACCCTGTTGCCCCCTTCCCTCCCCTGCCCTGTGCCCGGGGGACTGATGTCTAGGGACGCATCAAAGAGCAAGCCTGCCCTTTGGCTGGGCGCCAACAGCGAGCGGCACCAGCAGGCGTGGCGAGGCCGTGTTTACACCCCCAGCTCCCTCTCTACCAGGCTGTGTGTTCACTGCACCCATCAACCAAGTTTCAGTCCCCCCCTACAGGCCTCTTTCTCCATGTGCTGGTAACCATTCCTCCCCTTTCTTGCTGAAATCCAGATTGGTACCCTGGGAGCCCCAGGCGCCTTTACCATCCCTCCTCGATTTCCCTCTACCCTGCCAGCTTTGTAAATAGTCTTCTCATTAAATGTGATTGAAACAATCCCTTTAAGCCTCCTTGAAAAACCTCTTCTGCATGGGCCATCTGTTTCCTATTGGGACCATGACTGTAGACATGTGATCCAGGTTGAAAAAAAGAAAAACGTTTGGTTAGGAATTGTGACTCCACAGAACAGTATGAATTTTATTCTTTGCTCTTCATTATCTACGCCTGTGCTGTCCAATATGGTGGCCACAAGCCACTAAATGAAATTAAAAATTTAGTTCCAAGTGCTCGAAAGCTATGTAGCTAGTAACTACTATTTTGGACGATGCAGACAGACCACGCATACCATCAGAGAAAGTTCTGTCGGACAGCACTGCTCTACACCCAACAGGCTCTTCCATGATAAACAAAAAAGATTACTTCTACCTTTGGCTCTAGCTTATCATCACAGGTACAGCCCAGGTCAAAATCAGACTGAAGGTACATAATCCCTGGGTAGTTGGGTCTGGTGACTTCCTCTGGCATAGTCGGTCTGAAGATATTGGTACGCAGGAGATGGTTCAAACTCCCATGGGTCCCGTTATTCGGAGCTGGCTTCAATCCCAGGAGATCTGATGAGAAGAAAGAAAAGGGCCAGGTACTTTGTAAAAATTTTTGAAGAGATAGGTGGAGAGTTAAAACCATTCACCTCCCAAGGGCCGGAAAACTTGGAACACAAATCTGAATGGGATACAACCAAATTTAGACGGTAGGCTCCCTTCCTAGTTCCTAGGTCATCCTTGCCTAATGAGGTCTTGGCAACAACTTTCTAAAATAGCATCTTCATGGCCTGATATCAAGAGAGACACTCCCCAAAAGAGTGAAGGAATAGGGCCTCGTTTCGCCACCCTTTATGTCTGTGACAGCTACAACCCAAGGACCATCAGCGTCAGTTTCTTTCTGCTTCCCCATGAGACTTATCCCGAGTTTTGAAGTGGGGCTTATGATCAATAAATAACCTCGGGCCTGCCCTCTCTTGCGCTGCACAGAAGAGCGGGGACAAGAGGAGGCTTTGGCCGTGTGCCCTGAAGGGCCGCTGTGAAATGAACAGGCTGATTTCACAGCGAGTGAGAAGGCTGCCAAGCAGGCACACAGGGACCGGCCTGAGCCGAGAGGAGGGCCGGCGAGCGCCGGCAGCCCAGAGGGGAAGGGAACCCAGGAGACCCGACGTGCAGGCTCCCCCTCTGACCGCCAGACCGGCACTCCCTTACTAAATAGGAAAAGCTGTCCTCATCCAGCAACTAGAGACTCCAGGAAGAAAAATAATTAGGAGCACATAAATAGCTGGCCATGAGGCCAGCTGGCGAGCCGTGCGCTGGGCTGCGATGGGAGAGATGGAGGGGGCAGGTTCTGTGCCGAGCTCCCGCTTCACCCGGCCTGCGACCGGCGGTGTCAGACTGTAATGCTATGTTAGATCAGCCGGAGGCTGCCAACAGCAACACCGTGAAAACTCCCCATTAGTCAACTGTTGAAGGAAGACAAAGAAGCCTTAGAAGGGGGATGATATTCTGTCCCTTGAACCAATGGGCAAATTACAGCATTTTTTTTATGAAAAGATGAGGTGATCCCAGAAAACAGACACCTCATTTCTTTCTCTGACATCGAAATGAGTTCATATGTTAACTCCGGATTGTTTTCCTGGTTTCGATGAAATAAGTGACTTACCACACATAACATTGTAAAGTTCAATGTTTTCAAATGGAGGTACTTTGGTCTTGTACTTAAATGTTGGGCCATAACCTACAAAAACAGTCTTCCAAAAGAAAAGAAAACAAAAACAATTAGGCATTGCTAATATCCAGGAGCAACCCTCCCTCGAGTTATGAATGCTTTGCAAGCTTCACTCATACCTCCATTCCCATCCTTTTTCAGAACCTCTACAACACACTTCGATTCATAGTTCTGGGAGCATACCTGCATACTGTTGACCTTGTTATCAAATCCATGGTCTCCCTGGAAAAAACATTTTCCTGATGGTTTCTTATAAACCTCCAAAGGTTTCCTAGAGCAAAGCGATTGTACAATCAATCAGGACTTCTCATAAAATCACTCTGATAGAAAAAAAAAAGATCTCTAAGAAGTGGATTTTACTGATACAAGCGTGTTCCCCTCCACTTTCCCTGCATCATTCCCAGGGTGATGAAAGATGACGCTGTCTTCTTGCCCCCAGTGCTCTGGCGCTGACGCTCAGCCTAGGACAGATTGGGACCTGAGGCCCGGCGCCCTCCTCCTGTCTCACGGACGCACTGAGCAAAGCGCTGGTCACAGGAACAGACACACCCTGCAGGTGCGCACGCTCTGTCCCAGACCGCCCCAATTCAGAGACTCTCCCGACAAAGGAGTCACGTGGAGCTTCTGGTTTCCCGGTGCATGTAAAAGTTATATTTACAGTATACTGCATTAAGTATGCAGTAGCATTATGTCTAAGAAAACAATGCACATACCCTAATTTAAAAATAGTGCTGTTGGAGAAAGGGCACCAGTAGACTTTCTCGATGCAGAGTTGCCACAAAGCTTCAGCTGTCTGCCTACGTGCCCCACTGGCTCCAGGACTGAACGATCCTCTGCTCTGGGACCAGGTCTGTCTGGCTCACTTCTATATGCCCGTCACTAGGCTCCGTGCCAAGCACACACCCAGCTGGCGCTTTTAAAATGTGTGATGTTTGATCAATGAACGGAGATCTGTATTCCACAGAAATATCTGCCTACAGATTTCCCTGTCAACAAATGTATCTGGTAATACCGCTGGGAAGTGTAGCCGATGGTAAGCTTAACACACGTTGATAGTGGCACCGCTTAACAGGAGCCAGGCCTCACCGGGGCAGTGGCTCTGTTTAGAACAGAAAACGAAACCTGGCTCTCGAGACATCAAAAGCATTTGAACTTCCTTGTTGTGACAGGAAGATGCCCTTTGCTTAGAGTCATGTAGCAGTTTTCCAAAACACTTACACGTTTATTAAGACAAATATTTCCTAAGTACGTACAGGTACATGGCACTGCAGTACAGCGCTTGGGGAAAAACAAAGAAATTGAATGTTTGAGTCCTTGATCTTGGAAAAGTACTCTCACCTTGGGGTAATAAGATATGTGTGTATACAGCTCAACAGTTCAAGATAAGTTGAGAAGATGTGCTGCTGATTAAAATGGCTGGCTTTGGTCTATGCTAATCTGCTCAACTGTCTTCATGTTTTACTTAACTTCTACTGAACTCCCGAGTTTTCTTCATGAAAACATGCACACCCCCTGCAGTGGAGGTGTGGCTTTCTAGCTACTGGCTCACCAGGGAAGTCGGGAAACCTCTTTATATAAAGTCTAATGGCCTCACGGCGACGCAGTCGCCTCAGAGAGCTACATGCAGTGGGGGTCAGTCGCTCAGTCGTGTCCAACTCTGTGCGGCCCCATGGACTGTGGCCCGCCAGGCTCCTCTGTCCTTGGGATTCTCTAGGCAAGAATACCAGAGTGGGTAGCCATTCCCTTCTCCAGGGGATCTTCTGACCCAGGGATCGAACCCAGGTCTCCCGCATTGCAGGCAGACTCTTTACCGTCTGAGCCTCCAGGGAAGCCCTCGGGGCCGAGGGGCTGGTTATGAAGGTGAGAAACGGACTGCCTGTCCCCGAGGTACCTGGCAACGTGCCATCTGCGCTCCACCAGTAAATGGACGTCTTCGATCCTTCTGTTGTTGGCGTAGTGCAAACGCTTGGGAAGGTGCTGTTTCAAGTAAGGCTTAAAGTGCTGGTCTGGTTTTTTACACTGAAATATAAACAGATATTGAATTTTGCATGGAGAGTCTTCTGGAAAAGCCCAAGATATTCTCTCCAGAAAGCTGAAGGAGGTTTTAAGTCAAAAGAAAGGCTAATTAGTAAGTAAATGGAATTTGTGACCCCCCTCCCCATCAAACAATAAAAGTGGAAAACACATAGATTCAAACGGGATTAGGTAACGTTGAAGACGAGGCTGTGGTTTTTCCAGTGGTCATGTATGGATGTGAGAGTTGGACTATAAAGAAAGCTGAGCACTGAAGAATTGATGCTTTTGAAGTGTGGTGTTGGAGAAGACTGTTAAGTGTCCCTTGGACTGCAAGGAGATCCAACCAGTCCATCCTGGGGGAGATCAGTCCTGCCTGGGTGTTCATTGGAAGGACTGATGCTGAAGCTGAAACTCCAATACTTTGGCCACCTGCTGTGAAGAACTGAGTCACTTGAAAAGACCCTGATGCTGGGAAAGATTGAAGGCGGGAGGAGAAGGGGACGACAGAGGACGAGATGGTTGGATGGCATCATTGACTGCACGGACATGAGTTCGGGTGGACTCTTGGAGTTGGTGATGGACAGGGAGGCCTGGCGAGCTGTGGTTCATGGGGTCGTAAAGAGGTGGACACGACTGGGCGACTGAATTTAACTGAACGTTGAAGAAGACATGGAAAGGTATCACAGAGGGGAGTTAGACGTTTTTAAGATATGTCCCTGACTTGTGGGACCACCACACAGAGCAGCTCAAACCCCAAGGCTTTTCTGAAACACTCTAAGTCCAGGGGTGGGCCGGGGGGTGGGGCAGAGAGGAGGGAGCGGTGAGGTTCACGAGGTCACCTCCTCAGGCGCTTTTAAGCTCTCTAATCTGGATGGGGAAACGGAATGGGGCCTGCGCAGACCTGGTTCAGAAAGTGCAAGGGTCTGTTTAACCAAGGATGAAGGTTTTTCAGCCCTAATGGCATGATCAAATATTCCCATTCTGGATCATTGCCAAGACCATTCGGGAGCCCGCTGCTGTCCATGGGCCAGGATTTCTGAGAGCTCTTAGGGGAATAAACACACTGGATGGCAGGGCGGTGAGGAAAACGCTCCTCTCATCCTACAGGGAGGTGAGCACAGGAGGCGAGTGTGTGGAAGTTACTCCAAGGCGGAGTCCCGGGACACGCAACACTTACCGTGAGATTGGCAATAATGACTTTAGGGTCATCTGTTCAAAGAGAGAAGGAGAGAGTTCAGAAGCGTTGCCAGGAGTCACCGAGAGAAGCCAATGTTGCAGCAAGAAACTCAGTCCTTTCCTTTTCCTTCTGGAAGAGTTACTTAGATTTTGTTTCAAGTACATGCAAAACTCTGTGTTGGTATTTAATAGTTTAGTAAGTGAAATACATCAAAATAAGTAGAAATTCCGATGGTAAATGTCCCTGCTTAGTCTGGGTCAACTTTTCTGAAAGGGAATTCCTCCTTTGAGAGCACCAGGATGTTACTGGGTAAATGGCTTTTTAAAATTCTCCCAGTCGACTGGCAGACGTAGAGAACTCATGGTTGCCGGGGGGGTTGCAGGGAAGGGATGGCTAGGAGGTTTGCAAAGGACACATGCACACCGCTGTATTAAAGTGGGCGGCCAGCAGGGACCTGCCGTAGGGCGCGGGAACTCTGCCCGAGGTTACGCGCAGCCTGGGCGGGAGGGGAGGGGCCTGGGGAGAAGGGACACATGCGTGTGTGTGGCCGTCTCTCTGCCGGTCACCTGGAACTATCGCCACATTGATAATCAGCTATACCCCAATATAAAACGAAAAGTTAAAAAAACCCTCCTAAAGGGTCCCTCTGGAGCCTGGACTGAGTTTACTTGAAACATCAGGAACTATCCTGAGGCATTTGCGGCCTTGAATGGAGCTCCCTATGTAGCTGTAGATCTTTGGAACAAGTGACTGTTCACCTTTAAGATGGATCTTCTAATCCACTGAGTTATTTCTTCTAAAGGGAGTTTGGTTTCCTCAGTAATATCACAAGTCTAATGACACGAGTGGCTGCCCCTTCTCCGTCTCTCTCTCTCACACACACACACACATGTACGGATCTCCTTTTCACTACCAGCAAATAAAGGATATTTCAGTCAATATCCTGAACTAGCTAAAAGCAAAGCTATGCAAATAATAGCTGTGTGTAAACTGTGGACAGGATTGTATTATCTGAAGGTCCCTTTTGAGTGTGGGGGAGTGGGGAGAAAGAGGAGATTGTAGGTTGGTTGGATTTTGTTTTGTTTTCCAAAAATTTGCTTCAGCATGTCATTATAGAATCAGCAGAAAAGGAAAGCAGCATTCGGAAGAGATACGGACAGGCGGGGGGAGCCGTCCCCCGAATGTAAACACCCGCGGAGCAGGTCGTGCCTGTCATTTCCTGCTGCATCCCCCAGGCCCGGGGCATCGTCAGCGCGCAGTAACTGTGCTAGTCAACAGAAGCAGACTTGTGGAGCCTGGTGCAAATACACTAGTGAGCTTGCCTGGCCGCATAAATGTGCGCTCTTCAAAGACAACGTTCAGAATCTCACTTCTAAAGCTCTGAATTTTGAAGATAAATGTGGATTCCCTTCTACTTAAATTGGGCTTAAAATTTAGCTGCATCTTTCAAAGGCAAGGAGATAAGTAACAATGGTAGCCACAATCATTAACCCAGCTCGCATCCGTACCACATGCAGCCTCTCTCTAAGGGCAGAGCAGGCACTGCCTCTCTGGTCCCTCACGACAGCTCTGCTGGGGGCCCGCACTGAGCCAGCGGGCATTTAGAAGGTGGGGGGAACGGTGTTGGCAAGCCATGCTTTAAACCTCTACACTCGGTGACCTCGTAAACCACAGTCCTCAAAGGGACCAAACAGAATGAGTTCATATGCTTCAATAATGAAGAAAAATAATCATTATCTCAGACAAATCCCAGAGAACTTCTAGGAAACAACACAAGCTTGAGCCCACGTGTGAGATACCAAGCCTTCAATCCTGAAACACGGCTCTCATGCTGCCAGCCCCCCGAGATGAAAGACGCCCCAGAACAGGGTAGTGGTTAAGGGTCAGTGAAGCATCGGGGTTTAAATCCCAGCTCCGCCACTCATTAACCGCCGCCCTCTTAGCCGATTACTTCATCTCTCTCTGAGCCTTGATTATTACTGTTTATAAGAAGAGATGATAATACCTGTCACACAGGGCTATTGGAAGGATTCAGTAAGATGTGTCTGGCTTAAAACATCATCACTGTAACTACCATTTATTTTGCTCTGACTATGTCCCCAGCACTAATCTAAGTGATAAGTAGAGAAGCTAAGTAGAGGATCTCTCATTCACCCTTCCCAATAATCATGTTACTGGTGAGGAGACCAAGGCTCGCTGTTTAGGAAGCTTGCCCACGGTCATAGAGGCCGGCAACCAGCAGAGACTTGAACCCGGATTCGAGCCCAGAGAGCCCATCACTGCTGTCTATGCGCTCACCCAGCTTCTCTATGGCCTCTCACAAAATGGATGGATGTGTTTTTTAAGATACAAGACATTTAATTATTGGTAGTTACCATTTCACTGGCCCCAGGACAGTTTTTCTTCCCCTCCCCCCAAAATAACCTTCCTGTTACTTTTAGAGATGTCTTGACTATCTTTAGACAAAACCTCGCTTGCATAAGCCCTAGAAAGCAAATACGAAACCAGGAGGTACCCGAGGGTCACTCTGGCGAAGGCCAGCCTATCTCCAATGAGCAGAGAAGAGAGGACGCGGAGGACCGAGAAGGTGCGGAGAGAGGGCAGACACACCCACACTTTTGTTTATTTCTCAGCGTTGCCTGGAGCTGACCTTGGAACGCTTCCCGTTTGTGTTGACGCAGGAACATCGTTTGGGAAAAACTTTAATTTTCCAAAGCTTTCTGCTTGGTGCCAATGGTTTCTTATTCCCAAGAATAAAAATGCTAAAGGATTTTTTTCTTCTTTCCAAAATGCCGCCTGTCTCTAATAAAACTACAGACTTCTCTAAAGCTAGGTGGTTGGGCAACATCTAAAACATCTTAGCCCATAAATCAAAGTTCTCCGCGGTGACTTATCATAACCCCAATGTGTAAAACAGAAGCGATAAGACTATTCCTGTTTATTTTATTTCTAATCTTTCGGAACAGCTGCCACTTTTCAAGGGCTTCATAGCTTCTCCTGCTGGGTTCTGTCAATCGCTTTCCATAGGTGAGGAGATCCCCTTCATCCAGGCTCCCAGGAAGCTCCAGCCTCTAGGGGCAGCTCTGCCAACCCTGTCATGGACGCCCTCACTGCAGCTAAAGAGTAAGAGCCTCTGGTTGGAAAGTTCTTCTCTTGTAAACAGAAGTTTATGGTTATACACATGCCTCAAATTAAGTGTATTTTCCACATGATAAAAACAAGAGCAAATATTTATATAATGCTACCAGGGGCCAGGAACTATTCTAAGCGATACCCATAGATTTATTTTCACAACAACCCTATGAGCTAGTTGTTTGTTATCACCACTTTTTCCCCCCTCAGATTAAAAAACAAAAAAACTGAGGTTTAGAGTTTCAATGACTTATTCAAGTTCACTCGGCTAAGAAATAGCAAAGTCAGGCTTTCCCTCAAGTAGTCCAGCTTCAGAGAACAAGCCCCTTCTCACTCCACTATATTACCATTCTAACAACTTAGTGTTTTAAGAGTCAACTTACATTTAGCATGATTGTTGAATTTGGGTCGAATTCTTCCTAGAGTTCCTGGCACTAAAATAATATCATCCACATTAGTCAGGTAATTGCTCAAGAATTCTGTTCTATCACATGTGACATCTTCCATTCCTATAGGAAGGGGGGGAAAAGTATTTTCAGGCAATTATAAAATTAAAATCTCAACACAGACACTAAAGATAATATTCAGGCACAAGTGAAAGTGAGGATCCCTCTCTTGAGATTTCTTAACTTGACTTTGGATTTTTTAGTGCTTCTTTATATAATCTTTTCACCAGACTTTTGATTGAGTCATATCATCTTGCAGCACTAGAAGGCTGAAAATGCATCATCTCAGTTACCATTTTAAGTCATTCAGCAAGAACAAGATAAAGGAAGCAACCATGATCTTAAAAAAAAAAAAAAACAACGATCATTATGAAAAAGATAAATTCGTTTAAAAAAAAATCCCAAATCGCTTTAAACTCTTTCTAGCTGGGAGTGATGTAAATCACTGGAATGTACAGTCCTGTGTCTTTTTTACAAAAATCTCATTTTCCAACTCTCTCTCTAATACATCTCCCGACTTGAGTACATAAGCACCAGTCCTCATTCTGCCTTCACTGGTGGCCTTGGATATTACTGACCAAACAGTACTGGAAACAAGAGAGAAGGAAAAAGGTCAACCCCAGTGACCACCCAAACTGAAAAACAAAACAACGCTGTAAACAATGCAATCAGTTACAGCTGAAAGCTAGCAACTAGAACACAAAAAGGGTCTAGGTAGCGAATTTTTTAAATCAACAAATACTATATCTGCCCACCAATGATTTGCTACCTGCCTCTCATCAAAAAAAAAAAAAAAAAAATTCCTTGATCAATGATAAAAAATAACTAAATAAAAAGAAACTCAAATTTTAGAATGACAAATCATGGAGGCTGGAAGAGAACTTTACTGTCATTTCAGAATTTATGAGATGAGATGAAGCTAGAAAGGTTTAATATATTGCTTTGTACAATCCACTATCTGAATATTCTTTAAGAGGGGGAACATAAATGATTTTTTAAAGGATTCCCTAAGGTTCTGGAATAAACAGAGTGGTCCTGATCTAGTAAAATTTAAATTATCACCTTCTGGGATCCCAGATTCAAACCCCTTCCTTTTTTTAATACAAACTGGAAGGAAGTAACCACAATCTTCAAAGAAAAATCTATTTATACAGTCCTTATAAAAATATATTTTAAAAAAACCCAGATTGCTTTAAAATATAGATAGAAAAATATATCCCAACATAGCACAAGGGCTATAGATTTGCCTTTTAACATTTAAAATCTCTGGAAGAAAAATTAAAACAATAGACAGCTATATGTTCTAGTACAAAGTCTACTAAGGACTTCCCAAGTGGCTCAATGGTAAAGAGTCTGCCTGTCAACGCAAGAGACGCTGGTTCAATCCCTGGATTGGGAAGATCCTCTGGAGAAGGCAATAGCAACCCACTCCAGTATTCTTGCCTGGAAAATTCCATGGAGAGAGGAGCCTGGTGGGCTGTATAGTCCACGGGGTCCCTAAGAGTCAGACGAATTGGACACGACTGAGCAACTGCGCAGGCAGTCACATACAGTGTCGACTAAACAACAGTGTTCATCCAGGAAGGGCAAGTCTCTAAGAATATATGAATGGGAGACTAGAAAGATCTTCCATTTTCTACCTTTCTAAGTCACTTAAGCAACCCCAGTGGTGAAGCATCTCTCTTGCTTTCAACGTGCTTCTCAAGCCTCATCACCCTTCACCCTCCAGGCTGACTCTGGCAGTGGTGTTGGCGCTCTCATTCTATAAATGAGGAGGCTGACTTGGAGAGCCTTTTAAGTGCCACAGTGTAATTTGAACTCCAATGTAACCCATTCTCATTCCAAAGCTTGGACTCTGAAATGCCAGACAATGCTACCTTCTAAGAAAGAGAAGCTATGCCATCTATTCATTTCAGAAGGCTGCCCACCAGCAAGACATGAATTTTATCTAGCCAAGACTTTTACAAGGCTCCAGCAGTCACTCAGTGGAACCCATCTACTTCTTAGACATCTGGCTCCACCATCTGACCAAATGTCCTTGACACCTCTGGGCCACTTAAGTTGAATCAGCTGTGTCACAGGCTCCAAATTCTCTATCCTCTCTGCAGCTCTCCAGCAAGTCAGACTCTTGGGGCACAGTTCTGCAGACAGTCACGTTTAGTCCCTGCAGAAGAGCAAGTTAATCCCAGGGCTCTTTTTTTTTTTTTTAATTCTCATAGATCTTCTAGAACATTCTGTAAAGAAAACTTCAGGCCCAGAGCAGCGGTTTGATTGGGGAGATTTATTTGCCCAATCTTAACAGAACCACCGGCTCAACCAATTTTCTTCTTCTAAACCCTCCTAGAAGGGAGCAGCCCATTTTCCAGAGTCACAGTCTCTGATTGTTGGTTCTGGAATGCAGGAGGCATTCTCTGGAACTCAGTCTGCATACCTGTGAAGTAAGAATGTTCTCTGATGCATCCCTCCCCCAGCTCTATCAACATACAATGTTTATGATGCTCTTGATCCATGAATTTTTCTCCTTTATACAGTGATTTAGAAAACTGCTTCCTAAACTGTTTCTTCCTCTCTTTAACAGTCATCTCTATTGAAACAGGGTCCTCTGGCTTGGGTCTAGAATTCACTCAGTGAATGCAGGGAAATAATTTCCCTTATATGTCACTTCTATAGCAGAAGGCTATGTCTCCACCTTTTCATCGTGTTCAAATTTATTTTTTAGCCGTGTGAATCATGTGAGCTCCTTTTAGGGTTGTGACTAGCAGTGATATGTCACATTCACAGAGGAAACTCTTACTATCGCAAGGGAACTGTCTGCAACTGTTTTTTGGTTTTTTTTTTGCACTGCAAGACTTATAAGACTCAGCTCCCTGACCGGGGATTGAGTGAGCCTGGGCCCAGCAGTGAAGACGCTAAGCCCCAACCATTGGGCCACCAGGGGATGCCCTGTAACTTTTTAATAAGAGACAGATTTTGTAAGAAAGGCTTTTCCTACAAAGACTAGGAAGATACAGGAAGTTCCTGGTTTTGACTGACATGAACGCAAGAGTTGTCTCAGCTCATCTCATAGTTTTGAGTCACGGTCCAATTTCTTTCCCCATCCTAAAGAAAGGGGGAAGGAAGAAAAGGAATACAACCTGGGGTTTCTGGGGTTCCCCAACACCACCAGAAACCTTATCTGCTTAGATAAAGGAACACAGTTTTACCATGGTCCCCGACAAAAATGACGTTCACACAGCGATGCAGCTTTAGTTGTTTCAGTCCGTCCATCAGCTGCCCCACGGTTTTGTCAATGTCCCTCAGAGGATTCGTCATCTGGAAAAAGGAGCAAATTAGTCTCTGAAGGTTTTTTTTTCCTTTCAGTATCTCAAAGATCTTCTAAACAGGCTGGAAAGAAAACTTCAGGCCCAGAGGCAGAGCTTTGTCTAGGGAGATTTTCCTGTCATTCTAAATGGAAACCTGGTCTAAGCGCTTTTATTTGTACTCTTTAAGGAAAGTTAAACCTCTCCTCATCCAACCCCTTTCAAGATTCTTTGACACAAAAATTGAAATATTAAGGGCAATTCTTTTTTTAGAAATAAAATGGCCTTTCTAAAATATAACAATGTCCTTTACATCCAAGAATTTTGAGAGTGAGCAGAAAATCAGATGGACAGTTTAAGCTTCTTGACCCCTGAGTGAAATCACTTAGGCTTTGAACCACGGCAAGAAGATGGAGGCCAAGGGAATCAAAAGCAGCTCTGAGGTTAAATGGCAACCTTTCACTAACGATGCCGAACTGGAGCATCATTAACACGATGAGACCCATCGAGTGTTCCAGAAAAACTTAAGTGTCAATTTCTGACAATAGATTCTCAAGAGAAGGGCCTCTCCTAGGAAACAAGCTACTCCTTCTCAATTTAGCCCCTTTCAGGCTGATCAGGAGTAAAATACGAATCTATAAGAGTCCAAACTTAAACAGAAGTGAGTCACTGAGCTTGTTCTAGAAAGTTTCTTATTTAGCCTAATGAAAAATGAAAACTCAGTTCTCCAGAGAACATTTCCAAAGCGTAAGAATCATAACTCATCTCTCAAGTCCTTGCTTCAAATGGCAGTTTCTAACAGCAAGAAAGTGACAGAGTTATTCACTCAGTCATGTCCAACTCTTTGCTGCCCCATGGGCTGTAGCCCGCCAGGCTCCTCTGTCCATGGGATTTCCCGGGCAAGAATACTGGGGTGGGATGCCGTTCCCTTCTCCAGGGGGTCCTCCTGAGCCAGGGATCAAACCGCGGTTTCCTGCATTGCAGGCAGAGTCTTTACTGTCTCAGCCACCAAGGAGGCCCCATAGCATGAATGTCCCCACGTATTACAGGTACTGGGGACGTCCCTCTCAGCTCTGGGCAATAGAGAGACTTTCAAGAAACTCCCCACCAGCCAAACACCTGACAGTGCTTTAGCCGACTCTGACAACTGAGCTACAGCCACACACATCCACTCAAGATGCCTCCCACAAGAACAGAAGGGATCCGCGTGTCTTCTTCCCTCAGACACATAATGTTATCTTCCACTGGCATCTTCTCAGAGGACTCAGGATCTTCCCTCATATAATGTCATCAGTAAAGTCAAGGTGTAAATTTGTTTTCCTCTATGACAGAAGTCAGCATTTCAAAGTCTGTCCCAAGGAGTAAGTCACGAGAGAAAGCGTCAGCGCGATGCATGCAGCGTAATCTGAAGAGGCTAAGAGAGGGTGGACAGGGGCGCTTGCTTCTGAGGAAACCATGCCCTCCTCTCAGACCTTCATCTAGACCAAGAAACACCAAAGCGCAGCCTACATCAACCCCTGGCAACAGGTCAGTTTCCTTTGGTCAGCACGATGACTCAGGCTAAAACCCAGGACCTGCTTCTCAGTGATCAGAGCCTTGGCGGTGTCTGAAGGTGTCTGGAAAAGTGACAGCCTAGAGGCTATCGTGGAGGTGATGAAGAGGACACGCTGCCCACCTCTCCACAAGAAAACGCACCCGCCTCTACCCACGCATTGCCTCCTCCCTCCTTCCACTGCGCCTCTCTCCGCCTACCACCTAAGACCGCCCCTGACCTCGGAACAGACTGCGAACCTAAGCCCGTACTCTGCTGAGTTCTAATCCACACCGTCTTTGAGGATTTCCCCGACTACCTTGCTGGGTTGTTCTCAAGAACCAAGGTTACAAACAACTGTGACAAATTCTGTGGAAGAGTGCAAGCAAAACCACCAGCTCTCTTAACACTCGTTCAAGCCGAAATGTTCATATTAGTTTGGGGGCAACTGAGTCTAAAGAAAGTAGAAGGGTGTTTGCTTTTTGGCTGAGTTCAAGAACGCTTCACATGAGCGCTAACCTCTGAAGTACTACATTCTTCTGGACTCAAAGCCAAGGAAGACGCACCAAATGTTTCCTGAAATGCATTCAGCTGATTTTCAAACCAAGGCACTGAAGGGAACCTCCAGGGCTGCCCGCCACAAATCTTCGGAACAATAGATAAACTTACTTTGTCCTGACGAGCTTCCGCAGCATAGTGATCCATCCTATGTACTTTTCTTCTTCTTTTCTTTGGAGGAGTAACTGGTCTTCCCTGTCTCCTCTTAGGGGTAACCTTCCTCTTAGGTCTCTTAGCCGGAGTAAGAGGTGAACCATAACTACTCTCCTGTACTGGCGGATAGAGATGTGTGGACTCAGAAGCCGTCTGTCCCTCTGGGTCAGATAATAAAGCTCACATTTTGCCTTCTAGGCTCAGTGAAGTCTTAGTTAAAAAACAAAAAGCAAACTAAGACTCCCTCTGAAGTGATTTAAAAAAATTGGTATGAGGGGTGATTTGGGGAACTCTACAGAGAGAAGCCTCCTAAACTGAACTCAGTGTTGCTGTCACAGCTTCTTCACTGAGAACAAAAATATAATCTAAGAGGATCTGGTCGTGTGATCTCTTTTGGCTGAGGAGCCTACTCGTGGATACACCTGAAGGTGACGCAGAGTTCGGTATTCCACAACTCCTGCGTCATGGAGAGGCTGGTCCTTCGTTATGAGAAACTCTCCATTTATAAAGTACTCGCTGAAAAATAAATACTAGTCACTCAATCATTTCAAGGTGCAAAGGGATTCATGGATGTAGTTTCAATTCAGATTCAGACAGGTATCTATTCAGACCACCAAATATATCCATGCAACTGTCACCTTCCTTGGACAGGATCAGGAAAAAAAATTTAAACCAAGGATGAAATGAAACATAAATACCAAACAATCCTCCTTGGTCATGAATATACCGATATTTCCACAAATCAGGAGAGAGTTTCCCACTGATAATTTGGGTTTCTGGTAGACAGGAACTGTAAGCCAAGAAATAATCATAAATAGAATTGTCATTTAAAAAAAATTCTCTCATAAAATTAGATAAAATGCAAGAAGTCATCATGATCTCTTTGTCTTAGTATATTTATATCAAGAAAGAGTCTACTTATCCTCTTTCTGTTAGAAATTCCCCTCTTGGTAGTGGTCTGGAAGGTAGCGACTGTACTATGCATCTTGTTTTGAACATCTCTTGGGTGGTAAAGGCTGACACGTAAACTGAGGAAAGATAACCTTCTCGGACTTCCAAATGCTGGAGAAAAACAAGCCCCTGATTTGCGGATGGTGCAAAGGTGAATTAAAGCAGCAAGGCCTGCCGTCCACCTAGCTGATCTCTCTGCGGGGGACTGTTCTGAGAATCATTCAGATGCAAGAAGGGGCAGAGGAGGGGCGATGTTAGTGTGTCCCGGGACACGTCTGCCATGCGGTGTTGCTGTGTCCAGAGCAAGCACTGCAAAGACGCTGCCGTCCCATCCTCTCTCCCACAGAGGATGGACAGACACAGCACCTCGCCAGACTCTGGTCTGGTGTGCTTGCTTGTTTTTAAATGCTTCCGGTTTAGCCAATTCCCCATGAGATGAGAAGCAAAAGGAAAAAGAGAGTTTACCATTTCATGGTCACCAAACACATTCAGCTAGCGCTCAAGTCTGCCCATCAGACACTCGGCCATTTGCAAGAGACCTCAACATTCCAAAGACTCCAGAGGCGAGCCCTTCCAATTGCAGGGGGTTAGAGGAGCAGCGGGGGATTTAGTCAAAATGAGTTTCCATCCAGGGATTATACGGCACGTATTTCCTTCTTCGAATGTTAGAGGTAGACGGAAGCTAAGTTTTCACTGACCAGCCATACTTTAGTCTGACTTGAGAAGATTGAGCCTGAGGTTATTAAAAGGATGGGAGGGAGACGGGGCAAATTTCCCTGCTTTTCAGAAGAATACTTTGCCATCTGAAGGTAGTAACTAGCCAGCCAAAGCTCTGCCTCCGGGCCTGAAGAGCAGCCGAACCAAGAGTCAGGAGAGAAGCACAGAAGGTCAAAGGTTACGCCAAAAACCAAAAGCAAGCATGTTTTCAGAACATTCACCATTACGCTATGAAACCAGGAGTGATACGCCACTGCCTGGAGCTACACGCCCCACGTGTGGTCATCTCATTTAATAACCTTTGCGAATCATCCTGAAAAAGGTATACTCAAATGTTAGCTGAAGAAAGCACAGACGTCGGCTGTACTGGAGCAGACGACATGCTGCCAGATTGGATCGGTCTGATTGAATTTCAGACGCGAGGCATGTTCTCAATAGACGTAAAAGACAGCATGTTACTGATTTCAACAATAATCTTTCAGCCAGTATAGTCTTTGTATGCTCAATAAAGACAAGTGAGGAATACATATTATGAGGTAGATAAACCAATTCTGTCTACCACACACACAAAACGAGATTTTTCTGGCTTTGGTTTCATGTTTGAAAAGTATAAACTGTTTTGTGTTTCTCTCAGTAAAAAAATAAGATTTGTAGAACCAAATGAGAATTAGTTGAAATCTGAAAATACCCCTTTCCTCTTAAGGGAAGAAAGTGATCAAGTTCTCAGGTTATCGTAACAGAAGGTACATTCTAACATCTCATCATAAAAGTTTTACCCTGTGGATATATGAGAATATCCCAGTTATAAGAAGCATTAATACTAAAAAGAATATAGCAAGAATCATTCTAACTCTCAATTCAGAAATACTCAGGAAAAAAAGATTTATATGTTTATGAGAATCCTAAACCTAGAACCATCATTATAGCCAATTAAAGCATCCTGTATTATGCTTTATTTATCGCTGCTCTGTACTTTAAAAAAACTTTTAATTCATTTCTCGATCAAAACACACACACACTTTCAAGTAAGTAATTATAACTTAACTATGTATATGAAAAATCCAGAGATGTTTGTGGATAAAGAACATTCATTGCTAAGCCTTATAACTTTTAAGGAAATGAAAATTATAAGAGTTATACCTTCTGTGTATTATTAAAAAGTCACCTTTTGACATAAAGAAAATGTTCTGTGCGGTTTGAACATGGCTGTTAAAGGATCACTTTGCTTATCTCCTGTACTACAGGAGAGCTTAATGGTTTTCTGGCCTGGGAGTCAGAAGTTACATTTCCAAGTATACTTACCAGCCAAGCAACTGGAGCAGCCCTCCCAAAGTACCAGCCTCTTGCTTTTTAAAGAATGGCTACACCCATCTCTGTTTGCCTCTGTTACAGAGTCTTTTAGGGATAGTATTATCCAAGCAAAAGTGAACCTTTAAATAGGGCACATGGAACTGCTTAGGGCTTGGTGTGTGTGTGTGTTTTTTTAACGTCTTAAAAAAATGTGGCTCCTTTTGTTCACTTTAGATTAATCTCAAAGAAAATCATCCTAAGGATAAAACGGCCATGCTTGCTCTGGCAAGAATAAGTTCTGTGTTTCATGTATGCAGATGTTTGTCTCGTTTTATCATTTGTGTTTCATAATCATGCGCAGTAGTTAAACATCAAAGGAATAGGAAAAAGAACATTGAACTTACATGACTTCAATGATTTAAGGCAAACTAAGAATGGTTTCACATAGCCGCTAGTTTCCAGAGCTTAGAGGAATCACCACTGAACTGATGCTAAAGCATTCAGAAGTATTTATGGTTCTCAGTATTTACTGCCTTTGTTTAAACATCCTGCATTTTGATCAAAAATACTTAAGCCAAGACATACTTATCTGTATTTCCTTAGTCATTCTTATGCTGAACATGAGAAACTTAATTATAGCCAACAGTGCTGCCATTGGCTATCTGAGAACAGGAGGTATTTTCCATCATCGAAGAGTTTGTGAAATAATTTCTCATCGAAAATCAAGTTTTATTATGTTGATGTAGACCTCAGCACCCCAGGAAGAAAGAGTGGTGGAAAACGTTTAAAATATTAAAAGATTTAGATTCGCAAATCCCAGCATATTTTAAAATGATCTATGCTGAAGTACTGGGGAAATTTCCATCACTTGATAAAAGAACAACATAATAAAATCTCACCATGCCTTTTCCACCTCCAGAATTTGAAGTTCTCCAGCATACTACCTTACAAAATGACCTACTACGTACGATTCCCAAGTGTTTGCATCAGGGTGTCACACTGCTTTGCTAAACAGATTCATTCCATAGTGTTTTTCTCGCAATTAAGAATTTGTTTCACTTTAGGGGGTGAGGGATACGTTCATAGTCTTGATCCTGGTGATGCTCTCACAGGTGTATACCTATGCCAAGATTCATCAAACAGAAAGTGCCCAGTGCTACAATGCTTTCCAGGTCACCTGCACCCGCGAAGGCTGCTGAGCGGACCTAGCCTCTCTGAGCAGCACCGCCTTTCTAAGGGGGGTGAGGTTCAGTCGCACGGCCTTGCATTGCAGGTTGCATCTCTAGATTCTTCTCCACTCCTACCCCGGTGACGGCAAAGGCCAGCCCTTCCCGGTGCTTCATCTTCTGACTGACGCCTGCGGGACTGGAACCTATGAACACCAAGTGGCTGGACTATATGAACACCAAGCTGGAAGATAGGAGCACCCTCCTATGAACACCAACTTTAGGATATGCTTGCATAACAAATCAATCTGAAATGAAGTTCCTGTAAGAAAAACAGGTACGTTTAAGATTCTTTTAAATGTCTTCACTCTTGTAGTTCTTTGACTCTGTATCTACCGTACACACACCAACACGCCAAGAGACTTTGTGCAAATCCTGAAATCAGGTCAGTAGACGAGGCGGACCAGGGACACAGGCTCTCAGGCAGAAGGTAAGCTACTAACCTCAGGGCCAAAGGGGCCATACTTGTGTCCAGAGAAATCAGGCTGTTCGGAATAGAAGGCATAGACTGAAGGCCTACGGGAAAATTGGAAGGTTCAGAATCTCCCCCAAACCACACACAACAAAGAATATCACTTATCCCTACACATTACCAAAACATCCTTGCAAATTGAGTTAATCACCCAACCATTGTTAGTCTTACCATGAAAAAAGTCTCTTTCTTGTTTTTTTTTTCTGTTGTTTTCTATTATTTCCACATCCACCACCCTCTGCACCATCCCCACTGTGGCAACTACCCGGTCACTACCTTCAGGAATAAAAACTCAGGAGGAAAATCTGCATGCAAACTCAGGTCTTTGATCCCTAAGACAATAGAACCCAGTGAGAGTTCACGGGGCCATGCAATCTGCAGCCTGAAAGAACAACTCCATTCAAGTGAAAATAATCAGTCTTCTGGATTGGGAGTTTGAGATTAGCGGATGCAAGCTATTATCTACTGAATGGATAAGCAATCCTTACTGCTTATATAGGACTGTTTATATGTAGTCAACATCCGGTGATAAACCATAATGGAAACGAATATGAAAAAGAATGCGTGTATATACACATACATATAAAATGCATACCTGAGTCACTGTGCTATGCAGTAAAAACTAATACACTGTAAACCAACTACACGTCGATAAAATAAAACCTTTCCAAAAGTTAGTCTTCATGCTTTCCCAGTTCTTGGGATGCTGCTGGTTTATTTACCAAAGCCAAGAAAGAACTCCCTCGAGCCCTGCTGTGGTGACCAGGATTAGCAGCTGGAGTAGTTCACGTGAGTAAACTGTCCTCAGTCACCTACATCCACTGTGCCCTCAATCCCTCTTAGGGAGGCCGCCTTTAAGGCTCAGAACTGCAGAGCCAGTAACAGCAGCAGACCTTGGCTGTGCCCCTACTGCACGGCCCGTCGAGGTATTCACCCAGTCCCACCCCGAGGCAGAAACGCACTCACGCAGGAAGGGAGCCGGAGGGGGCGGGGGCAGGTACCTTTCGTGGTCCGGCAGGGTCAGCCACTGCAGGATGGTCAGTATCCTCCGCTCGTGAGGGATCACCCTGTGGGCAGCAACCAGCAAGCGTGAGGTCAGGAGGCATCGCTACCGACGGCAGCCGGCCGAGCCTGCCCCTGCACCCGGGCCAGCGGCTCTCTACTTACCGCATCTGTTTTCACTTCACTGAAGTAAAAGATCCCTTTTCCAATTAGTGTTTAAATGTCCGTTTCTATTTGCAACAGGTCATGTTGCTCAGCCTCGGCCGCAGAAGACAAGACTGGAAACTCTGATTCACAGTCAAGTGAAGAATCTGCCTTGCTCACAGAGGCTTGGCTGCAGACAAAAAGGACCCCGGACTCGGAACCCTTGCTATTTAGTGGGTAAAGCCATTAGCTGTGGCCACCAAGGGACCAGGACTTGTATCCCCGGTCTACCTTCGGCTAGCATGACCTCTCTTGACCTCCAGGCTTCTTTGACCTCTCAGCCTCAGTTTACTCACCAGTAAAACAAAGATGACAGTAACACACACTGCACGGCTCAGCTGTAAGGATGGAACGAGGCAGGATGGGCAAAAGGCATGCACAGTGCTTAGCACATAGTAAGCGCTAAAAAATGTTCTTATTTTCATTAACGATCAAGATTAGTCACCATGCTATCTCCAAATAGCTATATGACTTAAGAAACATTGTTGAATCTGAAACTTTAAGTTCCTCATCTATAAAATAAGGGGTTAGGAAAGGTATTCGGGAAATTCTCTTCTAGCTGTATAAAAAACCTATCAAGAATAGGCACATATAATTATGAGACTGACGAAAAGGGTATAATCTTCATCCACAATGACTTTGTGTTTAAGTCTCATGCCTCTGTTGAAATATAATTACCCTCAGTCTGGCACTCGTTTCAAGAGCCCTCGGCTAGCATGATAGCGCTGTATCGTGGGCTGACTTAGTTACATTATGATGCTCGCAAGCTGAGTGATGTCTTTATGGGGAATTTTGCTTATTCTTTCCTAAAAAGAAGCATAACATACTTTTCTGCTCCCTCATCCAAGATCAGACATTGGAGCGTGTTTACAATAAATTTAAACTGAAGCCCAAATTTAACTATGGGTAGTAAAAATGATTGTGGCCAAGAGTGAACCTTAATGTAAACTGTGGTCTCTGGGTGACAGCGATATGTCCATGGAGATTCCTCATTTGTGACCAGGGTACCACTCTGGTGGGGGATGTCGGTGCTGGGGGGGGCTGTGCCCGTGTGGGATGCGGATGGAGGCATTGGGTTGGACAAAAAAATTGTTCAGGTTTTCCCCGAAGATGTTATGGAAAAACCCGAATGAACTTTTGGGCCAAGCCAATATATGGGAAATCTTTGCTCCCACTGTTCAGTTTTACTGTGAACTTAAAACTACTCTAAAAAATTAGCTATTAAAAATATATCATGGGCTACTGGGTGAGCCATTTCAGCTTTCAGTTTTGGTAGACATGAGCATGGGCTAGCCGGGGGAAGGACAGACCTTCAGAGTCACGGTAGACCGCCAGCGTTGGCAGCTCCACTCAGCATCCTCCCCCAGTCTGCCCCCTCCCGCCCCCATCAACACCACCCTTCCCTGAGAGGCGCTGGGTCTGCCATTCCGCTCTCTGACCACTTCTCTATCTAGAACTATCCTACCAGCCCAACAAAATCATGTTTACCATAAAACAAGTTCTCATTTATACAAATTCCAATGCTACTGAATAAACGTGATCTTGTTTATTATATCCTATAATTGAATTAGAAGTAGGCAAAGCCAAGCCAGGTTAATCGCTTGAGGTATTTAATTCCTCAGCCTTAGAAATCCTCTGTATCTGAACAAAATAATTACATATTTTGAATTCTTTCCTAACTTAAAAGAAAAGCGAGTATCGTGGTCTTTTCATTGTGCCTCACTTCACTACCTACCTACAAGCTGCTTTATTTTACGTAATTGGTGTTAAATCACAAAGATGGATTCTGAAGGACTCACTTGATGCTAATAGAAAAATACAGATTAACAGAATTTGTTTCAAACTCAGACTGCTCACCCTTTAAATGCCTTCTTTAGACAGGGTACTTGACAAGTAGGGGAAGAAACATCAGCTCTGAGGTTTACATTGGTGATGTGACTTTGGCAAGCTACTTAACCTGCTGTTGCTCTATAAAATGAGCTGTCTTACAAGGTGGTTGTAAGGATTAAAGCACTCAGAGGTGTGTCTGGCACATTGAAAAATGTGGGCTTCTATCGTTACGGACTGGATTCGTGTGTGTGTCAGTCGCTCAGTCGTGTCCGACTCTGTGCGACCCCGTGGACTGCAGCCCACCAGGCTCCTCTGTCCATAGACTCTCCAGGCAAGAACACTGGAGTGGGCTGCCATTCCCTTCTCCAGGGGATCTTCCCGACCCAGGGATTGAACCCAGGTCTCCTGCACTGCAGGCAGATTCCTTACCATCTGAGCCATCAGAGGAGCTCTGGATTCACGGGCCCACAGAAATGATACGCTCACTCATGAAATATCTGTTAAAAGCATATTACATTCAAGGCATTTGCGTGAATATAAATAAAGATACAAGACGCTCCTACCAAAAAAAAAAAACCCAATACGGAAGAGTTGCCATCCTCTGCTTGGAGAGAGAAGCAGGTGATCATCATTTTCTGGGTGAGGGCATGCGCGTGGTAAGAGCGTGAGATGAGCACGTGGGGTCCTGAGCATCCAGTGAAACCATAACCTTAGCCACAACACTTTACCTGCCTAAGCCTTGGCGTGCTGATCACAAACATGAGGAGTCACACAGAGTGGTCTCCGAGTTTCCCTGTAGATCTAAGACTGCCTTTATGAAAAAGCCTCAGAGACTAGAAAAGACACGGCCCCTAGTCATGAATGTTTAAAATCTGATGCAGACACAGTACAAACAGATCTGACAAAGGAAGAGTGTACTCCAAACAGAAAGGGATTCATGCAGTTGTCTTCACCGTTACCAGTTGATACACGGTTTCTCATGCGACCAAGCACATTAGACATGTTACAAGAAGAAAAGGAAATAGGGAAAAAAAAGGAAAATGAACTAGATGAGGTATTCAGTGTTAAAGGGGAACAAATTACCTTAGGTCTTACATAGATAGCCGCTGTCTGGTCATTGTTGAAAGAGATAATGTGAATAAGAAAACAAGTACCATTTGCTGGCTATTCTCTATGTACTAAGTACTCTACTAAGGACTTTAAGCAAGTTAATTCATTCTATCTTCATGACTCCCTAGGGCGAAGACACTATCATTCCCATTTAAAGATGAAGATATTGATTTGTCAAGCGATTAAAACATTTGTCCAAGGTCAGCAACCTACTGAGCAGCAGAGCTGGGACTGGAATCAATCCGACGCCCAAACATAAAGGGAACTACTGCTCTGAGCGTGAGTCGACAGTACAGAAGGTGATGGAGACACAGCTGAGCATGATTCTGAAACGAAATACTATAATTTGAAAAGCAAGGCTAATTCTAGGTTGCAGAATGGAGCCAGGTTAAAAAGATGACTTTCAAAGTCCAAGTCTATGGTTTGAATCTGCTTAAATTTGAAAATTTTCAGTATGGATGATATGTAGATTTCCTTGACATGTATTCCAGTAAATATCTGAAAGTGTGACCTTTTTTTTTAAGTTCTAAAGACACTTTTTTTTTTTTTTTAAAGAAAGAAAGAAAATGAATCCAAGTCACTTCCAGGATACAGAGATAAAGGAAGAATAGTCTGAGAAGCAAAGCAAAACTACAGATGTCTTTGGAGCACACAAAAGCTACCTTCTTGTAAGGTCTGAAATGGGTGGAGAAAGTCACCATTCAGAACCAGAACACTAAGCCTTTTCAATGAAGCTCTCAGCAGTTTCGGGGGGTAAGGGTGAGGACTAAGTATTAATTATACTGTTGGTGCCGCTCCGTTCTGCCAGCCAAGTATGTTGTGGAGAAGAAGAAATCACTTCTAAAAGCATCAATGACAGCCAAGGGTTAAAAAATATTATGCATAACATTAAGCTGGTAAATCAACATGTCTAACATGCACATTTTCTCAGCCAAGAAGATCTCTTTTTAAAGAGGGGAGTGGGAGATGCTTCAGGGACACTGTCTGTCTGAGCTTCAAATCACCAAACCCAATTTCAGTTTAGCACTTCAAGTCTGAAAAAGCTACCTTTCTTCCTGAATTTTGAGAATATAGATGGTACCATTCTGGATTAATCTGTACCTGTGATTGCTCTCAGCACTCTACTATTACAGAATAGTCAGATTTTTGTTACGGCATAAGAGGCAAATATGGAAACAGCTTTAGGTGGTTTAAAAAAAAAACAAGATGGAAAGAACGTCTCAGTGGGAACAAAATTCCCATGAAAGTTGAAACAGATTCTTTCTCTCACTAAGGAACCTCAAACATAATCAACATGTTGACACTTTTATTAGGTAAGTTTCATCTTAAGACTGTTTCATGAACATTAACTACTAATCCGCCCCATCACCTCTGTGGGGAAGAGAAGCAGTTTCTTTTCTCTTATTGAGGAAACCCTGGAGCTCAGTAGGAAAATGAGGGGAACAGAGACTTCCTCTTGGTCTCCTGTCTGAAGTTTCCAGATTCTGGACTACTACATCAGCTGTGCAACAACACATTTGATTTTCAAAGCTGTGAACCAAAATAAATATAGAATGTTGTAATACATTTATAGAAAATGATAACTCAAATCACAGCGATAAATAGTTTGAGAAATATACATTCCCTAGGTGCCAAGTTACCAAAAATCTACAAACAGGAACAGAAGACTCTAAAGGATGACTAGACGTAGAAGAGAAGAATCTTCCTTCCATTCCATTAAGAAAAGATGGGGGGAGAGAGAGAGAGAGATGGGGGAGGGAAAGAGAATCGAGATGGAAAAAGAGAGAGAGGATCCCCCCCAAAACACCTGGAGGGTTATCTTGAGTCAGAAAGTACTAACATTTACATGTAGATGAAATCGAGTTGAATGAATGTGTCTAAACTAAATCATAGCTGTAATTTTACAAACAGTGAGAAAACAGAGGTAACTTACACAGGCCAGAAGAACGTCCCAGCGTTCACGCCTTGCTTCGTGGCTGTAATCCATAGCTAATGAGGAAAATACAAGAGGCTTAGAACATGTTTTGACTTTCGGTCAAAGAAGAAAAAGGTTTTAAAATATATTAGCTCAGACATCTTAAACTTTACCCATACCCTACCATAAATCTCCCAATATTTGCAACTTTTTTTTTTCACATCTGGAAGTCAGAATTATTCTTTCCATAAATGTTATTCAATACATTCTCTGCAAAAGCTTTCAAGCTCTGCTATGATTATAGTGGCTTTAAAAAAAGCAACCCTTATTTCATCTCAAGAGTCTCTTCTGTACCTGTCCCTTCTGATCATCGTTTTGAACATTTCACTTTTACGGCAGAATTCTGCTCATCAAAGGACCTCAAGTGACCGTATGTTTCCTCGACTGTTGAAAGCCTAGAGAGAACCCCAGTTTGGCACACAGATGCCCAGATCGCGGAACCCAGCTTTGCCTTATTTTATACTCGAAGAGGTGAATGAAACGGGGCTGAGGAGGAAGATTATTTTTTATCCTGGATTTCTGCTTGCACCTTTTACTTAGCCTTTTAGTAAATGGAATTTTAGGAGTGAGTTCCTAGGGTAAGTTAGGTGACCCAAGCATGTCATTAAGTCTTCTAAAATATTCTTTTCAGGGACTTCCCTGGTGGTCCAGTGGTAAAGATTCTGCAATTCCACAGCAGGGGGCGTGGGTTTGATCCCTGGTCTGGGAACTAAGATCCCACATACTCCATGGTGTGGCCAAAAATATGTAGGTACATAGATAGAGTGTATATAACACATACAAACATGTAGATAGACAGAGTACATATAATACATACAAATATGTAGATAGAGCGTATATATAATATGTACAATATGTAGATAGATAGAGTGTATATATAATACATACAATATGTAGATAGAGTATATATATAATACATACAATATGTAGATAGACAGAGTGTATATATAATACGTACAATATGTAGATAGACAGAGTGTATATATAATATGTACAATATGTAGATAGATAGAGTGTATATATAATACATACGAATATGTAGATAGAGTGTATATATAATACATACAATATGTAGATAGAGTATATATATAATACATACAATATGTAGATAGACAGAGTGTATATATAATACGTACAATATGTAGATAGACAGAGTGTATATATAATATGTACAATATGTAGATAGATAGAGTGTATATATAATACATACGAATATATAGATAGAGTGTATATATAATACATACAATATGTAGATAGAGTGTATATATAATACGTACAATATGTAGATAGACAGAGTGTATATATAATACGTACAATATGTAGATAGACAGAGTGTATATATAATATGTACAATATGTAGATAGATAGAGTGTATATATAATACATACGAATATGTAGATAGAGTGTATACATAATATGTACAATATGTAGATAGATAGAGTGTATATATAATACATACGAATATGTAGAGTGTATATATAATACGTACAATATGTAGATAGATAGCGTGTATATATATAATATATACAAATATGTACACACATACATAGCACCCGGGCTTCCCAGGGGGCACAGTGGTAAAGAACCCGTCTGCCGATGCAGGGGACACAGAGACATGGGTTCGATCTCTGCATCAGGAAGATCCCCTGGAGAGGAGGGCATGGCAACCCACTCCAGCGTTCTTGCCTGGAGAATGCCGTGGGCAGAGGAGCCTGGCAGGTTACCGTCCACAGGGTTGCGAAGAGTCGGACACGACTGAGTGACTCAGCACACACGTGTGCACAATATATATCTATGTATGTATGTGTACTTATGCTTTCCAGCTCATGCTGTGGGGGACAGAAGCTATGGCAGTTAAGACCCTGACCGTGGGGACTAGTTACTTGGATTTTATGCTTTGCCTCTGTCACTTACCAGCCATGTGATCCTCCAGGAAGCTAAGGCCTCTACATTTCTTTAAAGTGTAGATAATATTACCTAGCACATGGGATTGTTCTAAGCTGTAATGAATTAACATGTGTAAAGTCCTTACAAACATTTGGTAAACCCTGGATCAATTTTCATCTTAATTATTACACAAGAATGGATATGAATATAATTGAGTTATTTCAGGTCACTGAAAACAACTTAGGACAGCCTGTATCCCACTGGACAGAAGTCTGGGAGAAGAAACCCCTTCGCTTGAGGAGGCAAACAGGAAAAAGAAGTGTGGCTTGGCTTTTCACAAGACCCCAAACAAAAACGGTCCAGTAATTGCGATCCCCCTCCTTTCTGGTTTCAACATCTCCACATTTTGACGGTGTTTTATTTACTCCAGTTAAAACTTTTGTTTTGGGGGGAAAGGGGCAATTTGGAGGTGTGGGGCATGCAGAAGTCTGGCCACAGTTTCAGGAAGGCCAGGAACGCCTGGCCGAGGAGAATCACGTGAGGACTCCCAGGCCCTGGGGGAGCACCGCAGACCCCCAGCTCCCACAGCAGAGCAGCCGCAGCTGGCAAGCGAGGGGCAGGTAGGGGCAGACACGCTCTCAGACTCCTGGAGGCCCAAGCTGCCGGCAGGCAACGTCAGCAAGAAAGAAGGGTCATCCTCGTCCCGCAGGGATGGACCAGAGAGGTCAGGACCTCAGACCGCGCTGAACACCACCCAGGGGGTTGGTCCAAAGTCCCCGTCGAACACAACTGAAGCGACTTAGCACGCACGCACGCATCTTCCACTCTACAGGTCGACTCCAGCTTATCCCCAGGCCAGTGAGGACTCAAGTGGGTCCTCATTCACTCATTCATCATTCATCCTCGTGCCAGCGCCTCCACGAGCAAGAAGATGAACTCAAACTGAGTGCTGGACATCTGCAGGCGCCTCAGAACCACCTCAGATTCCAGACAGGTCCGTTTCTGATATTGCGCTCAGTCATGTCCGACTCTGTGGCCCCATGGACTGCAGCCGCCAGGCTCCTCTGTCCGTGGGACTCTCCAGGCAGGAAGACTGGAGTGCGGTGCTGTGCATTGCTCCAGGGGATCTTCCTGGCCCAGGGACCGAACCCACATCTCTTGTCTTTCCTACATTGGCAGGCGGATTCTTTACCACGAGCACTATCTGGGAAGTCTTTTTCTTATAATAGGTGATCTTTTTGCATACTTATTTTCATTTCAGAGACATAAGTTTAATGCATCATAGTCAAGCAACTTCCTAAAAAATCTGGTGCCTTATTTCCAAGGAAGTTGTATTAAGCAATATTTGGTAGACATGAAGTGTAAGATAAATCTGGGGTTTTCTAATGGAATTTTTTTTTAAAATACAGTTTTGTCAAGAGATGACCCTACACTTTCAGAAGCTATCTTGTGGGATACATGCTGAGGTTGGTATTATCTGAGCAACAGAAGGCCCTATGAGTAACTTTTAGCTTCCTAACCCTCGGGGGAAAGATCACCAAAGGCGTCTTCGCAATGGTATAAGGAACGGGAACTGGGAGGGATGACAGATGTGTGTTAAAATTATCCTGGTGGCAAAATCAGGATTGTTGGTTCTGTATACTTTTCTGTACTTAAAATTTTTGCAGTGACAACATCTCGGTAATTAGAGAAAAAAAATTAACCAATTGTTAAAAAAAAAAAAAAAAAAACAATGACAATGTGAACTATGAAGACAAATTAAAGGTAAAATTTTTTCTTTCTTTCTTCATTTCTTTCAAGAGAAGTGATTTCTCCCTGCTCCTGGTAAAAGTCATGTTGGCCATATTTTCTAAAAGAAAATTGGGAGCCTGACCAGAAAAGTGCAAAAAGTGAACAAATAAGAGAGAATACTTGAAATTTAGAAAAAAAGTTTTTTAAATCTCAAAGGAAAGAATCCTAGCAGTAATGAAGCTGGCCTGTGAAAGATCTGGCAAACAGTATGAGACTGAATGCATAAGGTTTCTGAAGTTAAATCAGATCATCAGCAGCTATAAAAGTTCCTTTGCAAGTTATACGTATATATTATATTTCAGAGCCCTGAAGTTAAATCTAGTAATTGCAGAGGAAAAACAGTGCAGTAAAATGTTGGTCCAAAGGAAGATACGTGAAAAGGAGCCTCCTGAGCTGTAAAAGTGGGGGAGAGTCACGAAACAGACATCATAAAGCTAGTTTCTCACTAATTCAGAGAAGTGGAAATCATAATTTTTCATTTCCCACTGGGAATCTGAAAGTAATATACATTTCCTCAGAGATGAGTCAAACTACACAGCTTGAAAAAAATTAGCTAAGAAGACACCCAGTTTGGCCTTCTGACCTTTAATCCAAGTATTTCTTCCTTTACTTTGCTTTATCTAGAGGCACAGTTTTCAACATCTGTGTCCTAGAGGCTACGTTTTGAAAAGGGAATAAATGGGAATATAAATATTGTACCTTCTTGATATGTTATCAGAATTGGAAAAAAAAAAAAAAAAAAAAAACTTTCCCGCTGGGACCAGGAGCATTTAAAATGCAAAATCTAACACTTTCTCAAATTCAGTAGAATATGCAGCTGTGGAAGAAGGGAAGGTGTTTTCAAAAGGAAAATAAGCAAAAAAAAAATTTTTGAAAACTACGAACTACTATTGTAGTCTTCCTAGTAGTTCTCTGCAGGGAAACGATTCTTTTGCATCCCAAAGCACAGAAGTAGAAGAAATGGAATTCTGAGACCAGAGGAACGGCAGGGCCCTAGTGTCAGCGGGAGGAAATCAGTCACTGAGACTCAAGTCTCAGAACAGGGCCTCCCTGCTGGCCGGGTGAAGCAGCATCCCCCTGCCAACGCAGGAGACACAGGTTCGACCCCCAGTCCAGGAGGATTCCACGTGCCCAGGGGCAGCTAAGCCCGTGCGCCGCAACTACTGAGCCCGAGAGGCTCGCTCTGCAAGAGAGAGGCCACCACGAGGGGAAGGCGGGCGCCGCCCAGAAGCGTCCCCACGGCTGACAGCGAGAGAAAGCCGGACGCAGCAAGAAGACCCCGTGCAGCCAAAACAAATTAAGTTTTAAAAACAGAGTCAGAACAGACTAAAGATGTGAGGGCTGGGGATGCCGCGGCAGAGATCGTGAGCCAGCGCGGCACTCCCCAGGGGATGAGCGCCAGAGGAAGTGAGTGATGACATTCAGGAAGAAGTATAGACGCCTGAGACGGAGGTGCAGAGAAGCTCAGGCCTGGTAAACAGGATGCCTAGGTGAGTCAGGCAGCGGGTTGGGTCCTGAGAATAGAGAGAAATGACCAAGTCTCTGCCCTCCTGGGCTCCATAGACTAAAGCAAATATCTGAGTAATTTCAAATGATGTTGTCATAATCATGATAGAAACAATACAAAAACCCAAAACAGGGTCCCTGAGCTTATTAAGAGCTGAGAAAGCCTAGTGGAAGCTTCTTGGGAATGGATATTTCAAATGAAATTTAAGAGAGAGACGAGCATCGTAGGCAAGGGCTTGGGGAGCAGGGTCTGCTCTAAGTACACCATGATACAGCACAAAGAGAACACAGGTTTATAGCACAGATGGAAAAGGAGCAACAGAATAAAGAAAAGGTAGCTTTCCTGGGAAAAAAGTCACCTGTTAGCAACATAATAAAAGAGAGCGGTAAGCCAAGACTAGCGCCATCAAGGCCATCCCTTTGGCTTGGGAGTTCATGACTACTCTAACGTCATTCTTTTCTTTGCTGTCTCTTTCTTGAACTTGCCATCTATCTTGCATTCTTGAAAAAAAGTGGAAGTGTTAGTTGCTGTCATGTCCAACTCTCTGTGACCCCGTGGACTGCAGCCCGCTAGGCCCCTCTGTCCATGGCGTTCCCCAGGCAAGGGTACTGGAGTGGGTAGCTGTGACCGTCTTCGGGGGATCTTCCCGGCCCAGGGACGCAATCCGCATCTCCTACACTGCAGGCAGATTCTTTACTGTCTGAGCCTCCAGAGAAACATCATTATGCTACAGTAATTCACGAGGATGGTCTCAGGACCAACTTACTGCGTTACCAAAACTAGCCAGAAACCACTGTAGGCCCAGCAACTTGAGGAGTAATGAGAACATGACGAACTAGCAAATAAAACAAGCAAGAAGCAGATTCACAGATATAAAGGAGAAACCAGAGCTTGGACACCACTAAGGAGAGGGAGGGGGAGGGGCACTGTAACGGTGGAAAAACGGAGAAAAAGAGGGATTACGGGATTACATGGAGTCACGTGTGCGAACCTGTGAGCACTGTAAAGCACTTTAGGGTTTACGGAATCTTGTTTTCCCTTGAAAAATTCTTTTAAGTTGAAAAAAGAAGAACGCGTCCTCTCGCCTTAGAAGTGCTTCCCTCCAGAAACTCTGGCTTCAGAGAAGCTGCACCATGATGGGGGCCGACCTCATCTCTCAAGTCTCCACATGAGGGGGCCCCTTGGAGTCTCAGTGACTCTGCCTCGCTGACTCCAGCTTTAAACCGAACAGGGAATTTTCCCCCACCAAGACATCTCAGTGTTAGAAACAGCAGGATGAGAGCAGAGAGCTTTCTCAAAGAAACAAATGCACTTACGGCCCTCCGTTAAGACTATGGAACATACTTTTGTCATGACAAAAAAGTAAACAGCTTCAAAACAACAATATAAAAGGAATCCCATTATAATACATGGAGGAGGAATACGGGGCTTACAGCGAGTGGCAACTTTTAATGGTGCGTTCTGAAGATTAGCAAACGAAAAGCAGACCCACCTTGGCGGAAGTCTCTGTATCAGGGTTTTAGTAATGAAATTAAAATGTAGAAACTGTTTTGAAAGTCTCGTGGTGTGATTCACATTTCCAGATGGACACTGCAAGTGCCTCCTGGCGCTGGGAATAGAGCAGCTCTTACTCCCATGTAACCTGACGCACACGTTATTTGCCAAGTGCCTTCCATGGTTCAATCACTCAGATAAAATAAGTTGAGTTTGATTTAACTGCCTAAGATTTTCATAAATGTTTTCTCTACTCCAATTTTTTCACTGGTGAGTTCATGAAATATATAAGCCTTAGAGAGGATGGTATAAATGCTTTGCAGTATTTATTAAGGCTCCTATTTTCTTATAGTATTTTCGGTTTCTTATACTATAGTTTCTTATAGTTCCTGTCCATATAGTCTTCTTACATGCCAGATTTTAATAAAACATGTTTTCAAGTTATATCCATTGTGCTCCTTGGAATGCTTTTGGTGGCCTCTTGTTCAAGAAGACAGACAGAAACACAAATCGGTTTCACTGCAAATCCCAGTCTGGCACTAGGGAATCACTAAACTTCGTGAAATGTGTCGACTTAGAGAGCAAGTGAGGAAACAAGGGAACAGAGTTAAAACAGAGACTTCACTTCATGGAGCAGGTTCACAGCTTTCCCTCTGCTCCTGCAGAAGCTAATGAACACTTGGTCTCATCTTCTGAGTCACACCGACCCAGAGGAAGCCTAAAGTCCACACTGGATGGGAGTTGATCCAATCTGATAAAATGATTATTCATCTCTATATCCTTTGTGGTTCTTCAAGCCAAGTTTGCTTCCACGACAGAATTAATATAAAAAAACAACTAGCCACAGCTTGACAGAACTCTAACTTCAGTCATTTTATTTATACCTAAAATAGTCCTCTATCATAAACTTGGTTTGAGAAATCCACCCTGGAAACAGATTTCACTTTGTTTATAATACAGTGCATCATAGACTCCTGGGAGTCCAGCCTGAATAAGGACAGCAGAATCAGAACCCCTACAGGAAAGAAATGCTATTACCGACGTACAAGAAGCCTTCCGACACTTTTTAAAAATAAAAACCCTATTTAACCTTGCACACTGGTTTATTATGCAATATTAAAGATCAGTCCTGGGTGTTCATTGGAAGGACTGATGTTGAAGCTAAAATTCCAATACTTCGGCCACCTCATGCGAAGAGCTGACTCATTTGAAAAGACCCCGATGCTGGGAAAGATTGAAGGCAGGAGAAGAAGGGGACGACAGAGGATGAGATGGTTGGATGGCATCACTGACTCGATGGACATGAGTTTGAGTAAACTCCGGGAGTTGGTGATGAGCAGGGAGGCCTGGCGTGCTGTGGTTCATGGGTTGCAAAGAGTCGGACATGACTGAGCGACTGAACTGAATGCATATTTTACCATAGATGACTTTTACTCAAAGACAATATTTTTTTTTCTTATTTTACATTCTCCATTTAGCCCTTAGACTGCAGCAGACATCACCAGGGGGGAGCTCATTTCGGGATGGTGGACTCGTAGATGTGTGTGGACCCTGCCCACTCTTCCTGCCACGGCAGACGGCACAAAAGCCTCCCAGCCTCGGGCCTGCCCAGGGCTCCCCCGAGGCCCTCCCAGCCTCGGGCCTGCCCAGGGCTCCCCCGAGGCCCCACGCGGAGCCTGCTGGGCTACAGTCCATGGGGTCGCAAAGAGTAGGACACAGTTAACAACAAGATGGATATACATGTTACATGCACACATATTGTGTACACACACACACACACACACATATACACAATACCACAACACAGAAACATTGCCAAGTATGAAGAAATTAAATGCATCTTTCTCACAGGTAACAAACTTGGAAATGAAGAGTTTCAATGCACAGAAAAACACACACAAATGCAAAACTCACCGGTTGACCTCCCCACCACCTATGGTTAAATTTCTCTCGCCCTCGAAGATTGAAATGTGCATCAAATACAGGATCATACATGGAATTGCCAACAATTCCATGTGATTCTGGATACAGCCCCTTTGTGGAAAAGCAAATTTATTGTCAAAATAATCCACATGTAATAATAGTTCTATCATAAATTTTATCATAGAAGGTTTTATAACAAAATGTAATTTCCAATTTTATATGATATATATAACTTTTACATGTCTGTCAGAGGAAACATGACTATTATCTATACACTAGCTGTAAGCCATTGTGAAACTTGACATGATTTTAAGAAATTAAACATTGAAGTTTTTTTTAACTGTTACAATTTAATAAGATGACTACAATTTTTATTACAATAAATTAACCTATAGATTGAAATCTACTTATGTGTCTCCAAAGAAGCTTCTATTTCTAAATACACTATTCCTTTTTCCTCGGTTCTATTTCTACTCCAAGGCAAAAAGAAATAAACAAAATAAATAAATCATATTTTTTAAAGAAGAAACCGAGGTAGAATTTATGAGCATCTGAAAATTAAAACATAGCAGCTCCAAAGTCAATGCTTTTATTTGAAAACTCAGAAACTAAAGAATAGATCCTGTGGTATCTGAGAGGTTGGATGAATATATTCAGACAGAATTGCATCTGGGGAAAAAAATGGTTTTAAAGTTGCAATGAAGTTCAGTCACTGACAAAGTTGTAAAGGGCATTTACTATGACAATTGATAAAGGTAAGATGAAAAACAGAAAGATTTTCTCCTAACACTAAGGAACATGTTGTTAAAATTTCCCTGTAAGTCATTTCAGGATGAAATCAGCCCTTTGAATCTATACCATTTGAAAGAATACTTACAGTGGCCAAAGTGTATAAGTTAGGGAAAGTTTTTGTTGGGTACACAGGCCTCATGTAGGGGGAGTGAGTGCCACAAGACCCTGGAGACAGAATTCAGGTATTAGAGCCAGAAAAACAACAGGAAACACGCCCCAGGGAGACCCATTCTACGAGCGAGCGAAGACAGGGGCCCGCTTCACTCTTGAATTTCAAATGGGAAGGCCGTGTGCCCACACATCTCAGAACCGACAGCTAAGGGTTACCGGGTGGGTCGCCGATCACAGATAGGAACGCGGCACAAGAATGACTTACTCAGCTTTTCAATGTTAGGCATGACCTTGCTGCCTTTCTTCATGTATGATGCGCGGAATCCATCCACAGAGAAGATGATCAGCGGAGGGCGAACAAACCTTAAACGGTGACACGGTAAACTTCAGACAAATAACGTCACAGAGTTGCACCATGCTTACCCTTCTTAGCAGCTGGAGCCGAGAATTTCTAACGCAAAACTTCAGCGAGGGTATCTGTACAAGCCTGGGCTTTCAGCCACATGACATTTGTGGCAACTTCAGTGCAGAGTGAAATGACCAGGGAAGGAGCTGGACTCCAGGCTTCCCTCAATGTGCTCTCTCCATGGCTGCCTCTGGCATTGCAAACAAGGTTTTTCACATTGTAAAAAGCTATTATATGGATTTGCCTGGGGTATGAATTCTCCCATTTGCTACCTGAAAAACTATTCATTCTTTAAAATCCAGCTCAAGATCTCCTCTTTCATAGCAATGGTTGATGCTTCAGAATTCCTTTAAGATAATAATTAATACCTCTTTCATATTAATATATATCACTTTATATATTAATTATATAATAAATACATATTGAATTCATAAATGCATATTATATTTTAACATATTACATTATATTATAATGCTATATTAACATGTTTATCTTCTTCATTAGTTTCAAAGCATAGTTGGTGTCTTATTCATCTTTCTGTTTTATGGACCTATTGTAGGGCTTCAATAATTTACCAAATACAGAAGGAAGGGAGGAAGGAAAATGAAATTAATAAACAGTAGCAATCTTATCACTAGACTAAACACCAAAAATTCTGTTTAATTACAAAATGATTGTGAAAATAATTAAAACTGTTGAAGATCTCTAAAACTTAATCAATAAAGAACTAGACTATCCATCTAGCTAGGGCAGGACTGATGAACTAGGCTCTTTGTTATAGTCTAAGTTCCAGTTGTTCGATCAAATCTGAGAATGCTAAACTTTGTGGAAAACTGTTTCTAATGGTTTGCAGACTATTCCTCAAACAAGCTTGCATTTATTTGAAGCCACATAACAAATGAGTCTGACTCTTGCAACCCCATGGACCAGAGCCCACCAGGCTCCTCTGTCCATCGGGTTCTCCAGGCAAAAACACTGTAGTGGGTTTTCTCCAGGGGATCTTCCCAACCCAGGAGTTAAATCCTCGTCTCCTGTGTCTTCTGCACGGCAGGCAGATACTTTACTACTGAGTCATGTGGGAAGCCCATATTTAAAATGAGTCACATACTAAGCACTTAGAATAATTCTATGAGTTCATTACTATCATCACTATTATCATTTAATGATTTTACCACTTGGACTGCTTTCTCCTCCAAAAATAACCAAACACATTTTAAACATTCAGACACTACTGTCATCCCATTCTAATAGCCCAAAGAAGTTCAAGTAGCTCATGAAAGTTAAAAATGAGACAAAAATAAAAATATCTAAACTCTTGGATCTTGTGTCCCAGGCTGTGCTACCTAAAACAAAAAGACGTTCAGTCACATACACTCATGAAAACACGCTTGTAGAGCATCTTATTTTCTGCCAGGCACTTTAAGGGTCCGTGGATTTGCGGCAGTTTCCTGGAAGGCGTCATACGTCGCCTATGCTGGTCCCACTTCAGCTGTGGGGTGTCACTAGGTCTGGCTGGACCCCAGCAAAGCACCGCAGCGGCGGTTTGCCAGCTTCCTGCAGCATCTGGTAGGAGTTACCATCTTGGATAATATTTTCGAGAAGCTCTGGAGTCCTCCCTCCAGCCACCCCACCACCACAGCCGCCACCAAAAAAAAAAGCAAAAGGAGCACTTCAGGAAAAAAACACAGAAAAACCAAATGGCTGCCAGAAATGTTTCTCTTCCCCTTCAGTGTTATTATTATTGTTATTTCTAAAATCTTCAGCTGAGGTGAGATACAGAGGATATTGTTTCCAATATGTGCAGAGGCGATAGGAGAAATTTTTTTTTAAATATTTCTTTTATTTTTTAAATTTTTTATTGAGTTCTAATTCACATCTCATACAATTCATTTGTTTTACTTGTATAACTCAATGATTTTGGGTATTTTTACAGAGTTGTGTAACTATCACCACAGACACAGAGATAATTTTTTGTTTTTTCTCGTTACACCATTTGGCATGTGAGATCTTAGTTCCCAGACCAGGGATTGAATCTGCACCCCGTATGGTGGGTGCCTGAAGGTCTTAACCACTGGACTGCCAGGGAAATCCCAGTAGAAGAAAATTTTTCAAAAAAAAATTCCCCCTTCAAGATGTACATTCCAGCTTCTGAATGGGAAATTACACAGAAGTACTCATAAATTTGCTCATGTAAGAGGACATTGTTTTAAACCTTTTAACCATCCATAGCTTGTGATATTTTATCAACACATATATAAAATGGCATAATATTCATAAAATGCACTCACCCTGCAGGACATTCTGGGGTCTTTATTTCCTCACAGTCATCATCTACCCAATGAGATTCTCCTGTAAGGAAAAACGGGTAGACTTTTGGGTGAATTGAATTATAAATGTCATGTCATCTGGAGCATTGAAGAGTATAATTGCAGAACTGTGTCCTGTTAAATACTTGTTGTTTATGGAACGCCATCTAAAAAGACCTTCGGAAATAAAGTCTAGAGTCTGTTTTGGCTTTACTGCACTACACCCATACGAGATGGGAGAGCCTAGATTTAATAACCCCGAGTGGTGTTTACTTGAGCGGTCCGTGTCTAAATGGCTTGTAGATAAAAACACCAGTGGCGTCAGGGAACAAAATTCTATGTTTGTTTCCCTCCAGAAATAAACTGTTTGGTCATTAGACGGAACATTTTTTCCTATGCCACCAAACATCTCAAAGCCATAGAAAACATGATACAACTTCCCTTTAGCTGGGGAAAAATGTTTGGACTCCTCGGAGATGACAGATGGAAGACAGCCATAGAGCGGTTCTTCACCAATGGTATGTGCACAGCCCTCGCACTAAGGAATCTAAACCAATGCTATCTTTCATTTTTATGTTCCAGCAAGACCTGAGAGCATAAGCCTATGCCATTCCTGAGTCACTTCATCTGGAGAAGAGGGCAGGAACAGAGATGCAGAGAAAGACAAGGAACTTGTGGACACGGGGCGGGGCGGGCGTGAGGAGGGGACACGTGTACACGCAGCTGATCCACGCTGCCGCACGCAGAGACCCACACAGCACTGAAAGCAATCACACCCCACCTGGAAACTCACTCACTCACTAAGACCCTAAAAAAGAGAGACTGAAAAAGAGCTTAGATTAAAAAACGAAGCTTACTCTGGAGAAAACGAAAATTACCAAAAAGCATGTGCTTTAACAAACAAAAGCGTATATCTGAAATGTAAGTAACCCTTGTGACCAAGACTCTGGAGAAACTGCCCCCAAGTAAAGAGCGCAGGACATCTCCCGGGTCAGGACGAATCTAGCTAACGCCCACTGTGTCACGGCCACGCTCCTCAAAACGGAGCAGCTCTACGACACATGCGATAACCCAGGGCCCACGCACGAGCCACAGGCAAGTCCCACAACTAGAATTTTAAACCAGCAAAAGCCGGTGTTTCAAAATTCAATGACCAATGATACCTAGAACTTTATTTTCTCTTCTAATAGCCTTTGTGGATTATTGGTAGATTTACCAGGGAAATAAAAGGGAAAAGAAAAGAAAATTCTCAACCAATTTTGTGTTTTATCAATAGCTACAACAATTATTTGGGTAGGAGAAATTTTCAAGCTCAGCATTCAGGTAGGATGTGTTGCCACACATATTTCAGGACTGATCTGCTCTTCCCCTAAAATATTTGAACGGAAACTCTACATAAATGTTCCATGTCACAGCTAGGAAAAGGTCTTCATTTAAACACTGAAAAGTGACCTGCAAACTTTATACAAAGGTCCTGGGATCCTTTCATTAACTTGGCTAAGCGGTTGCCAGGGTGACAAACTCCTTAAAGACTGAAACGGAATCTTTTATACATTTGGCAGTCCACTGACGAGTATTTACCATCGGAATAAAACCATCACATTCGACAGTCCACCTCACCAAGTCAGCGTGCACACACACGGCTCGGGGGCGTAATGAGAGCTGCGGTTCAGGCCCCCTCCCCTTCAGCAGCAGCGCTCCCACCCCGGGGCTCTCCTGGCGGCTAGGGTGGTGAAGAGCCCGCTGCCAACGCAGGAGGCGTGATAGACGGAGCGCTGATCCCTGGGTGGGGAAGATGCCCTGGAGCAGGGCATGCCACCCACGCCACGATGCCTGCCTGGAGAATCCCATGGACGGAGGCGCCTGGGGGCTACAGTCCAGAGGGTCGCAGAGCTGGACACAACTGAGGGACTTAGCATGCTCACACTCCCACCCGAGGCTGGTGCTGGCGCCGAGGCTCACCGCTGACAGCCGGTGCAGCCCCCAGCTGCAGACGGAAGAGCTCTGAGGCTCACCCTCCGGAGCCCGAGGGGCGAACAGCCAGGGGACCCGTGCACTGAGCCACAGCCTCGCCCGCCTGCCCTTCCCAGAGAGTTCGCTGGACAGCACTCCCATCTCAGGCTCTGCTTCTGGGAAACCTGACCAAGACAGGAACTCTTCCAGAAATCTCTTCACGATTCAGTTCCGTTCAGTTCAGTCGCTCAGTCGTGTCTGACTCTTTGCGACCTCATGAATCGCAGCACGCCAGGCCTCCCTGTCCATCACCAACTCCCAGAGTTTACTCAAACTCATGTCCATGGAATCGGTGATGCCATCCAGCCATCTCATCCTCTGTCATCCCCTTCTCCCCCTGCCCCCAATCCCTCCCAGCATCAGGGTCTTTTCCAATGAGTCAACTCTTCACATCAGGTGGCCAAAGTACTGGAGATTCAGCTTCAGCATCAGTTCTTCCAATGAACACCCAGGACTGATCTCCTTTAGGATGGACTGGCTGGATCTCCTTGCTGTCCAAGGGACTCTCAAGAGTCTTCTCCATTAACACAGGTCAAAAGCATCAATTCTTTGGAGCTCGGCTTCTTCACCGCCCAACTCTCACATCCACACATGACTGCTGCTACTGCTAAGTCACTTCAGTCGTGTCCGACTCTGTGCGACCCCATAGACGGCAGCCCACCAGGCTCCCCCGTCCCTGGGATTCTCCAGGCAAGAACGCTGGAGTGGGTTGCCATTTCCTTCTCCAGTTCGTGAAAGTGAAAAGTGAAAGTCAAGTCCCTCAGTCATGCCCAACTCTTAGCGACCCCATGGACTGTAGCCCACCAGGCTCCTCCGTCCATGGGATTTTCCAGGCAAGAGTACTGGAGTGGGGTGCCATTGCCTTCTCTGGCATACATGACTACAGGTCCCTAATTATGGAATTTGGGATAATTTCCTTGCTATTTCAGATCAGCAAAGTGCAGACTGGCCAATCTGAGAAAGAAGCCTGAGAAATGAAAAAGCCAACTCACTCCCACCTCCCAAGCCCACATCCAAGGTGTCACAGCCACAAGAGCCAAGGTCTCCTGGAACGTCTCCCGTGTTCCCTCCTCTAGAGTTTCCGCCAGCAGAGGAAGCACGTACCTTTGCAAACCACTTGGTAGTTAGTGCAGCAGTCTCCCCTGGCCAAGCAGTCCTCCGAGCAGTGACAGGCATGGTCTTCGTTTCTTACTTCTCCGCATCTGTCCTTGGTACACTCCCAGCCGCCAGCTGAAATCGGCACAACAGAACACTTTTCACTGCATCGCAGAAACCAAATAAAAGAGGCCACAACTGCTTACAACACTTGCCAAGAAAAAGAGCTAAAGTCCCACATCATTTAATCTGCTTGTGAAATTAGAGTTGGCCTGAGGCCTAAATGATATTTGGCATACTTACAAATAGAATGGATTTTTAGCTTTTCAAATCGGAATACAAAGTCCAATGGCACTGGGCTCCTTTGGAAAAATGGAACCCTTAACCACTTGTGAACTGTCCTAAAAGACCAATAAAATGTATGGTGTATAAAGCTTGTGAAAGAGACATTTCCCCAGGTGGTGCTAGTGGTAACAAACCTGCCTGCCAATGCAGGAGATGTAAGAGAAATGGGTTTGATCCCAGGGTCAGGAAGATCCCCTGGAGGAAGGCATGCTACCCACTCTGGTATTCTAGCCTGGAGAATCCCAGCACAGAGGGGTCTGACAGGTTACAGAGTCAGACACAACTGAAGCGACTTAGCACATACCATTGTAGAACTAGTTGGCCATAGCTGGGCTCTTTTATTTTCCAAAGTAGTTTTACTTAAACCTTAATCAACTTGACTTAAATACAAATGATAGTGCAACTAAATGGCCTCTACCTGATATAAGATGCACTAGAGGTTAAAGTTATTTGAAGAGTATGTTTGTGTTAGTTGCTCAGTCGTGTCTGACACTTTGTGACCCCGTGGACTGTAGCCCGCCAGGCTCCTCCGTCCATGGGATTCTCTAGGCAGGAATGCTGGTGTGGGTTGCCATTCCCTTCCCCAGGGGATCTTCCCCACCCAGGGATCGAACCTAGGTTTCCTGCACTGCAGGCAAACTCTTTACCATCTGAGCCACCAGGGAAGCCGTGAAAAGTATAAAGTCATACTAAAAACGTTCACAGTTCTGAGTGTAGATCAAACTGTGGCCCTACCTACAATTACAGGTCAGAATACCTAGTTTCAAGGACATCAGTTGCTGGGTCACAGATTTCTATCTGAGCATACTTGATTAGGAGCTCACAACTCTTTTCCACCAAGAAAATACCTTCAGAAAAGTAATATCTTCATTTTAAAGAGAGTGCTGGACTTCACGCGTGACTTTTCATCCACTGGGCTGTAAGTTCCACGGTAGGGAAGTCCCGTCTCTCCTTTCACCACTGTAACTCCAGTACCTGAGCGTGTGCCTGGCTCAAGCTAGTGTCCATGAACATCAATTAAATCTAGTTCAGAATTACCACGAAAATAAAATACAACTCTTTAAATTCACGGTTGCTGTACTGAGAAACTTCATAGCTAATTCACTGATTCAAAAAATACATCTACTATGTTTTCCATGTTCTAGGTTCCGGGGAGAACAAGGAAGTGAAGGTCCTGTCTTCATGGACCTTACATTCCAGCTGGGAAAGACAGAACATAAGCAAGTCAATTAGTCAATGAGATCATTTCAGCTTGCAGTAAGTGCTGAGAAGAAAATTAACACAGACAGAGAGTGACAGGGTGGGCTGGGTCCGCTTGGCTTAGAATGGTCAGGAAAGGCTTCTCTGAGCTAAAGGACAGTTCAGATCTTCATCTCTTAAAACATGTCGTAAGTGAGAAGCAAAAATTTTAGAAAGCAATGCTGCTCTTTAGTAATATTCTACCGAGAGCTACAATTGCTATGTGAATAATTAGATAAACAGATATTAGTTGCCATACTAGAAAATCATGCAACTACTGTTTAATTTCCATATTTTACAATTACTCTTGCATCCTGATTCCATTCTCTGATGTTTTTTATAACCCCTGTTTACACTGCCTTCTCTTTCCAAGCAGATTAAATGCTTGGAATTCTTCTACCCAGGATCTGCTATTCTCAATCGTTAGCAATTTTCCAAGGTTATGTTGATGGACAGAGGTCATGTGAGGTTTTTCTTCCTCAATTCAAAGATAATTCTTCCAACCAAAACACTTTTTAAAAATTTGTTACTTTTGCCATGTAATCTTTTAAGCTGATATGTTGTAGTTTCAGTTTTCTTTATTCAGTTCAAGAAATTTTCTTTCATTTCCTTTAGGCCACATGGCATCTTAGTTCCCCAACCAGGGACCAGACCCAGCGCCCCCAACACTGGACCCAGAGGCACAGCCACAGGACCAGTAGGGACATCCCCAACAAAAATGTTTTTATTCTTCCCCTAGTTCCATAAAAGGGCGTCCCTGGTAAAGATCCTCCTGCTAATCCAGGAGCTGCATGCTTGATCCCTGAGTCAAGAAGATCCCCTGGAAGAGGGCATGGCAACCCATTCTATATTCTTGGCTGGGAAATCCCATGGACGGAGGAGCCTGGTGGGCTATAGTCCATGGAGTTGCAAAGAGTCAGATACAACTTAGCAACTAAACAACAAGTCCCATATGAAAATCCCTTTACTTACAAAAGAGCATCACTATTAACAAGCTAGATATAGTGAGGCATTACTAACTTGGCATAAGACTGAAATTTTTAAAAATTTAGTGAACCTCAAGCAAGGTAAGATTCTGTATAATTTTAAAAGCAACTATAAGAATAAACAAAAATATTTAATCTTATTAGATAATAATAATTATTTATCATATCAGAAAAGAAATTTTTATAAATGAGAACATGCTGCTAAAAGGGCCTGTACCCTTTGAGAGAAATATAAACTTTGAGATGCATAATTATGTTACATTTATTTACATTTAAGAAATGCATATATACTTTGTCTGGCCCTAGGTGAGTGTGAGTGATCACACCATTGTGATTATCTGGGTCATGAAGATCTTTTTTGCACAGTTCTTCTGTGTATTCTTGCCACCTGTTCTTAATATCTTCTGCTTCTGTTAGGTCCATACCATTTCTGTCCTTTATTGTGCCCATCTTTGCATGAAATGTTCCCTTCGTATCTCTAATTTTCTTGAAGAGATCTCTAGTCTTGCCCATTCTATGGTTTTTCTCTATTTCTTTGCACTGATCACTGAGGGAGGCTTTCTTATCTCTTCTGGCTATTCTTTGGAACTCTACATTCAAATGGGAATATCTTTCCTTTTCTCCTTTGCCTTTCGCTTGTCTTCTTTTCACAACTATTTGTAAGGCCTCCTCAGACAGCCATTTTGCTTTTTTGCATTTCTTTTTCTTGGGGATGGTCTGGATTCCTGTCTCCTGTACAATGTCACGAATCTCCATCCATAGTTCATCAGACTCTCTGCCTATCAGATCTAGTCCCTTAAATCTATTTCTCACTTCCATTGTACAGTCATAAGGGATTTGATTTAGGTCATACCTGAATGGTCTAGTGGTTTTCCCCACTTTCTTCAATTTAAGTCTGAATTTGGCAATAAGGAGTTCATGATCCGAGCCACAGTCAGCTCCTGGTCTTGTTTTTGCTGACTGTATAGAGCTTCTCCATCTTTGGCTGCAAAGAATATAATCAGTCTGATTTCAGTGTTGACCATCTGGTGATGTCCATGTGTAGAGTCTTCTCTTGTGTTGTTGGAAGAGGGTGTTTGCTATGACCAGTGCATTCTCTTGGCAAAACTCTGTTAGCCTTTGCCCTGCTTCATTCTGTACTCCTAGGCCAAATTGACTTACTACTTTTGCATTCCAGTCCCCTATAATGAAAAGGACATCTTTTTGGCATGTTAGTTCTAGAAGGTCTTGTAGGTCTTCATAGAACTGTTCAACTTCAGCTTCTTCAGTGTTACTGGTCGGGGCACAGACTTGAATTGCCATGATATTGAATGGTTTGCCTTGGAAACGAACAGAGATCATTCTGTCGTTTTTGAGATTGCATCCAAGTACCGCATTTCGGACTCTTTTGTTGACTATGATGGCTACTCTCTTTCTTCTAAGGGATTCCTGCCCACGGTAGCAGATATAATGGTCATCTGAGTTAAATTGAGAGTCCCTTGGACTGCAAGGAGATCCAACCAGTCCATCCTAAAGGAGATCAGTCCTGGGTGTTCATTGGAAGGACTGATGTTGAAGCTGAAACTCCAGTACTTTGGCCACCTGATGCGAAGAGCTGACTCATTTGAAAAGATCCTGATGCTGGGAAAGATTGAGGGCAGGAGGAGAAGGGGATGACAAAGGATGAGATGGTTGGATGGCATCACCGACTCGATGGACATGAGTTTGGGTGGACTCCGGGAGTTGGTGATGGACAGGGAGCCCTGGCGTGCTGCGGTTCATGCGGTCGCAAAGAGTCGAACATGACTGAGTGACTGAACTGAACTGAACTGATACAAACTTTGATCCCCAAATCCCATTCCTCAGAATGTATCCTAAGGAAAATAGACGAAAGTATGAACATGCATGAACAATATTCATTGATGCATTGTTCATAGTAGCAAGAGTTAGGGGAAACATAAATGCTGATCATTCATTCAATGAAGTAGGTTGCATCTGTTCAATGGAATATGATATAGGCATTCAAAAGGATGACATGTATAAAGGTACATAAATACAGATACACCCTCACACAGGCATAAACATATGCAAATATAAATACATACACACATATGTTTTAAACCCCCTGATGCTGGGAAAGACTGAAGGCAAGAGGAGAAGGGGCAACAGAGGATGAGATGGTTGGATGGCATCACCGACTCAATGGACATGAGTTTGAGTAAACTCCAGGAGTTGGTGATGGACAGGGAGGCTTGGTGTGCTCCATGCAATTCATGGGGTCGCAAAGAGTCGGACATGACTTAGCAACTGCACAACAAATACATTCTAAACACATAACACTGTCTGAGTTTGCACTGAAACACTGATTGTGCTTATCTCTGGGTCAGCAGAGTGGTATCTCAGAGATCCTTCAACCCTTTGTTATTATTTTATATTTGATTCTTCCACATTTGGCCTAAGGTATCTTTGTACACAGGGACGTGAACTACTTTAAAGTGTTATTCTAGTCTATATTTATTAAACTTGGAAAGAAAGGCATGAGCTACATTCAGAGAGAGCTAAGCTAAGAAGAACTGTTCAAGTTTAGAAGAAGCTCTAAGATCAGGAATTGGGATGGCTGAGATGATGTGTCAGGGACAAGATACTCAAAGTAGAGAGGAAATATGGAACATTAGCTAGTTCTTTAGTGCCAAGTAAACACAGACCACTGGTTTGAAATAATATTTTGAAGCCAAAAACTCTGCTGGAACATCTGTTCCATCCCTATATTCAGTTTACAAGGTTCTCATCATTTCAGTTTACAAACCCACAACTCAGAAAGCTGGGAGAAGTTCCAAATGAAGAAGGAAAGGAACAACAACAAAAAATATGGCCAAACTTTGGGAAAATGTATTATGCAAAAATAAATAAATAAACAAATAAACAGCCTAAAGGCACTCTCCTTCTTTTGAGGAGGGGGGAGAAGTCTGAACTAGTAAGGAGTTGACACAGGTTTTCATATAAATCAGGTGCTATTCCTTTAGTAAAGGAGAATAATATATCTGTTTCTAATGTTGTCATTAGAAAAGTCAGACTTATGTTAATGATAATATGAGCTAGATTTTTGAAATAATCATCTAACCATAAAAGTCTAAAAGCAGGTAATAATTTATCAAGAGAGCTGTGGAATCTCTGTATCTAACGGTCTTAATACAATGGATTATTACTCAGCCATAAAAAAGGAGGGCTTCCCTGGTCACTCAGACAGAAGAGTCTGACTACAATACAGGAGACCTGGGTTCAGTCCCTGGGTCAGGACAATCCCATGGACAGAGGAGCCTGGAGGGTCACAGTCCATTAGATCACAAAGAGTCAGACAAAGACTGAGCAACCAACACTAATACTTATAAAAAAGAATAAAATTGGGTTGTTTGTAGAGATGTGGATGGACCTAGAGACTCTCATAGAGTGAAATAAGTCAGAAAGAGAAAAATTAATATCATGTATTAACATATATATGGAATCTAGAAAAATGGTATAGACAATTTTATTTGCAAAGCAGAAATAGAGACATGGACATAGAGAAGAAAAGCATGGGCACCCAGGTGGGGGAGGTAGGGGAGTGGCATGAAGTGGGAGACTGGGATGGACCTGTTTACTGCTGATACGATGAACAAAACAGGTGGCTAATGGGAGCCTGCTGTAGAGCTCAGCGAGCCCTGCCCAGCGCTCGGAGCTGACCCACACGGGAAGGAGACAAAAGGGGAGATACAGACACACAGACAGTTGGTCCACTTTGCCGAGCAGTAGAAACTAACTCCGCGTACTAAAGCAACTCCCGCTGCTGTCCAGTCGCTGAGTCGTGTCTTTGCAAGCCAATGGACGGCAGCCTGCCAGGCTCCTCGGCGCTCAGCCTTCCTTCTTGTCCACCTCTCACATCCGTACATGACTACTGTAAAAACCACAGCCTTGACCAGACGGACCTTTGTCAGCAAAGTGATGTCTCTGCTTTTTAATACACTATCTGAGTTTCTCATAGCTTTGTTTCCAAGCAGCAAGCATCTTTTAATTTCAAGGCTGCAGTGATTTTGGAGCTCAAGAAAATAAAATCTGTCACTGCTTCCACTTTTTCCAAAAATGATTTTTTACAAAATGACCTTAAGAGCAGGGTTGCTCGTCACCTTTCCCATAGAGTCTGAACAGGACGCTGCCCAGAGGAATGGGGGCGGGGCGGGGGCAGTAATCTACAAGGTGACTGCAAAGTCTCACCTAAAGGGTTAGACTTTGGAAACAGCATGTAGAATGAGTCCCCAAAGGTGATTTTCTCAACTAATGCATGTTCAGAGACCAGTATATTCCACTGACCCTTCTATTAGAGAAGAAATGCAAACAAAGGTCAGGAACTTGTGGAGGAAGATTTTAGAGATGCCTGGAGCATGCAACCCCAAGAAGAATTCCAAAATGATTTGGGACTTCCACTGAGAAGAAGTAATGACCTCAGAGTAGACCCATCGTCACAATACGATAAGATGAAACAAACCAAATGTTACAAACTGAGCAGGCAAGCAAAAATAATGCAGTTAAAACAGACCCCCAAAAAGAGCACAGGTATCCTAGCAGTGAATGAGGGAATTGACAGCAAGAGATAGAAATCATAAAGATGAAAGAAAAAATAACTGGTCATAAATATCCCAAACTAATAAATGACGACTGCAGCTGCGAAGAATTCGCTTTGGCCTGAGTCTTGTGTGGATACAACGGTCACACAGAGTGTGCTCGTAACACAACTGACAGTGACTCCAGGAACCAAACGAAACCCCACAGTTTGGTTCGTCCAAAGCAGGGTGGCAGCGGCAGGCTGCTCAACAGCAGGGGGTCGTTAAGCCAGCTAACCAAGACTAGAGAGGATTCAAATTACGCACCTGTCTTCAAGCAGAGTTCATCAAAGTCAAGGCAGCAGCTGCTATAGCTCTTACACAGGTTGTCACAGCGACAATCAGGGGGTCCAGCCTCTTGAAGTTCAAAGCATCTGCCCTTGCAAGATCCGGAGATGTTGATCGAGGGGGAGTCTGACAGCACTGCAAGAGACAAGAGACAGGGCAATGGGATTAGGGAACAGGTCACGTAACTAGGGGGCTTCCCTGGTGTCTCAGACAGGAAAGAATCCACCCGCAGTGCGGGAGACCTGGGTTCGATCCCTGGTTTAGGAAGATCCCCTGGAGAAGGGAAAGGCTACCCACTCCAGTATCCTGGCCTGGAGAACTCCATGGACAGAGGAGCCTGGCAGGGTACGGTCCATGGGTCACAGAGTCGCATGACTGAGCGACTTTCCTGTCACGTCACTCTGGCAGGGGGGCCCTGGGCAGAAGACTGCCGTGATGCAGGAAGACTCAAGCTGAGCAGCCTGGCTCCATCTCCTGCTGGCTGTGAACCTCAGCAGGTCCTCTGCACCAGTTTCCTGATCTGTACAGTGGGGAGACCAATAAAAGTAACTGGAGGCTATCATGAGAGTTAAATGAGATATTGAGCAAGGTGTCAGCCATATAGAAAGCAACAAATGTTGGCTACTGGTTTTACTACTAATTACAGTGATTGTTACTACAAATCTGTGTCTCTGTGGACGTTGTGATGCCAACAGAGAAAAGTACTTTGAAGTCTACACTTAGAAGTGTTCATTCCCCTGTTCAAAAATCCACAGCTTTTGTAAGGAATGTGCATGCATGCTCAGCTGCTCAGCCATATGCAACTGTGTGCGACCCATGGCCTGTAACCCGCCAGTCTTCTCTGTCCATGTGATTTTCCAGGCAAGAACACTGGACTGGGTCGCCATTTCCTACTGCAGGGGATCTTCCTGACTCAGGAATCGAACCTGTGTTTCTTGCATCTCCAGCACTGGCAGGCAGGATTCTCTACAACTGCAACAGGAAAATTGAGCCTAAATGTTCTGAGAACAGTCTGAACAGATGGGGTTGACATAAAAGACCTTTAAGAACTCTTCCAGCTGTAAAACCTACAAACTTAACTAGAGTTATACACATGTAAACTCTACAATGTTGGAGAAAGAAAGGATTAATCAAGGCATGAAAAAAAACTAATCAGTAAGTAGTGCTAGGGTAACAGGCTGGCTGGAAGTTAAGCTGGATCCTCATCCTAGCTCACAAAGCGAGTCAGATCTGCAGAGGTCAGTATGGAGAGAGCTACAAAAAGGATAAACATGTTTTTTTAAACAGCAAAGCATGGAAAACTATTCTGGTCGACCCAGGGATGAAACCCAGGTCTCCTGAATTGAAGGCAGATTCTTTACCATCTGAGCCACCACGGAAGCCCTGGTGATAGCTAGTATAAATCATATTTTCTGTTAGAAATAGAGACAGAGAAAGCAATAAAGATAGTGATAAACATAAGATAAAGTCAGAGGCCAGAGCTAGAGATGAGAGAGTGGGTGGGAACAGAAGCATCGTACCAAAGCGAATCTGGAGAGGACACAGCACCCACCCCGGCAATCCTGCCTGGGAAACCCCACGGGCAGAGGGGCCTGTGGGCTACGGCCCATGGGGTCAGAGAGTCGGAGGCGACTGAGCTCACAGCACACTCCAATGTGAATAGCACTCCTCTTCACTGTAAAAAATTCTTAACAGAAATTATATTTGGAGAAATCAGAAAGACAAGAAGAAAGGAAACTTCTTCTGCAGTTTGAAACTTCTGTTTTACAAACGTCTTTTTGTTTTTTTGATGTTTCGCTTGCTTACTTCTCCCTCTCATGTATATATATAATGTATACCTATATGTGTGTAAGTAGACATACATGTGAATCTATGTGCATAAAGGATATATTATACAATATATAAATATCCTACAAATATTATTTGTTATTTTAGTTCCTTGTTTATGTTTATGAATTTTCCATTTTTTTTATAATAAGAATCCATTACTTATAAAATCAAGAAAACACCAGAGGCAGGGAGAGAACAGATATTTAATGACATTTCTAGGTTCACCAAACCATTTATCTGAACATCCTGTTCATCTGTTAGTTCTTTGTCCTCTTTCAAGTCAGTCACCCAATCCTGACCTGTACGGCATTAGATCAGTTCAACTAAAGCAAACAGATTCACCTGACCACGAGATGTGAAACGCTTTTGCACGGTTGATTCTGGGATCTTCAAAGACATACAAATCACCCCCGTTCAGTTGAAGAAATAATATCAGGTTTCCAAGGCAATGCATTACCTCTGGTTCACAAACCACATTTTTCTATTGACTTTGCCCAACCAATCAACAGACATACTGAACCCCGAGAACTATGAGAGGAGGAGGGCTGAGCAGCAGAGAAAGGAAAAATAAAGTTCTATGGTGAAAAGTGAATATAGGAAAAATGCTTATAATTGAAACATTCCTTTTTTAAGGATACTGCTTAGAATCATTCCATCATCAATCTATCATGATAAATGCTGAGTAGAATTTGAGCTCGTGAACTGCATATATAAGCACACTTAGCTATCCTTAGAGCTGGGATAATCAGAAGAGCTTCAAAGGCACATTGTTCGCAGATGCTCACCCGTCCCGTCTCCTCTGTGGCATCCCAGCCAACACGTGACGTTTTCTTCCATTCACGCCCTTTGCTTTCCCCTCATCATAATCTCTTCCTTTTTCCTATTATTACTTTCAAAGGATTTGTGTGAATTTCTAATCATTTTAAACCTTTCTCCATTCAATCAAAGTGATTTTTACTCCTTCCTTCCAACAATAGTTATTCTCTGTTTACCACTCACTTTGCTTTTGAAAATAATTGAATTTCACACAATAGCTTGCCCCTATCCAATTATCATCTTCCTTGCCAACCCTTAAACTGAAGACAGCTTTGTTAAGAAAGAGTTGCACTTACACTCATAATGCAAAGATACAGCTCATAAAAAGTGTTGCACTCAATATGGGGTTCCTAACAACTTTCAAATAAGAGTGAATTTCTGGGCTGGTGTGGTTTAGGGATTATTGCTGCTTATTGCCAAGTGTGTACGACTCTTGCAACCCCACGGACTGTAGCGCACAGGGTCTTCTGTCCACGGGATTTCCCAGGCGAGAATACTGGAGCGGGTTACTGTTTCCTTCTCCAGAGGGTCTCCCTGACGCAGGGATCAAACCTGGGTCTCCTGTGTCGGCAGCAGACTCTACTGCTGAACCACCAGGGTAGCCCATGGATTAGGGATGCACATGCCAAACTCATTCCTGGCTGGCTGGGATTCCGCTGAGAACGGCAGCAAGAGAAACAGGAAGACACACGATGGAGCCACTTGTCAACACGTCTTCAAAGCCAGTAAGTCCAAGAGCGGAACGGCTGCACCCTTTTTTTTTTTAACAAAATAAAAGTGACAGAACAAAGTTCACCCGGCCTTTCCAGGGCCTGTTCCGCCCGTGCCATCTTCCTTCAGAGCGACTCCCAGCCCTGATTCTCTCCGCAGCCCGTCCCCCCGAGCCGGCTTTCTCATCCCACCCGGGTCCCGGGCCCCTCGCGCCGCACCAGGCCGAGCTCAGGTTTTAGGACCGCTGTTCTTCTTGTACCTGATTGAATAGTCAGATACGGAAAGATTCTGACTTCTTATACGTGAATTCTAAAATGCGTAAAGCCTTCCTTTGTCAGAACTAAAAACCTCAGAAGTAACGAGAAAGACCAGGAAACAAAACCAAGTCTGTACTGAGCGAAGTCGGTCAGAAAGGGAAAAACACACACCGCACGGTAACACCAGACACGCGGTCTGGAAGGATGGTACCGGCCCCATCTGCAGGGCGGGACGGAGACGCAGACTCGGAGCAGGGGCTGCGGCCGCGGCCAGGGAAGCGAGGCGGGGCGGAGGGGCCTGAGACACAGACGAGACCGCGGGAAAGACAGACCGCCCGCGCGGTCGCTGCGGAACCCGGGGAGCTCGGCCGGCGCTCTGCGACCCCCAGGGGGTGCAACGCGGAGCGGGGTGGGGGCGCAGACCGCGGTCCGCGAGGGGGCCTGCGGGCGCTCAGGGCGGGTTCACACTGCTTGGGGGAGGCGCACGGGGCAGGGCCTACAGACACTCAGGGCCGGTTCACACTGCTGGGGGGGGTGCACGGGGCGGGGCCTGCGGGCGCTCAGCGCCGGTTCACACTGATGTGGGGAGGCGCACGGGGCGGGGCCTGCAGGCACTCAGGGCCGGGTCACACTGCTGGGGGGAGGCGCACGGGGCAGGGCCTGCAGGCACTCAGGGCCGGGTCACACTGCTGGGGGGAGGCGCACGGGGAGGGGCCTGCAGGCACTCAGGGCCGGGTCACACTGCTGGGGGGAGGTGCACGGGGCGGGGCCTGCAGACACTCAGGGCCGGTTCACACTGCTGGGGGGAGGCGCACGGGGCAGGGCCTGCAGGCACTCAGGGCCAGGTCACACTGCTGGGGGAAGGTGCACGGGGCGGGGCCTGCAGGCACTCAGGGCCGGTTCACACTGCTGGGGGGAGGCGCATGGGGCGGGGCCTGCGGGCACTCAGGGCGGGTTCACACTGCTGGGGGGAGGCGCACGGGGCGGGGCCTGCGGGCGCTCAGCACCGGTTCACACTGATGTGGGGAGGTGCACGGGGCGGGGCCTGCAGACACTCAGGGCCAGTTCACACTGCTGGGGGGAGGTGCACGGGGCGGGGCCTGCGGGCACTCAGGGCGGGTTCACACTGCTGGGGGGAGGCGCACGGGGCGGGGCCTGCGGGCGCTCAGCACCGGTTCACACTGATGTGGGGAGGTGCACGGGGCGGGGCCTGCAGACACTCAGGGCCAGGTCACACTGCTGGGGGAAGGTGCACGGGGCGGGGCCTGCAGGCACTCAGGGCCGGTTCACACTGCTGGGGGGAGGCGCATGGGGCGGGGCCTGCGGGCACTCAGGGCGGGTTCACACTGCTGGGGGGAGGCGCACGGGGCGGGGCCTGCGGGCGCTCAGCACCGGTTCACACTGATGTGGGGAGGTGCACGGGGCGGGGCCTGCGGGCACTCAGGGCGGGTTCACACTGCTGGGGGGAGGCGCACGGGGCGGGGCCTGCGGGCGCTCAGCACCGGTTCACACTGATGTGGGGAGGCGCACGGGGCAGGGCCTGCGGGCGCTCAGGGCGGGTTCACACTGCTGGGGGGAGGCGCACGGGGCGGGGCCTGCGGGCGCTCAGGGCCGGGTCACACTGCTGGGGGGAGGCGCACGGGGCGGGGCCTGCGGGCGCTCAGGGCGGGTTCACACTGCTGGGGGGAGGCGCACGGGGCGGGGCCTGCGGGCGCTCAGGGCGGGTTCACACTGCTTGGGGGAGGTGCACGGGGCGGGGCCTGCGGGCGCTCAGGGCGGGTTCACACTGCTTGGGGGGAGGCGCACGGGGCGGGGCCTGCAGACACTCAGGGCCGGGTCACACTGCTGGGGGGAGGCGCACGGGGCGGGCCTGCGGGCGCTCAGCGCCGGGTCACACTGCTGGGGGGGAGGCGCACGGGGTGGGGCCTGCAGGCACTCAGGGCCGGTTCACACTGCTGGGGGGAGGTGCACGGGGCGGGGCCTGCGGGCGCTCAGGGCCGGGTCACACTGCTGGGGGGAGGTGCACGGGGCGGGGCCTGTGGGCGCTCAGGGCCGGTTCACACTGCTGGGGGGGGTGCACGGGGCGGGGCCTGCGGGCGCTCAGCGCCGGGTCACACTGCTGGGGGGGAGGCGCACGGGGTGGGGCCTGCAGGCACTCAGGGCCGGTTCACACTGCTGGGGGGAGGTGCACGGGGCGGGGCCTGCGGACACTCAGCGCTGGTTCACACTGCTGTGAGGCAGAAGGCCGCATGACACCAGAAAGCAATTATCCTCCAATTAAAAATAAATTAAAAAGAAATCTGTCCTCAGTGTGATGGGGGTTTGAAACTTCATGAGGCACTTGCCAGCACTTTTATGAGATTCAAATGCTATTCTGCCTTTTGTATTACATATTTAAATGATATTGTTTCACTTCAAAGGAACAAGTCAGTTCCAGAATCTTAAAAAATAAATGTCACAGGCCTACACAGACAGAAGTTTTCTTTAGAGACTTTAAATTTTAAAATATGTGTATATGTGATGTGCATAAAAGTAATGCTGTATTCCCAGAAACGCAATTTCATGATTAAAAAACCCCACCAACGTAAAATTGGATTTATCGCATTCAAACTCATAATTCTGAGAGAAACAAGTGAAATTTTTTTACTTAGCTAAGTAAACCTTCTTTCTAAAATATTCCGTCTTACCATACCTACACAGAGGACTGTGGAATTCTGGTGCCATTTATGCACAGAAAAAAAAAAAATTATTGATAATTTAATTAGACTATTTGAAAGAACCTAATTCATGACACGAGCTGTGACCTAAACATTATTTCATCATGGACTCCCAGTCACATTTCCCGCCAAATCTCCCTGCAGAATGGAAATGTTCAGATCTGGACGACGGCCAGTGAGGCAGGCTGTGTGTGAGTTTGAAGGTGCTGAGCCCGGCCCGAAGCTGGACGCCTCTGGTAAGTTTTGTCCGGTCCTGCACTCAGAGTTTGTGCTGTGGCCCGCTCTCTATTCCTCCCACTTTCCATGGTTCTCAGCCTGAGGATTTCCTGAAAGTGAGAGGCAAGTCTTGAAATGAAACAGACTGTGAGTATGCCACCTCCTTTTCAAGAGCACTGAAACAGATCTGGTTCTCTGGTGTCTGCCTGCCTTGTCTGAAGCATAAAATACAAGGAAAAAAGGCAGACAACGTGGATGACAATCAAGATGCCGGCCAACTCAGGAGTGAAGTCCTGTCTATGCCTCTTCTGGAGTATACGATGTGTTCTTTCTGGTCCTACTTTCTTGCACTGAAGTTGCCATTTTTCCTTGATACTCCTGACCTCGTCTCTTCAAAAGCAGCACTTGATACAGGCCTGTGTGTCAGTATCTCCACTTCCTAAATCCATCACTTTCTATAAATACCCATTACTTCAGCATAATATGCTCTCCTCTTCTTCACAGCTTCTGAACCAGATTTCATAGACAATTTTTTAAATTAACAGGTCCACTTGGGAAGTTTCCAAACACCTGTACTTTCAATGTGCGTTTAAATACAACGTCCTCATGTAGCAAGACCCCATCACTATAAGAAAACAGGTTTCTAGATGATTTGAATGAAAGTTGAGTCTAATTTCACTTGTAAATCACTCAAATAACATGTATGATCATAGTCAGTAGTATAAGTCTGCTACCAAACAATGAAATGGCATTTTATATAGCATATACTGTCAATTTGACAAGGTAAAAATGGAGACCCTGGCCTTCAAACAAATTTGGAGATAAATGAAGTGTACACCATACACTCAATATCTTATAGTCTCCTCAGTCTTAGTATGGCACGTTTGTTTTCAAGAATCTTTTCAGGCAAAGAGGTAAGGTTATCCTCATTTTTTTGGTTGGGAGATCAGAACTCTGGTGAAAGAGAAAGTCGCCGAGTCGTGTCCGACTCTTAGGGACCCCGTGGAAGACAGTCCACCAGGCTCCTCTGTCCATGGGCTTCCCCAGGCACAAATCCTGGAGTGGGGTGCCATGCCTTCCTCCAGGAGATCTTCCTGACACAGGGGTTGAACCTGGATCTCCTGCACTGCAGGCAGATTCTCTACCATCTGAGCCACCAGGGAAACCCTCAGAACCCTGTACACTCAATGTGTTTTTAAATACCACGTCCTCATGTAGAGAGACCTCATAAACTACAAGAAAACAGATTTATAGATGATTTGAATAAAATCTAAGAGTTTAATTTCACTTGTGTAGTGCTCCACTACACAGGGAACCCTGCTCAGTGTTATGAGGCAGCCTGGATGGGAGGGGGCTTTGGGGGAGAAGGGATACATGTATGTGTATGTACACATACATACATATATGTATGTATGTATGTCTTTGCCATCCACCTGAAAGTATCACAATACTTTTATATGCCAAAACAAAATTAAAAGTTGTTTTTAAAAAAAGAACCCTAGGCCTAACTTAAGCTAGAAAAGGCCTAGCTAGCATTTTAGATCATCTGGTCATAACTACAATATAATTTTCATTAACAAAGGATTTTTCAAATTATGCACATAAGCTCTGAATTTTAGATGTTCTTTTTAAGACATGATTTTGGAAGATATAAGCTATGTTGAACTTTATTAAAGATGGAGATTTCTGGTTAATGCAACAAGATAGAAGATTCTGTATTTTTTTTTTTTTTTGCTTGTCAATTTTAGTCTTTAATTTTTATGAAATTTGAAAATTAAAGAATAGTTAACACCCCTTTCTAAAGCATGCAATTATGATAAGCAATGCATAAAAATCATCTGGAATATAAACTAAACTGATTTTTTAAAAGACAATCTGCAAAATACCCATTTTTAAGAAGTTATTTTAAAAGTTTACTATTACAATGTGTGCTTATATCATTTGGACATTTTTTTGCTTACCAGGTTTTTGCCTACTATTTACTATGCTGTTCAACAGAAATGGAACAAGTTTTATTAGGTTCACAATAAAATTTTAGTCTGAATTCACTCCTTTCCCTTTTAAAATTAATGGCTTCCCAGATGGCTCAGTGGTAAAAATCGCACCTGCCAATGCAGGAGATGCATGAACCGTGTTAGATCCCCGGGTCGGGAAGACCCCTTGGGTAGGCAATGGCAACCCGCTCCAGTATTCCTGCCTGGAAAATTCCATGGGCGGAGGAGCCTGGCGAGGTGCAGCCCTCGGGCTCGCGAGGAGTCAGACACGGCCGGGCACGCGCACGTCGCTGCGTTACAGCTGCGTCGGCTTCCGCTGCACGCAAAGCTCTTTCTCTCAAAGCGCTCCGTTCGTAGCGGGGCCCAGCCAGTTAACTGCGCCGTGTGCGGGCTGCCGGGCCTGCCCCGAGCGCCGGAGCCCCCGCGCTCCCAGGTGGGCCGGAGCCCCCGCGCTCCCAGGTGGGCCGGAGCCCCCGCGCTCCCAGGTGGGCCGGAGCCCCCGCGCTCCCAGGTGGGCCGGAGCCCCGCGCGCTCCCAGGTGGGCCGGAGCCCCCGCGCTCCCAGGTGGGCCGGAACCCCCGCGCGCTCCCAGGTGGGCCGGAACCCCCGCGCGCTCCCAGGTGGGCCGGAGCCCCCGCGCTCCCAGGTGGGCCGGAGCCCCCGCGCTCCCAGGTGGGCCGGACGCTCCCAGGTGGGCCGGAACCCCCGCGCGCTCCCAGGTGGGCCGGAACCCCCGCGCTCCCAGGTGGGCCGGAACCCCCGCGCGCTCCCAGGTGGGCCGGAACCCCCGCGCGCTCCCAGGTGGGCCGGAGCCCCGCGCGCTCCCAGGTGGGCCGGAGCCCCGCGCGCAGGCCGCTGCCGAGCGCGTGTGAGCGCGTGTGCGCGCGTGCGGCCCTGTGCCCCTCCGCTCCGCACGGCCCACCTCCACACCAAGACTCAATATGTTGCTCCGTATTGTATTTTTTGGGGAAAGTGAGCGTCACTCAGTCCTGTCTGACTCTTTGTGGCCCCACGGACCGTGGCCCGCCGGGCTCCTCTGCCCACGGGACTCTCCGGGCAGGAAGACTGGAGGGGGTTGCCACGCCCTCCGCCAGGGGATCCTCCAGGCCCAGGGATCGAACCCGGGTCTCCTGCATGACGGGCGGGTTCTTGACTGTCTGAGCCGCCAGGAATTTGAGACGTTTGGGGGAAAGCTTTGGGTATAAATCAGTTTAAACTTGTAGGAAAGATTTTTCTATCATGCAGAGTAGGTATTTTTTGTAGACTGAAGGTTAATGAATTTTTTAATACTTCCGAGAAAGAAAAGTATTTTTTATAGACAGGAAATATATATATGTACAACAATGAACATGGAACTCGACTCCCTGCGCCCCCTCCCAAGAAAAGGTTGTGATAGTTTCCGGTGGATAGCCAAGGGCTTCAGCCACACACGTACATGTGTCCATTCTCCCCCAGGCTGCCACACTGAATCAGCTATATGTTTTCACATATCCCCCCTTTTTTGGATTTCCTTCCCATGAAGGTCACCATACAGCATTTGTATATAGTTCTACACAACTGAGCAACTGAACTGAAACCGAACTGAACTGAAGATACATGCAAAATCACTGCACCTAAGAGCCATATAACAAAGAACTGAGAAATCCATGCCCTTCTTTAAACGCTAACTCAGATCATTGTGCTCCACTGACTTAAACGCCTTCTGGTTTCAACATTAGATTTAACATAAAGTCCCACGACGTGAGAGTCCTTTTAATTTTCCCTGCAGAGTAACGGCTGATGACAGTCACCTGTCAGCTTTACAGTCCCTCCAGGCTACTGCCTTGTCATTTAAGTGCTTTTTGCATCGTAGGGCGAGACGCCCAAAGCTAGCAAATGAATGTGAACCTTCTCACTCCAGTCACCGTTATCTGTTTTCTCCAGGATTCACAAAGCAAAGCTTTACTTGTAAATTGTCAGCGACACTCTTCACATTTCCCCATGAAATTTCACTTGCATTCACGTACTTTTAAACTCCCAAGCCAGAGGATGAGACGATGATGACTTGAACTAAGCTCTCAAGTCTCTGTTACCCAGTTATTGACAAGCTCACCCGTTTCCCTTTGTCTGTCCACTATGAAGTTGCTTCTCTCAAAGGATATCCCATTTCCACCCAGAGACTGAAGAGCATCCGTCACCAACTCCAGTGAAACAGCTTCCACCATCACACAGAAACACACACATGAGCACATTACGTGAGTGTCACATACCTGACACCCATAAATTCTCTTTCAACTTTGGAGGTAAATCAAGCTGGCTACGTCAGATGTATGGGACAAGAATGTCAAACTGAATCACACGTTTTCTTGACATTCTCTTTGAAAATTTATTCCAGCCATCTCTTGTACCTGATGGTCCATGATGTTTACCCAGCAGACTTGTAATTAGTTCTGCTCATTTCATATCCTCTCATAAATCTATGATCTGAAAGAAGAAATCTTATTTTACCATGACTTCCGATAGATCACCACATCCTAACAAAAAATCCGGCTACCACGTGTGCCAGCTAATCAGTTATAATAGTTTGACAGCCTTGAACTCACTAACGGCCACCACAGTCCAGCAGCAAGAGCCCGCCTGTGTGGAGAACCTTCCCAGCTACAGCTGAGGCCTCTGAGGTACGACGCTTCCTAAACGAGAAGCCGACTGCCCCGGTCGGTGTGAAGCTGGCTATTCGTGTTCCTTCCACTTGGTGGAACAATCTCGAAGACCGAGCTTCTCAGGAACACTCTGGAACATGGAGGTGTCGGGGACAGCGGGCATGGCAGCCTCTCCCCCTAGCGTCTTCTCTGAAATGCATGCAACAGCTCAGCCAGGGTTTTCCGCTCCGCGGGCAGAATCATCGGCTGTGTGTGTCATTTCAGACACACACAGCATTTAAAAAGACGAAAACGCTTAAACTCTCCGCACTACGCTTTCACTCACTTTCCAAAGTACATCACGGTCTTCATTCAGGAGAAATCAGTTACAGTGCCTCAACAGCAGTACGCTATATCAACAGAAATTCAAAAATAAAAAGTGCCAGGCAAACCAAAATCCCCAAATTCAGACTTACATGAATCTCGAGACTAAGACTTCCTAGCAGTAGAATTTTCACTAATAAATTATTTTAGAAGATACCATAAGGCCAAGAATAATCAGTGATTTGATTCAATAATTCAAGAAGCAAATATTCTGAAATATACTGGATTTATAGATGATAATTTAGATTATTTTTCCAGAAGTAGCATTGATTCATTAATTCTTATAATTGTTTTTAATCATGGATGGGAATTATTTATTATACACAAAATATATTTGAGGATTAGTAAATCCGGTCTATATTTTTCAAGTTCTCCTGCAGAGAGTACACACATTCAAAAGGCAATGGAACAGAACAGACAGAATCATGTTTTTCTTTTTTAATTCAGAAGGAAAACTGGAAATCACCTAGGGCTGTTCTCCATTGTACAGCCAAGGAAATGGAACTCACAGGTGACTTCCCCAAGATCACCTGGCAAGTTAGACAGATCCAGGGTGCCAATCCAGGGCTTTCATGACCATTTTCAAAAGAAAAAGTCAACTTTGAAAATAATGAGCGACTTGATTTTACAACATTCATCAGAGAAATCACTTTTAATATCAGTTTTAGCCAAAGTAATATATTAATATAAAGAAGGAAAAAAGTTCCTTTGAGGATCCATTGGAAAGAGCCAGCAGTGGGCTCTCAAGCTTGCCCCCGTGGCCAAACTAAAGGCCTGATCCTCCCTCTTCAGTCTGAGTTATAGGCAATGTGAGCAGGAGTTACACTTGTCTGGAGCAACCGTTCCTTACCAACAAAACAGGATCCTCCAGCCCAGGGATCCACTTTCCTCCCCTTCCCCAAGAGAAGACAGCTCACTTTGCCCACTGCTTCCCTGGGAGTGCAATCTTTGTGATCTATTTTCTCACTTTTCACCCCAAGCACCCTCCACTTGGATTCACTAAATCACTTTTGATATAATTCTTTCGCCCTTACTCAAAAGTCACTTGCTTGACATAAGGAAGGTTCAGGATTCCATCAGTGTGTGGATCATAACTTGGCTAAGAAATGCTCGTGCTGGCTAAAAAGAGACAGGTGACAGTCTTTGATGAGTCAGGTCGAGAAATCCAGTGCAGAGAAATACAAAATGCACAGGAAGGCCAGCAAACACGCCGAGATGTCAGGAAAAGTCAAGAAAAGATTGCCCCCTAGAGTACCCGTTACTTAATATGTAATTTTTCTTTATAAAACCATCAGCAGCTCCAATTTCCAGGAAATTAACCAACTCATTACTTAAGACCTGGTCAGTTAAGCCTCCTGGATCTGCACAAGGAGCTCCTTTATAAGAATTCCCATACTGCCTATGGCACAGTGTATATTGTAAAAGGAAACTCTTTCACCTCAGTTCTGTTAGTTAAGTCACGACACGCTCTGAAAACTCACCTCTCCTTGGGCCAAAAGAGAAACCAGGGAGAAGTCAATCCCATAAGCTCTTCTAAGCACCTCCTCTCATATTTTTCCTGTTTTAGGTTAAAACTTAACCTCATAGTCCTGAACTTTCATAAAAACAGTTCCCTGTCTTTTTTTTTTTTCCTTCCATCCCTCTTTTTCTCAAGGTCAGAACTTTCTGGGCACAAATACTAGATCTCCTATCATATGACAACAAATTACACTCACAATATCTTTACTATCAAGTCAGCACCTGTTCTCACCACTTCTTTTTCAGCCTTATCTGTTCACAAGAGTTTTAATGTTATCTTAGCATTTATGAATTCAGAGGACAGAGATTTAAACAGTCAGTGAAGCAGCAGGAAGAGTTCATAAAATGTTCTCTTACTAAACCACGTTCCCCCATCTGAACTGGACAGAGAGCTGATTTTATTCCAGAGATGGCATGAATTAGTTAGACTGCAAGATTAAAGGTGCATTTTTTAACAAGTGGACAGTGATCACTTCTAATATTTTAAAAGGACTGAAAATGGGCACAGCTGCTACACATACCTGTAGGAGGACCTTCATCCCATCCTTCTGCCCTCTTAATTCGATTTGCTGTGAATCCTAAGCAGATATTGACACCAACAGCAAAAGTGAACAAAGATATTACCTAAGAGAAGAAAGAGATCAAGTTGTCAGTGCAGCCAGACAAGCCTAAATCAGATTCCACGAAGGCAGTGCAAATGACTTCAACATCACCATCCAACCCTGCAGCTTCCCAAACGCACCCTGCAGGGCTCTCTTCATTTTAAAAAGCAAAAAGAAAATTCAAAATCGGAAGGCAACTCTGACATGCTGGCCTTCTCCTACCTGATAGAGCTGGCATGAGCTTCTCCTGGCCATGGCAGGGGGTTCTTGGAAAGCCTGTGGCAGTGCGTTCTGTTTGCCCACACTGAATGCGCTGCTTTTTGGGGCTCTGAGTCCAGTCTATTAACTACAAGTAATCCCACCTGGGAGGTTGACAGGCTCCTCTGATTTGTCCAAAGCTCGATTTCATCACAGTTTGTTCGCAAATCGCAGCCCTGAGCCTAAGAAGCTTGAAACATCACTCTCGGTCTCTCCACCCCCGATCGGTCCCTCCCCTGACACACAGATACTTTCATGTGGTTTCTTCTGGTAACATAAGGGTTTCTTATGTTGCTGCAGCCAATAACCCTGCATGTTCATTTTCCTTCCCTCCTGAAAACATGGTTTTTTAAAAAAAGAAACCAAATGCATTTTATCCGATAAAAATGAAACAGAGCCACAAAAGGGTTTCTACCAGCTTTAAGCTTTTAAGGTTTAACAATGTGGTTATTCAATGCAGTCAACCTCACGACTTGATGTTTTTAAAAAAACAAGGAAAGTTTTATAATTTCTAAACCTACTAACCCTCTGTCTTGCCTGTTTCTTTATTTTTCTGGCAGTATAAATGACCCTGTCCCTTCTGCCACATTCTCAGCGACTCCCGGCTCCTCAAACATTTCTCACGATGAAACCTCCCAGGATTGTAACAAAACACAAGAGATAGCATTCTGCTTCCCCGTGTTGTCCTTAGAGTTTAGAGAAGCAACATTTATCAAAATCCTGGGAATGCCCGTGAAGCTGGGCAGAGTTCTCCTGCCTTGTGAGGAGGAGTAAAATGACTTCAGGTCTGCCTGCCTCTTCCTCCTGAAGAAACCATCAGCTTTGGGTATAGGTTTTTTGTTTTTGTTTCGGAGGGACTGCGGAGCTGCAAGGGTGGGATGGGGGAGGCTTTACTAGTGACTGAAGTGAGGAAAGACATCTCGGTGGCAGGAAGAATTCAGGTCTACAGAACTGTTTCCTTAGGTTTTATCCCAGATAAATTATCATCTAGCTACCAAACACTGTGCCTTTGATGCTATTGTGAGGCTTAAAGTTTTTTTACTCAGCTAGCTAGTCACCAGGAGACTTCTCAAAGAAATCAAGCCCGCAAAAGCTGAAAGCTCTTTAAATACTGTACACTTGTAGGGTTCAAACGGGGAGGAAAGCTCATCTCTGGTTCTTCTCCGGCCAGACCCGGGGAGCACGATGCTTGCGCAGAGCGTGTGTGTGTGTAAACAAACAGGGCGCGTTCTATGCAGCGAGCGACGGAGGAAGCTGGGGCGCTGCCCAAATAAAACCCCACAGCACAAGAGCCAGAGCTTGTTTATGGTGGGCTGCACAGTAGGTCTGGGTTTCATCAGATACTCCAGAATTTAGTAACAGCTAATTGAGAAGAAAACACAGCGCCAAGCTTTCAGCGGCCTCTCTCAAATCCTTTTCCTCCCGCACTCTTACAGAGGTGGCAGGCCGATGGATCTTTCTACAGAAGTCTCTTGCTTCGGTCTGCATGCCATACTGAAATGATTTGGGGTCGTGTGTTCAGCAAGGCTTATGAAAGATGTTAACCCCGCGTAAGATTTTTCTACTCTTTATGTTCAGTTTCAGGATGCAGGCTTTTACAGAGGAAACTATCAAGCTAAAAGGGAAGTGTCAACGCAATCCTGTGATTGCATTGTGCGCCACAGCGGTCCAAACGTTCAACGTCCTCACCAGCCTCGCCAGCCCTCACCGCAGTCCAGCAACTTCAGAATCTGATATTTGATGGTAGAAACCCACTTGAGGACAATGAAAGCTCCCCCTGAAGAATAATTAGACTCAGAAGCTGAACATTGTCCATTCACTTTTTGGACAGGCAGAGTAGCTGTGCGGGGCGCGGGGGAGAAAGTCTTAAGTGTGACAGCCAGAGAAGTGAAATGCGTGTGCTAGCCGCTTAGTCGGGTCCACCTCTGAGACCGCATGGACTGTAACCCACCAGGCTCCTCTGTCCATGGAATTCTGCAGGCAAGAATACTGGAGTGGGTAGCCAGTCCTTTCTCCAGGGGATCCTCCCAACCCAGGGATCGAACCTGGGTCTTCCACATTGCAGGCAGATTCCTTACTGTCTGAGCCAGCAGGGAAGCCCAGCTTGATCCATAACTGACTTCTGTACAGCACTCGTTACCAACAACTCTAAGAGGACTGAACTCAGCCTCTATTTCTGATAGCCACTCGGCCAAAGCACTTTACCCGCTATGGGCGCTGTGCACAGAACACTCACACACACACACACCACCTCACCACTGTCACACAGAATTTCGCTGAAAGACATCACTACAAACTGCCTCTCAGGGGGATGACCCAAGTCCTGCCTCGGGCATCTAACCAACCGTAAAATAAAATTAGCCCTCAGTATCTAAAATGGAGAAAACTGAAAAACCTGATAATGCATACTGCATGTCTAGAAACTCAACTAAGATGACTGAAATAGAGCCCGAAACCTTTTATAACAGAACTAAGTCAAGAAAGTTCACCTGTGCTGGTATTTAAGATTGGGGTATACGGTCACTCGTGGTTGGGTCAGTAAATAAGAAAGTGTACGACAAAGACTAAAATTAACTTTCAGCTTGGTCTATTAATCCAGCCATATTTCAGAGAATACTGCCCCCTGGCAGAGGAAAACCCAAACAAATCTTAACAACAGTCTCGGGCCTGAAAAATCATTCTGTGATTCTCAAGCTTTACTGGGCGTAAGAATGACCCTGGAAACTTGTTTAAAATGTTGATACTATGGTCTAAACCCCAAGATTCCAAACCATGAGCTCCAGGAGATGAGGAGAAGAAGGGGAAAGTTTAGAGCCAGGCAAGAGCTAAGACAACAGGCTCCTCTGAGGCAACAGAAGGGCCACGTTCTGACACCAACGATGTAAGAAAAGAGCATTAGAGTGAGTTACTCTGATAATTAACCGACGTCCCGAATATTGACTTGCCTGGCCTAAATCACAATGTAATCTTAATATATCACTAATAGCATCCACTACTAATTGGACATTAAAGTTTACTTCCCTTAATGGCAAACCATGGTGGTTCTTCCCCAGTTCTTCCAGCTCCAAACTGTAAGCAGTGAAACAGTCTTTTATTTACTTTGCTGGTGGTACAACGCAGCCAGGGTGTGCATTGCTTAATTGTAATACGGTAGTTGTATTTACACAAATGTACAGTCCATCTTTTCATGGCATGCTTCTGTGAGTCCTTGTTTCCAAGCCCTGATTAAGGTAAAAGGGTTTGAGATCAACAGTGAGATTTGAAAAAATCTGTAATTGAGGGTTGTCATTCTTGCCTCCTACTGTAATTATGAAGCATTCATGAATGGATTCAAACTTTATCAATATCCAGCTTCTCACTGTGCAGAACTAACTACAATTACGGTGCCTTGACGTAACTCTATTCCCACAGTACTTCTAAGACTACCAGACAGTCACTGACCACCTGATTTTCAGGGGTAACGCTTAAGCAGTCACTGCAGCACAAACACCAGGAAATTAAGAAAACAGAACCCACGTGCATTCTTCCTACCCTATTTTAAAACTCTTTGAGTTAAGTCTTATTTTTCAGTTCTGCTGTGGTTGAGAACTATTAGAAAATTCAGAATAAACACCAGACTAGAGGCTCTGCAGAAGGGATTTGCTGGTCTAAATGGAGCAAAAAATCATGACAGCTAAGACAAAACCAAGCAGGCTCAATTGCTCTCACAATCCAGCACTGCCTGGGTATAAAGTGGACTCCACTTAAGAGTTTAAACCACAGGGGCAACGTTTTATGAGTAATCTATGGTCCCTGGGGGTTTCGCCAGTGAGAAGTGGCATATGCCTTTTCAAATGCCAACAGGACTTGCGTTATTAAGTTATTACACAGTTGAAAGCTGAAATCAACACTGTCACCTCTTTCAATGACTTCCATTTATATCACAAACATCTATGCATTACATGTACTCTCAATGGGACCTAAGCATGAGCCCCTATACCAGAACACTCTCTAAGAACATTCATTCATGGCACAGATGTTCATTAGCTCCTACTGTGTGCCAAGCCCTCTTCTGGGCACTAATTCCATACAAGGAGCCAAACGAAACATAGTCCCTTGGCCTCCATATAATTCGCACAGACACAGAAATAAACGGAAAATTGCAGCTGTGGCAGGCGTAGATGTATAGGGGTCAGTGATGCTATGAGAACACATGATCCAGGTTTGATGAGGTCATGAGGGTCGCAAAAGACTTTGTGAAGTGTCGGCTGAGCTGTGATATGAGGGCAGAGGGGAGTAGTGAGGTAAGAGAGGAGGAAAGTCTTCGTCGGGTAGAGCAAACGGGATATGCAAAGGCTCTACACACCCTGGAGGCACCATGCCTCCAGCCAAAGGCAGCCCATTCGACCAGTGCAGGGAGATAAAAGGGAGCCAGCAGTGAAATGAGAGGGGAGAGGTTGGCAGAGGTCAGTCCATGCAGGGCCTCATCAGTCATGTAGGGCGGAATCGTCTTGATCCTAAAAGCTTTGGAAAGCCTTTAAAGGGCTTAAATCAGTGGAAGCTTAATAAGATATGAAGCCTTAACCTCTGTACAGTGTGGATATGAGTTGGAGGGAGTCAAAATGGATACAGTAGATTAGTTTGGAAACAGTGGCAGTAATCCAGACAAAAGCCAGTGAGTGAGATACGGCATCAGGAAAACGATGGTGCTGGTGGAGAGGCAGAAAACTGGGCGAGCCGGGAAAAGGACTTTTTCATGCTCCGAGTATGGAGGTTGAGGGGCAGGAAGGTGTTAAATGTGACTCGTGAGTGAATGAATAGCTAATGGTCATGATGGCCAGTAAGGTCACTTCTTAGGTTTTCATTGGATTATAAGAAAGATGTAGCAATATGCATCCATTTGCTAACACTCTAGGATTAAATAGTTAAAATAAGGGATCTCACTAATAGCTTTAAAACATGTGTCAGCAGTTTTAAAAATCTTCCGAGGCAGTTGATTTAAAGTAAATTTACAGTAGACTTGAAACACTTGAAAATACATTTATTCATAATTGAGGTTTAAGAAGAATTACCCCCAGGAAATAGCTCAGCTTTGTTCTTAACTATAGCTTATAATAAAACATTGTAAAACTCAAACTCAATTTAAGTCTTTTTTTTTTTTTTTTTTTTTGCTACTCTGAAAGGTGCATGTAAAAATCCAGGCAAATGGAACTCATTTGAGTCAACTTTGCCAACTGAAGTGTGAACATCTGAGCACGGATGGGTGGCTATATGACGGGAGAAAGTTATTTAACTAAAAGTATCAACACAAGGTTGAGAACTCTCATCCTTTATCCTCCGGTCTCACATAAGCAGGCTAAGTCATCAACTCCACTTGTATTGGGTTGGCCAAAAACACCTTACGGAAAAACCCAAAAGAATTTTTTGGCCAACACAATAGATGAAGAAATGGAAGCTCAAACAACAGAGGACAGCCCAAGGTGGACAGATGACAGCCCGCGGTGGTGGAATAAAGGGCTGGGCCCAGCCTGGAAACTGGGCCTCCTGAGCCGGGCCGGTCCCCTCTCCACTACGGTGGGATGTGTCTCCACCAGGCCACACACACCCAAAGCACAGCCACCCCCCCTCTCCAGCCTCCTTTCAGGGAAACTTTAAAACCACTTCTGTTCCGTCACAGGCCTTTCATCTCTTACTTCGAATCAGACACCATGTCTGCAGATCCTAGTCATTAATCAGAATTATTACCATCCTTTATCAGAGACTGCTGAGTGCCAGGAATACCTAAATTACCTTCCTGCATGAATACTTTTAGATTCATCTCTTCATCTTCAGTCTTCTGAACACACGTTAGAAATAACTATTCTAGTATAAAAGACAAAGCGAGGAGCAGAATCAGATCCAGACAGGTAAATGTTGGACTGATCAGATAATGATTAAATGCTAAGAGCAAAAAAGTAAGAGAAATAACTGTTCTTCCCGTTTGCACTGTCTGCCCCTTCAAACACCCTTCCACTGAGGTCTCTCTTATCCAATCTGTAATTCATTTTTTATTTTGCATAAAATATAGGCAAACGTGATGATTTCCCCGCTAAACTGAAAACCTTCCAGTCTAAGTGTGATCCCCAGAAGGGTCAGAATCACTTGGAAACTTGTTAGAAATGCAAATTCTTGGGTCTCAGAAACTGGAAAGCAGAGCCCAGAGTCTTTAACAAGCCCATCGGGTGATTCTGCTGCAAATTTGAGACCCACTGACCTAGAGGACAAAATCCAAACTGCTTAGCAAGGCTCACAGGGCTCCAAATTCAAAATTAAGCTCCCCAAATTCTGATCCTGGCTCTACCACTGTTTAACAGTTAGACCTTACATGACCCTTTGGCGAATTACTTCTCCATCCTAAGACTCAGTTTTCTCATCTATATCCAGCTCACGGGACTCTTAAGAGCATTACATGAAATAATCCATGTAAACTGCCTAGCACAATGCCGGGCACAGAGGAGTGCTTAACAAAGGGTAAGTTTTCTTAATGAGGGAACGCGCTGCTCCTCCCTGATGAGGCTCTGCTTTCTCACACCTTCGTCCTTTGATACACGTCGTTGCTTTGGCCTAGAACACGCTCCTGCACCTAGCCTCCCTGGCTGACTCCGGTACCGTGAGGATTCAGGTCAGGGGTCACGCTTCTGTGAAGCTCCCCTGACTTCTGCCCTTCCCACGCAGAGCAAGGGCTTCCCACTGCATCTGTAACCTCTTTTTAGGCATCCCCATCCTTCAGGGTCGCTTCAGATACACTGCCCACTCACCCTGCACTCCATAGAGCCTTGCATCTTTCCTGGGGTGCAACAGACAGACAATAAATGTTTGTCCGGTGAAGAACTTGGCATAAAGAAAATGGGACTTGAACTTGAATTCTTGTTCTCTTACTAACTAGCTGTGTCCCTTTAAGCCTGTGTTTATTCAACTGTAAAGCAGGATTATTGGACTAACTCCGTGGTTTGAAACCCTTTTTTTAAGCATCAATACCTTACTTTCAAATAAAGTCTCAAAATGAATACCAATGTTTAAATTTGGAGCTGTTCTAGTGGGACTGGGAAGCCAGGATCCCATCTCAGCAACCACCTCCCTTCTGCCTATGGTACTTTCTCAGAAACATGGGAGTTCAAGGAGTGCAATTTACAAAAACAAATGAAAGAAACCAATCAATAACTAAATCAATTCCACTACTTAGATACTTCTCTAAACCCCACCCTTTGTTGTAGAATTGATATACCTACGTGTGTGTGCTTAATCATTCAGTCCTATCCAACTCTTTGCAACCTCATGGGCTGTAGCCTGCCAGGCTCCTCTGTCCATAGGATTCTCCAGGCAAGAATACTGGAGTGGCTAGCCATCCCTTCGCCAGGGAATCTTCTCCAGGGATCGAACCCAGGTCTCCTGCAGTGCAGGTGGATTCTTTACTGTCTGAGCCATCAGCGAAGCCCATTCATTTACCAATACACACCCCAAAGCATGACCCAAATTACCCCCAGACCAGATCTTTCACCGATGACTGACAGAAGCTCTCATTCCAGCCAGACTCGGGCCCCAGAAAGTCCAAGCTCGTCTGCATGCTTCCCCTCAGGCTGATTCTCAGCCCGGCCCCTCTCCCCCTGTGGCCACTCGAGCCTTCGTCAAGCCGTGGCCTTCTCCAAGGCCCCGCACCCTCACCGGAAGCCCCTCACAACTGCAGCGCCCGTGGCACCATCCTCGAGAAGCTCAGACTCTGCCCAAGACAGTCACCGCTTGTCCCTGAGGTGTTGCCTGCCTCACTTCAGTATTTCTTGCCTCGGCAATAAGAATATAAACTCCCAGAGAGCAGGGGAAAGACACAACCTGGCCCAGAGACTGCAAGTCTGGATTCTGGAGTCCAACCAACCTAGGTCTGCCACTTTCAAGCGTGAGACCTTTCTTAACCGCTCTGAAACTCAGAATTCTTGTAACAAAAATAATAATAGTTCTTATCACACAGGACTGATACAAAGATCAAATGATATAGTGCATGTGAAGCAGGTAGCTCAGTAGTGGAACACAGGAAACATACAAACACTAAACCTTTACTAAATATAGCAGGATAAGCATCTACTCCCACGATCTCAGTAGGCAGCAAAGCGCTGGGCACGTGGTAGGTGCTTAGTAGTGACAAAGGTTCTAGGAGAATTCGCTTCACTTGTCGGGAGATGATGTGTGGGTTTCAGCTGGAAATGTCGCGAGCCACTTTCTGCACATTCTCTGCAGCCCTGAGACAATATGGGCTGCACGTACTTGGCAGAGGGACCGGTGCCCCTGGAGAGGGCTCCGGAGAGACAGGTTTCAACTGGGACAGTAACGACCTTCTATTTGAATTGGAAAGTCCCAAGAATTTGAGCTTCCACTCAAGAAAGCTGTTGAACTCAAACCAAAAGGAAGTTCATACTTGCTCCGGGAAGGGCACCATCACATGCTCGGAGCACAATGCGACCCTCTTGGGGAGGAAGCAGAACTGCTACTTCTGTGATTCCCCTTCAGCCAGATGACAAACAGCGACATTCCAGCAAACTAGGGATAGAAAGAAACTTCTTCTGCCTGACAATAGACTTCTTTGAAAAACTCACAGCTAACATCACACTGAACAGTGAGAGGCAGACTCTCTCCTCCTATCAGGGGCAACACAAGGCTGCCTTCCTCCCCCAGTTTTGCCCAGCACTGCACTTCCAGCTGAAGCAATTAGGCAAGAAAAACAAATAAAAGACATTTGAATTGGAAAGGAACAAGTAAAACTTCCTCTATTCACAAATGGTGTGAACTTTTATATAGAAAATCCTAATTAATCTGTTTTTAAAATGTTAGAACTACAACAACAATAAATGAGTTCAGGAATATGGCATGATAAAAAAAATTAGTGGTATTTTTGTACACTCAGAATGGACAATCAAAAATGAAACTAAGAAAGCAATTGCATTTATAACAGTATCAAAAAGTCTAAAATACTTAATAATTAATTTAACAAAGGAAGTGTGAGCCTTGTACACTGAAAACTAGACAGCATAATTGAAATGTATTACAGAAGACCTCAGTAAATGGGAAAACAATCATGCTCGTGGGTTGGAAAATATTATTGTCAAGATGGCAAGAAAATGAAAAGGTGGAAAAAATCTGCAAATTATATATCTTACAAGAGTCTAGCATCCAAATATATAAAGAACTCCTGGAGGTGAGCAAAAGAAGACATTTAACCCTTATTCAGAGGAGTAGAACAGACATTTCTAGAAAGAAAATATATAAATGGTCAATAAGTACATGAAAAGATGCTGACTATCGCTATTCATTTGGGAAATGCAAATTAAAACTACAATGAAATAGGTACTATTTCACACCCACCAGGAAGGCTAACAGCTTCCCTAGTAGCTCAGATGGTAAAGAATCCGCCTGCAGTGTGGGAGACCTGGGTTGGGAAGATCCCCTGGAGAAGGGCATGGCAACCCCTCCAGGGTTCCTGCCTGGAGAACCCCAGGGACAGAGGAGCCTGGCGGGCTGCAGACCCAGTCCACGGGGTCGCACAGAGCTGGGACATGATGGAGGACTAAGCAGGGCACAGCACACAAGATGGCTAAAATTAAAAAGACAAAAAGTAAGCAGCATTAGGAAGGACGTGGAAAGATTGGAACCCTCGTCTATTACTGGCAGGATTGCAAAATGGGTACAGCCTCTTTGGAAAACTATCCAGCAGGTCCTTAAAGCGTTAAACGTAGTGTTACCATGGGACCCAGCAATTCCACTCCTAGGGATATGCCCAGGAGAAAGGAAAACGTGTGTCCACACACAATCCTGTACACAAGTGTCCACATCAGAATTCTCAACTGATGAGTGAATAAACAAAACTTAGTGTGTCCATGCAATTAAATGTTTCTTTTAATTCCATTTCAACTATGAAATGGAACGAAGTCCTAATACATGCTAAAATAGGGATGAACCTTGCAAACATCATGCTAAGTGGAAAGGTCAGATATAAAGGCCCCACACTGTACGAACCCAATTATGTGAACTACCCAGAGTGGTCAGAGCCACAGAGAAAGAAGGTACACCCGTGGTGGGCAGGTGGTGTGGAAGTGACTGCTCTGGAGATGAAGTTTTCTTCTGGGGTGACAGAGAGGCTCTGAAGTTAGATCCTGGTAGTGTTTGCACATCTCTGTGAATGTATTAGAAACCACTGAAAGCTTCAGCTTAAAAGGATGGATTTTCTGGTTTATATCTCCAAAAATGCTGTTTAAAAAGAGAGAGCGAGCATGCTAGTGAGATTATTTCCACAGTGAAGCAAATTTCAAAGCATCTGGGCCTGCAGAAAAGCAGCATTAGTCCTGATCTGCAGCTCGGGTCAATGCCTTCCAAAGTGTCTTCAGAGTCACCTCAGTTACCCTCCAAACCTGATAATTAACAGGAAAACTGAAGCATTTGCGTTGCGGTGTGGACCTATTTTAACCAGCCTCGATGTGATGAAGCCCTCTACTTTTCTAAAAATAGGAGGAGTTCCTGGGACTCTTTCAGAGCACTTCAGGTTCTCTGCCATTCTGCTTTGTCAGCTTCTGCTTCATTTGACTTTCAAATAAAGTGGCTTAAGGAGAAAACCTAGGGTCCTGTAGCCGTCACTTCGCCTACAGATCTCAAGGTGGTTGAGTCTTAATGGCAACAAACTGTAACCAGGGTCTGCGGGACTGTGGGGGGAATTTAAGAACAACGACTTGGAACAGCATGGATGGACCTTGAGGGCATGATGCTAAGTGACATCAAGTCAGACTAAGAAAGACTAATACCATAGGGTCTCACTGATAGGAGCGATCTCGAGAGCAGAGAGAGAGCGCACAGAGACACAGAGACCAGACTGATGGTTTCCAGGAGCCGGGCGGGCAAAGCCAGGGAAGGGGATCAAAAAGTACAAGCTTCCAGTTATATAATAAGTCACCGGGATGTCACATACAGCACGGTGACTGGACTTAATAATACTGCATTGCATATTTGAAAGCTGCTAAGATGGTAGATCTTAAAAGCTTTCTTTATGAGAAGAAAGATTTCTGACTCTGTGTGGTGATAGATCTCAACTAGGGCCACTGTGGTGATTATTGATCAATATATACAAATACTGAATCATTATATTACACACCTGAAAAGGCTATAATGGGATATGTTGACTGTACTTCATTTAAAAAAGAAAAAAGAACAATGTTGTGCATTTGAAGAGCACTTCTCTTTTAAAGAAAATGTTAAAAGAGTGAAGAATTATAAGTCAGAAGAATTAAGGTTCACTCACTCTCCCCACTTTGCAATCAACAAAACGGAAAGGTTTCTCCTAGTCAAGGTCACAGGAGCTAAAGTATGGACAGCTTGGTTGGGAGATTAGGGCAGTTCGGGACTGGGAGAAGGAAACGGAAAAGCAAGTCTGCAAGAGTGGCATCATATCTGGCATGGAGAAGACATTCCACAAATGGTACTAGTATTTAGTAAGTGCCTGCCCTCTGCCAGGCCACATAAGTAAAGACATTTACATATATTGCCTTATGTAACCTTCATAAAGCCCTTCAGGGTATTACCATTGTCAATATATGAGAAAATAAACTTTAATTGGGCAACCTGCCTGAATTCAAATGCATTTTAAGCAGAGGAGTCCTCTTTTCTCCATGATTTCCCAATGAGGATTACAAAACTGGCAAGATTTTAAAGGAATGGGAATTTCAACTATTTTCTAGAAGAAACATAAGTCTATTAAAAGCAGAGGATCTGATAAACGTTTGATAAATCTTGAAAATGTTTCCTATTTCAGAACATATCAAAAGCCACAGATTAACGACTATTCTAGACTGACCTTGCTCTGACCCAAGAAAAGAATCAGTTGGCAATGAGGAGGTGATCAGAGCCGTGGGCATCATAGCGTGTCATTTCAAAGTTCTTAAGACACCAGAGAGAGTGGAGGTCACTGTCAGACAACGGCGCCAACCGTTCGAATGGAAGAGTTATACAAATTCATCCCGTGTTGATTCAACACAGATTTAGCAAGCACTCACTATGAGATAATGCTTAGCAAAACTTGTGTTATTCTTGTTTACTTGTTCAGTCGTGTCCGACTCTTTGTGACCCCGTGGGCTGTAGCCCACCAGGCTCCTCTGTCCATGGGATTCTCCAGGCAAGAACACTGGAGTGGGCTGATATTTGCTTCTCTAGGGAACTGAACCCGGGTCTCCTGTACTGGTAGGCAGATTCTTCACCGCTGAACCACCAGGCAATGCGCCAAGCACTACGTATCAGGGATACTGAAACAAAGAAGCATGTTTTAATTGGAAGAAACGGAAATCAGCTGTTGCTAAACACACTCCTGGGAGTTCTACTTGTAGAGGTACGCAAAGGTTATGTGTGGGAGATACTGAGAACTGACTCCTTCGATCTCTCCTCCCCGCCACTTCCAGGGAGTCCTCCTGTCTTGCAGACTTTTTGTAGGATGAATTATAGACAGTTCATAGATTTCTGCCAGTTATGCTGAGACAGTTTTTATGCACATGAGATTTGGACAGCAGAATTAAGACAGGATCTCTCTTCCAACCCACCTTAGCTGTTACTCTGGGCAAACAAGATTGTGGAAATGGACGGTTTTCATAAACATTATTTCACTGCCCATTCTCCAGATTCCTAGGCCCTCTATGGGGGTGATAGAGATGATAGCTTCTTGATTCCTAAATCATGGGATATGGCATATATTCTTGAATGCAATAATTCAGTGACAGCTAGCTACCACACACTATGGACCTAGACTGAACAAAATTCAAAAATATTTTGACAGGTTGAAGTCAAGAGATTAAAAAAAAATAGCTGGATCTGTCTGGGATAACACTCTTCATATACTAAATACAATATTGAATACAATAGCATACAAAATTCGGCTATATAACTTCATACTAGGAGAGACCAGAACTGAAAACGAGTCTTGTTAAAAGAAAACTGGGGGACTCCTCTGGTGGCCCAGTGGTTAAGACTTCCAATGGAGGGGGTGTGGGTTTGAGCTCTGGCTCGTGAACTAAGATCCTGAATGCCGCACAGACAAAATGTTCTAATAAATAAAGAAAGTTGAGTATTAAAAAAAAAAATTGGGTCTTAAAAAAAAAATCCCCCACAGCCAGGAGTTTTTGTTATCTGCAAGTTCCATAGGAGCCCCTGCTGGACCACAGCTCTAAATAACCTCATTTTACCTTGAAAGTGAAAGTGAGAGTCCCTCAGTGTTTAGGACTCTTGTGACCCCGTAGAATATACGTGGGACTCTCCAGGCCAGAGTCCTGGAGTGGGCAGCCTTCCCCTTCTCCAGGGGATCTTCCCAACGCAGGGATCGAACGCAGGTCTCCCGCATTGCAGGCGGATTCTTTCCCAGCCGAGCCACCAGGGAAGCCCGTTTTTCCTTCGGCTCCTCCGATAAGCAACTAGCTCAGATCCGGAGGAGAAAAGGTCAGCTGCGCCGCGCTGCTTGGACGCCGTCGGGACTGCTTTCCCTCCGGACGTCTCATCTGAGTCCCTGCAGACAGACAGCGCGGGGACGCGTGGCCCAGATGACGGGGCGGCCCTGTGACCAGGGCCTGCGGCCATTCGCTCATCCGTCCACTTACTTCACAGACTCATGGAGCACTTAGTATGCATCTGGCACGAGATGCACAGGGGCAGAACAAACCCTGGGGCTTCCTTGGTGGCTCCGCCTGCCAGTGCAGCAGACATGCATTCCGCCCCGGATCCGGGGAGACCCCGCGTCCGCGGAGCAGCGAAGCCCGAGGCCGCAAGTACTGAGCCCGCGCCCCGCTGCAGAGCCGGCCCCGCTGCAGAGCCGGGCCCCGCTGCAGAGTCGGGCCCGGACGCGCGAGGCCAGCGCAGGAGAAGCCCGCGCGCCGCAAGCAGGGAAAAGGCTGCAGCAAGGGACACCCAGCACAGCCAAAACAGCCAAGTAAAATTAACAGTAATAATATAACAACCCGCACGCCACAGCTAAGACCTGGAGTAGCCAAGTGAATAAACAAAGAAGTGGGGGGAAGCAGAAACAAGCGCCCCGCCTCGTGGTCTCCCACTCCAGAGGGAGAGAAGCGGAACAACGCCGCGTAACGGCCCGCGGATAAAGGAGGCCGGGCGGAGGGGAGAGCGGGGCGGAGGAGCCGTTCTCAGCGGGACGGCAGCAGAAGCCTCCCCGGAGAGGGCTCCTGACAAGGGTCTGGGTGGACAGGCCGCAGAACCAGGCGTCTCCTGGGAGCAACAGCAGGCGGGAAGGCCCTGGGGCGGGACGGCCAGCGAGCTCGGAGAGGCCAGTGCGGGCACCTGCGGGCGACCGCCGAGGGAGGCGCGAGCTCCGGGTCGGGAGGACCTCGCGGGCCGCGGGGGCCGCGGGGCTGCCTGCGGGCGGGACGGGAAGCCGCTGCAGCGATCTCAGGCGGGCAGTGCCGGGATTCCACCAGGCTCACTCCGCCTGAGAGTGAGACGAGGGCTGTTTAACGGGCTCCCCCCTGGCCCGCGGCTGAGGAGCCTGTGACCGAGCATCCTGGCGCTTCCCACGGACAAGGGGAGAAGCCGCGTGTGCTTGTCCGCAGATACCTGAAGCGCATTGCACCTCCCTGAGCAAAACTGGAAGGTACAGAGCAGCATGTTTTATCTCAAAACAAAACGAACTCTCCAGCCGTCCACGCTGCCAGAGTTCTCTTACAAAAAATGAACTCATGGTGACTATTCAAGAGAAGGTTGGTCTTTTAAAGTACCTAAATTTAAAGGAATATTGACTATACAACATGTATGGTCCTTTCCAACTCCACGCACCTATTGTTTTTCTCTCTTAAAACTCTCTTAGGGAGCTGAGTTCTCTCTGCACGTAATAACCAGCAAAGAGTTACTCAATTAATAACTAAACTTGGTTTTCTTTTTCCTGAATAAATCCAAAGGAACAGTAAGGATCCTAAATACACTTGGTTCTTACTATTTCATCTCCTGAAAGAAATATACATATAGACATAGATAGATGTAGATAGATATATAATACCTGTGGCTGTGCAATTTAATTTGTATCAATTAAAGGGCTTCCCAGCTGGCTCTGTGGTAGAGAATCTGCCTGCCAATGCAGGAGACCAGGTTTGATCCCTGGATGGGGAAGACCCCCTGGAGAAGGAAATGGCAAGGCACTCCAGTGTTCTTGCCTGGAAAATCCCAAGGACAGAGGGGCCTGGAGGGCTACAGTCCACGGGGTCCCAGAGTCAGACAGGACTGAGCACACGTGTAGGCACACAATTAAAGGGAACACGGTCAGGGCTAGGCTAAGAAAAGGAGAATCCCTTTCACAAAATCATTTGATGGACTGAAGCAAGAGAGGAAGGAATCTACTTCCGGACGGAGCTAGAAGAGAGCCAAAGGCAGGCTGATCTTACATTGTCTCTCCCAGTGTAAGACTGGAGGTCTTATACGAGACCTAGCAGAAGACTGGGAGATCTCTTACAACCCTCTGTAAACAGGCAGCCACTGCAAAGCTGCAGTGCAACAACCTCAGCTTGCCACTGGAGTATTACGCAAGAGGACTCGGAAGTTCTGGGCCTTCTGCTGACCCGCTAAGCTTCTGTTGCTCTTATGAGAGATGTTATACAACTTGTTCATTACAAAAATCCTGGGCTCTCGGGGTTGTTTGGAGTGGTGACTCTGCTTGCTAGCTGTGTGGCCTCGCCTGAGTTAGAAAACCTCTCTAGACCTTGTAAAAATGGGAGAATCCCAGTATCTTCCTCATGGGGTTATTGCAGGGATTAAGCAAAAGAATCCGCCTAGCGTTCACTGTCGGGAACAACAGCTACCATCTACTGAGCCCCTAGGATGTGCCGGACATTGTTCAGGAATGAGCCCCGTGAATTCTCGGCCTTGCAAAGTACATAGTGGTTTCTCTTCTTGACAGAAGCCCATAGAAATTTGAGTAATTTGCCCAAGTTCACACAAGTTTATTCAAACTAAGGTCTGCCTAACCAGAGTCCAGCTTCTATTAATAAATAGTTATTGCTATAGTCCACGATGCTATATTTTATTACTTTTAAAAGAAATTCCTCTAATCTCACCCTTGAAGGACAGTTGAGGGTTTTATCCCATAGGGCCTTTAACAGTTCAGAAACAGAACAGATTTTGTAAAGCAGTTCCTCACTTTGGCACCAAATAACAGGTTGGGACCATTATACTAATGTACTTTTCTTGTGTTATCTGATCAAAGCAGCTGCTTCTGTATGCCTTCTAGGTTTGGAGCTGGGTAAACCTCAGTCAGAGACACAGCCTGTGGCCTCTTGTGACAAAATATTTTGCAAAAGACTCTGTTTTCTCCTTTTCCTCCCTTCCTGCAGCTGTTTCCCCTTCTTCCTGAGAATTGATAAAAATTCTGAAACTCCTGTTGATCTCATGTGACCTCACTATGGACAATGGCCCCGTTGTTTCACCCAGCCTCAACACGGTCGATGAGATGCCAGTGCTAAGAACAAACATCACCCGCTGTCGGAGGCGAGAGCAGTATTTCTACAGTGGCTCCTGGCCTGGTGTACTCGTCTATCCCTAGTAATGACACTGCTCAGTAACAGCTCCCGTGTGCTGGGAGCCCGTGTGAGTTGCCCAGTCATATTTGACTCTTTGCGACCCCATGGGCTGCAGCACACCAAGCCTCCCTGTCCTTCACCATCTCCCAGAGTTTGCTCAAATTCATGTCCCTTGAGTCAGTGACGCTATCTAACCATCGCATCCTCTGTTGCCCCTTTCTTCTCTTGCCTTCAGTCTTTTCCAGCACCAGGGTCTTTTCCAATGAATTGGCTTTTCATAACAGGTGGCCAAAGTCTTGGAGCTTCAGCTTCAGCATCAGTCCTTTCAATGAATATTCAGGACTGATTTCCTTTAGGGTGGACTGGTTAGATCTCCTTACTGTTCAAGGGACTCTCAACAGTCTTCTTCAACACCACAGTTCAAAAGCATCAATTCTTTGGTTCAGCTTTAAGATCCAACTCTCACATCCATACATGACTACTGGAAAAACATAGCTTTGACTATATGAACCTTTGTCAGCAAAGAGATGTCTCTGCTTTTAATTCGCTGTCTAGGTTTTTCATAGCTTTCCTTCCAAGGAGCAAGTCTCTTTTAATTTCATGGTTGCAGTCACTGTCCACAGTGATTTTAGAGCCCATGAAAATAAAATCTGTCACTGTTTCCATTATTTCCCCATCTATTTGCTGTGAAGTGATGGGCCCAGATGCCATGATCTTACTTTTTTGAATGTTGAGTTTAAGCCAATTTTTTCACTCTCCTTTTTCACCCTCATCAAGAGGCTCTTTAGTTCCTCTTGCTTTCTGCTATTAGAGTGGTATCATTTGCATATCTGAGGCTGTTTATATTTCTCCCAGCAATCTTGACTCCAGCTTGTGCTTCATCCAGCCCAGCATTTCTCATGATGTACTCTGCATATAAGTTAAATAAGCAGGGTGACAATATACAGCCTTGATGTACTCTGATTTGGAACCAGTCCATTATTCCATGTCCAGTTCTAACTGTTGCTTCTTGACCTGCATACAGATTTCTCAGGAGGCAGGTAAGGTGGTCTGATATTCCCATCTCTTTAAGAATTTTCCAGTTTGCTGTGATTCACACAGTCAAAGGCTTTAGTGTAGTCAATGAAGCAGAAGTAGATATTTTTCTGGAATTCCCTTGCTTTCTCTATGATCTGACAAATGTTTGCAATTTGATCTCTGGTTCCTCTGCCTTTTCTAAATTCAGCTTATACATTTGGAAGTTCTTGGTTCACATATTGCTGAAGGATTTTGAGTATAACCTTGCTAGCATGTAGAATGAGAGAAATTGTACAGTAGTTTGAACATTTTTTGGCATTGCCCTTCTTTGGGATTCGAATGAAATTGATCTCTTCCAATCCTGTAGCCACTGCTGAGTTATGCAAACTTGCTGACATATGGAGTGAAATAGTTATAGCATCCTATTTTTATGAGGAAGAAAGCAAGACTCAGAAAGATGAAATAATTTGCACAAGCCTATATGGTAATGGTGGAGAAAAGCCAGTCTGAATGGTTTAAATTCCCTGATCTTTTTGCCACACCTTGCCTCCTTGGTTGTTTGCTATGTCAGAAATTCTTCCTACTAAATTGAAAGCTCCTCGAGGACAGGGATTTCCCCCACCAGCATCTCCTGAAAGTTCCACAACATCTGGCACAGAAACTGTTAAACTTTTTCCATCTAAACTAGCTGCATTTTCCAGACAGAACTCTAAATATCCAAGAAAGATGGCTGCCAATTCTAACATTCAAACTTGCTCAGCCTCCCTCAGGCAGTGGGCTGCAGTGAGTAATTGCCACTGCAGGCAATGTTACCCTTGAGCCTCACGGAGCTGAATGACATTCAGAGATCACAGTGCAATGGCCACCTGCTAGCATCAGCCTAACCTCCCCAAAATATCCACCTTCCCGAGTGGACTTCTGACCTGGACACACTTGTTTGCCTCTTTATTAGACTTGTGTTTGCCCAGGAATGAAAGGAGTAAACAAGAGGGACGCACATGCCTCGCATTCTAATGAGGGCAGGAACCCTTTGGAGCAAAGAGGGCATTGAGACGCATCTGAAGAGCCTGTGGATTCTGGTTGCATCACCCCAGCTCCAGGCCAACAAAGCTTTTCTCAGCAGTCCCGGGGGCTCTGGCCACAGCTGCACTTTGCACTTGCAGACACATCATGGCTGATCCATGGTAAATGATCAGAATGGGTAAAGAACGAATAAATGATTTCTCTCCTTATTCTTGTCCAAGTTGCTTCACGGGAGGACAACATAGCTAAATGTAAACATTTTGAGAGCAAGTATAATTCCTTTTTGGTTAAGGGTTCTCAAAGTCAGGCAAACCTAGGTTCAAACTTCAGGGCTGCCACTGCCTTGCTGGTTGAGCTTGCATGCTAACTCATCAGACTTCTGCTTTCACTGAGCCTTCAGTTCTCGGCTCAGACAGAGGCCTTCCTGACCCCCTCCACAGATCTTTACATTTTGCCACTGCAACACTCTACCCTAACTGTAACAGGGAAGAACCTTTATTATCATCATTATTTACATATGCCTATTCCAGGAGAGAATCTTTCTCTCCCCAATATGTCTAGCTGCTTTTTGGAGCTTAGTTTTAGTTTCATCTCCCCTATTAATTCTCAGGAAGAACCTTGTTCTTCTAAGTTAGTCCGTGAACAGAGGAGCCTGGCAGACACAGTCCGTGGGGTCACAAAGAATCAGACATCACTGAACACCCATGCGCACACACACACACAAGTTAATTACTACAGGGATGTGGCCTATAGGCTTAAATTATACATAATGGCCCATCTCTGGAAACCCTGCTTCCCACATAATGAGCATTAAGCTAAAATACCTCTGTTTGCCTCACAGGAGCATCCGGACCAAGCCAACCTGTGCCTGACTGCAGGGAGGAAGAAATGAACACACCCCTCCAGAGGCTGATGGAAACCCAGGCTGTGTTTGACTTCACTCCCTCCCCTTCCAGTATAGAAGGAGTCCAAATTCTACAAACAATTCAGGCAAGATGTTTCTTTAGGGCACAAGCCCATCTTGTTGGCTAGCTGGCGTTCCCAATAAAATTGTTATTCCTTGCTGCAACAACTCATGTCTCACATGCTGGCCTGAGAGCTTAGGCTCAGTATGTAATTCCGGGCATGTGCGCCTCTCCCACTGGACTGTGGATGCTACAAGATCAGGAACCAAGTCCATGCCTCTGCTCCTATCCCCGGAGCCTGGCACACAGTCACTGCTGGCTCAGCAGATAAACAAAGGAAGAAGATGCTGAAGAGAGGGGAAGGGAAGCGCACCCAGACTGTGGGGGACTGAGACAGAGGGGAAGAGGGTCGGGCGGCCGTCTGGCAGCTTCACTCGCCATAAAAGGGCAGCAAGGTTGCCGGGGCCTTCCCCCTCTGCCTCTACAACCAGAGTTCTCAAGAATTTTCTAGATCCTAGAGGATGGCTAAACTCCAGCCCTAGAAAAATAATGCTATTTTCTGGTTTCTGTTCCATGAACCCAAGACACTCTGTTGTTTAGGGGCTAAGTCATGTCCAACTCTTTTGCTCCCCTGTAGACTGTAGCCCGCCAGGCTCCACCATCCATGGGATTCTCCAGGCAAGAATCCTGGAGAGGGTTGCCATTTCCTTCTCCAGGGGGTCTTCCCAGATCAAGGATCAAATTTGTGTCTCCTGAATTGGCAGGCGGATTCTTTACCACTGAGCCACCAGGGAAGCCCCTAAGACACACCAGGAAATTGCAAAACCCTGTTGATAATGGCCATGCACACTCATGCCACTTCATTTTTGCAAAGCAAAGTCTCCAGCAGTCCTGGCCATGTCTTTGTTGTTTTTCAGTCGCTCAGTCATGTCCGAGTTTGTGACCCCACGAACTGCAGCACTCCAGCTTCCCTGTCCTTCACCATCTCCTGGAGCTTCCTCAAATTTATGTCCATTGAGACAGTGATGCCATCCAGCCATCTCATCCTCTGTCGTCCCCTTCTCCTTCTGCCTTCAATCTGTCCCAGCATCAGGGTCTTTTCCAATGAGTCGGTTCTTCGCATCAAGTGGCCAAAGTGTTGGAGGTTCAGCTTCAGCATCAGTCCTTCCAGTGAATATTCAGGACTGGTTTCCTTAAGGATGGGCTGGCTGGATCTCTTTGCAGTCCAAGGGACTCTCAAGAGTCTCCTCCAGCACCACGGTTTGAAAGCATCAGTTCTTCAGTGCTCAGTCTTCTTTATGGTCTGATTCTCACAATCACACATGACCACTGGAAAAACCATAGCTGTAACTAGACGAACATTTGTCAGCAAAGTAATGACTCTGCTTTTTAATATGCTGTCTAGGTGTGTCAACGTTTTTCTTCCAAGGAGCAAGTATCTTTTAATTTCATGCTGCAGTCACCAACTGCAGTGATTTTGGAGCCCAAGAAAATAAAGTCTCTCACTGTTTCCATTGTTTCCCCATCTATTCACCACGAAGTGATGGGACTGAATGCCATGATCTTAGTTTTTTTAATGTTGAGTTGTAAGCCGGCTCTTTTACTCTCCTCTTTCACTTTCATCAAGCGGCTCTTTAGTTCTTCACTTTCTGCCATAAGGGTGGTGTCATCTGCATATCTGAGGTTGTTTATATTTCTCCCAGCAATCTTGACTCCAGCTTGTGCTTCATTCAGCCCAGCATTTCTCATGATGTACTCTGCATATAAGTTAAATAGGCAGGGTGACAATATACAGCCTTGACATACTCCCTTTCCCGATTTGGAACCAGTCTGTTGTTCCATGTCCAGTTCTAACTGTTGCTTCTTGACCTGCATGCAGATTTCTCAGGCACCAGGTAAGGTGGTCTGGTATTCCCATCTCTTTAAGAATTTTCCAGTTTGTTGTCATCCACACAGTCAAAGGCTTTACCATAGTCAATGAAGCAGTAGATGTTTTTCTGGAATTCTCTTGCTTTCTCTAAGATCCAACAGATGTTGGCAATTTGATCTCTAGTTCTTCTGCCTTTTCTAAATCCATCTTGAACATCTGGGAGTTCTTGGTTCACGTACTGTTGAAGCCTGGCTTGGAGAATTTTGGCCATGTCTTTAGTTACTACATATTGACTTAACCCTTCAATAATTTCTATATAATGTTGCATATTTTTCCAGTCTTTTCAAGCCTTTCCACTCCCACTACTCTCAGGGAATGACTTTATCTCCTAATCTCCTCAAAAGATCAAATCTATTCTAATATATTTAGCATGCTCTGCATAAAGTTTTTATTCATAGTGACTCCATACACAAAATATACTTTGGAGGGTGAGGAATACTGGTAAAAACTGATTTTTTTCCAGCTTTTTCCTGAGATTAAATCACAGGTTGAGATGTTTCTGAGGACAATTGCCTGTCTTGTGTTATATAGGAAGGTCATTCTCTGGCAGCCTGGCTCTATTTTTAGTCAATTTGGAGCCACTGGCAGTGGATATTCGGACTATAAATATCCAGGGTAATAGTAATAAGGGGTTTAAGGTCCAATGAGCACTGGATGAACATGCTGTAACATCTCACAGCACGCCTTCCCAAGGCAAACACAGCCAACCAAGCGCTACAAGGCGTGCTTGGAACAAAGACAGCTCTTACCAGCAGACCTCGGAGATACTGTGGGTTTGGTTCCAGACCACTGCAACAAAGCAAATATCTCAATAAAGCAAGGCATACAAACTGCTTAGTTTCCCGGTGCAAATAAAAACGGTGCTGACGCTCTCCTGCAGCCTATCAAGTCTGCAGTAGTATTATATCTGAAAATCAGTCTACAGGGAATTACCTGGCGATCCAGGTGTTAGGACTCAGCGCTTTCACTGCGGGGGCCTGCTTGGGAAACTAAGATCCTGCCTGCTGTGTGGTGCAGGTAGATAAGTAAAACAATAAAAGAAAAAAGATCAGTGTGCATATCTTAGTTTAAAAACACACTATGACTGGTGGTCATATCCCTGGTGGTCTAGTGGCTGAGAATCCTCCTGTCAATGCAGGTGACACGGGTTTGATCCCTGGTCTGGGGAGATCCCACACATCCCAGAGCAACTAAGCCCGAAGGCACGGCTCCTGAAGCCCAGGCTCTAGGGCCCGAGAGCGCAGTACTGTGCCTGCGCACTGCAGTGAAGAGGAGTCCCCACTCCACGCAACCAGGGAAAGGCCCCCAGCAGCAGCGACCCAGCCCACTCAAAAACAATTACCTTAAAAAACACACAACTGCTAATGCTGTCACCTGAGCGATCCGCAAGTCATAATCTTTTTGCAACAGTAATGTCAAAGATCCCTGATCATAGACCACATAACAAATAGAGTAATAACGAAAAAGCATGAAATACCGCATGAATTACCAAAATGAGACACAGGGACACAAACTGAGCAAATGATGTTGGAAAAGTGGCACCCATTGACTAGTTTCACACAGAGCTGCTGCAAACTTTCAGATTACAAAAAAAAAAAAAGACGTTATCTGTGAAGCGCCGTAAAGCAAATAAAACGAGACATGCTGACATGAAGAAGCCAGACAGCTGTCTCTCCTCACTGGGAGCTGACAAGCAGGGCCACCACGCTCTCCGAGCCGTCTGGCTGAGCTGCTCTGTCAACCAACCGTGGCAAATGCTCCCAACTTCTCCAGACTCTTTATTTCACCCTTATTTTGAAGTAATAATTTGAAATAAATATAATAAACGCCCTGTGACCCACACATCAAATGCTCTTCCCATTTTTTAGACTTCGTCTCACTTAACCTCGATAACAGTTATGCATATAGGTGTTATCATCCTCTGTAACTTACAGGAACGGAAATCGAGATACAGAGAAATTAGGAGGTTGATCCGGGGCTTAAGCAATGTGGCTCCAGAGCCTGGCTGCTTAACCACTACCCCATACAATCTGCCTTGTCTTTGAGATGAACAGTATTCAATAAGAAATCAGAAATCAGTTTCCCCATTGTTAAACCATTTAAGGATACACATAACTGACCATCACCCTTAGGGCCAGCTATAGCCAGAGCAGAAGGCGTGGGATTCGACGGAACTTGGTTTGAATTCTAAAAGTGGTGAGACCTCGTGTGCAGGTACACTCAGTTGCTCTGTCGTGTCCGACTCTTTGCGACCCCACGGGCTCAGCTCCACTGTCCCTGGGATTCTCCAGGCAATACTGGAGTGGGAAGCCATTCTCTCCTCCAGGGGATCTTCCCCACCCAGGGCTTGGATCCGCACCTTCTTTGTCTCCTGCAGCGGCAAGCGAATTCTTTACCACTGAGCCACCTGGGAAGCCCTATGAGAATTTACCCAGTTACGAACCCTGTGGGTCTCTATGCTTTCATTCTAAAAGTGAGAACACAGGTAACTTCTTCAAAGGATGGTTTTGAACCAGTGTTGGCAAACTTTTCCTGTAAGGGGCCAAATAATAAATATTTTAGGTCTTGTGGGCCATACAATGGTCTACCTCAACTACTCAACTTGTAACATCAAAGCAGCCCCAAACTATACAGAAAACAAGGAGGTAACTGTTTCAACAAAATTTTATTTACAAAATAAGCAGTGATCAGATCTGGCTATAGGCTATTGTTCTCCAGCCTCTGATTTTGAGGATGACATGAGATAATATATGTACTTTGCATGATCCCTGGAATACAAGTCATCAAAAATGGTAATATAACTATGGTTTCAGTGTGAGATGACCGATGCTGTGGAGCTGGATCAAAGAAAATCCCAATCAAAATCAAGGACATTTAACATTTGCAGCAAACTCTGAAGTCTCACTTAGGTAAATGGACAGTTTTCATAGATTTTTGAAATACTGATAAATTATCAGTACTCTACCCCCAGTGTAATCTTATAATCTTACAGGTAAGGTTGCCGGAGACAAATTTTTTTTTTTTTTTTAGTATTTTCAATATCGGGGACATATTTATACTAAAAAAGTAGTTCTTGTTTATTTGCAAGTGAAATTTAACTGGGGCATCCTGGGAGTGGGTTAGGAAGGGTTGCTGTTGTCTATTTTGGTTTGCTTGTCTTTTCCCGAATCTGACAGTCCAACCTACAAACCTTTATGATGCCATAATTTGGAAACTGCTGGTTTTATCCCATAACAAGAATAGCCCAACACAAGCAACATTTTGTTCTTTCAGGGAGAAGAAGAATTACATTCTTAAGGAATTATCCCCAAGGTTCAAAACTAATAAGTCCCCTGGGTAGAAGCCACTGAAACACTAAGACAACCAGCGCTCTGCACGCACTGGTGCCAAGAACAGGCTTAGGTCACCCAGGGAAAAAGTGCAGTAATCTTGCATTTGTTCCTGCTGACTAAAGACAAGCGCTTCCTGGAACTTGTTTGGCGCTCCTCACATCACGATGCTGAATTAATATCTGAGCAGAATTAATGATGGAAAAACTCAATTATATCCAACATGTCCAAAGTTTTGCGGTTGGATTTGTCAGTAATCAAACTGTGTCCCGAGAAAGTCCATTTTGTCAGTAAACAAAGCTTCTGAGTGGAGAAGAGATATTCTGTGCACATAAACACGGGTGCCTAAATTCCTGATAAATATCTGATAATGAAGACATGGGTGGAGTAGGTGTCTTCAGCCATCAGAGGTCTTCCAACAAGTGGGATTATTAAATCATTCTCAGGGGATTTAGGAGAAGAAAGAAAGAAAGAAAAAAAAAAAAAACCGGCTCAGCATGCCACAACTCAAAGTCTTTTCAAATTTTAAACAGGGAAGATGATATTTGGCATGTCCACAAAGGTGAAAAGCATCATGTTTTCACTAAAATCATATGGTATGTAGTATCCAAAGGCCAATATTTGAGTTTCAGGCCTACCACTTCTGAGCTGTGCAGCTTTGAATAATTCACTTGGCCTCTCTGAACCTCTGTTCCTATCACTAAACCAGAGGCGGGGGAACGCTCATCTCGGGACTTCCCTGGTGGTCCAGTGGTTAAGACGCCCCACTCCCAAGGCAAGGGTCCAGGTTCAGTCCCTGGTCGGGGAACTAAGATCCCGCAGGCCCCGTGGCAATGCCAGAGAAAGGAAAAGAATGCTCATCTGTTATGGTCAGGCTCAAAGGAGATCAGTTAGAAAATACTCTGTGACTGACACAGCGACACTCCATCTGCTGTCATGCCTAGGGACAACACCATCATCTCTGGTGACGGAAGAGCAGAACAATGTTGTGTTGCTGTTATCCGCTGAAACCACACCAGGGGAATTACGCTCTCCTGAAATCTGTGTTAATTTAAATCTGTGTTAAGCCATAACAAAGTACCACAAACCAGGTGACTGAAATAACAGAAATGATTGTGTCTCAGGCCTGGAGGCTTAGATGTCCAAAACCAAGGTGTCAGAGGGTTGGGTCCCTCCAGGGTCTGTTCCCGTCCCCTCCTCTCGGGTCCGAGGATGGCCATCTCCTCTCTGTGTCTCTTCCATCACCTTCCTCCCCATCTCTGTGTCAAATTTCCCCTTTTCACAAGGACAGTGGTCACAGTGGGTGACGGCCCACTGGACCTTACTTTGATTACCTCTGTAAAGATCCTTATGATGACTAATTGATGTGATTGGGCTAAGGGACACCCCTATAGCTGGCAGAACATTTCCCCAGGTGTCTGTGAGGGTGTTCCTGGAAGAGGTGAGTGTTTGAATTGGTTGAGTAAAGATTATCCTCAACAATATTGATCTGCACCACTTCATTCACTGGGGCTTGAACAGAAAAAAAAGAGGGAGGAGGAGTGAATTTGCTCTTTTTGCTGATTTGGGGCATCCATCTCCTTCCTCAATATCGGTGCTCCTGGTTCTCAAACCTTGGAATTCAGACTGGGACTTACACCATTAGCCCTGCAATTCTTTGGACAAACAGTAAATTACACCACCAGTTTCTGGTCCTTCAGCTTGCAGACAATACATGAATGATCTTCTCAGCCTCCATCCTCGGGTGAGTCAATTTTTATAATAAATCTCTCTCTCAACTATTTATATATAGTTGGGCAATGAGTTCATTCAAGTTTTTCCATAACCTGTAATGGAAAAATGCAAATGAACTTTTGAGCAAATCCATATGCACAGAAAATTCTTAAAGAGATGAGAATACCAGACCACTTTACCTGCCTCCTGAGAAATCTGTATGAAGGTCAGGAAGCAACAGTTAAAACTGGACATGGAACAACAGACTGGTTCCAAATAGGAAAAGGAGTACGTCAAGGCTGTATATTGTCACCCTGCTTATTTAACTTATATGCAGAGTACATCATGCAAAATGCTGGGCTGGATGAAGCACAAGCTGGAATCAAGATTGCCGGGAGAAATATCAATAACCTCAGATATGCAGATGACACCACCCTTATGGCAGAAAGTGAAGAAGAACTAAAGAGCCTCTTGATGAAAGTGAAACAGGAGAGTGAAAAAGTTGGCTTAAAGCTCAACATTCAGAAAACTAAGATCATGGCATCTGGTACCATCACATCATGGCAAATAGATGGGGAAACAATGGAAACAGTGACAGACTTTATTTTGGGGGACTCCAAAATCATTGCAGATGGTGACTGCAGCATGAAATTAAAAGACACTTACTCCTTGGAAGAAAAGCTATGACCAACCTAGACAGCATATTAAAAAGCAGAGATATTACTTTGCCAACAAAGGCCCGTCTAGTCAAAGTTATGGTTTTTCCAGTAGTCATGTATGGATGTGAGACTTGGACTGTAAAGAAAGCTGAGCACCGAAGAATTGATGCTTTTGAACTGTGGTGTTGGAGAAGACCCTTGAGAGTCCCTTGGACTGCAAGGAGATCCAACCAGTCCATCCTAAAGGAAATCAGTCTGGAATACTCATTGGAAGAGCTGATGCTGAAGCTGAAACTCCAATACTTTGGCCACCTGATGTGAAGAACTAACTCATTTGAAAAGACCTTGATGCTGGGAAAGATTGAAGGCAGGAGAAGGGGATGACAGAGGATGAGATGGCTGGATGGCATCAGTGACTCAATGGACATGAGTTTGAGCAAGCTCCGGGAGTTGGTGATGGACAGGGAGGCCTGGTATGCTGCAGTCCATGGGGTCACAAAGGATCAGACACGACTGAGTGACTGAACTGAACTGAACAACTAATATAGAACTTACCTTCAGATAAGGTCACATTTACAAGTATTAGGGATCAGGACTTCAAGGGGTAGGGGACAGATACCATTTAATCCACGACAAGATCTTTCATTTATTTTGTTAAAAAGTCACCAAACTGATTCACAGTGTTTCCCAACCAAGACCTACTTCTCAGATGAAAACATTTCACTCTACAGTGGAGATATACCTGCTTGTTGAGTGTCTAAGGAGATTAATTATTCTCTTTAGAATAAAAATCTAAGAAGATGGTCACGTATCTTTTCCAGACACCAGAATATTAGGCAATGTTTCTCTTTTCAGAGAACTCTCTTTATCCTGTAACATACATGTCATCATTTTTCTTATATTTAGCTTGGAAATAAAAATGCGTCATACTGATAGAGAGATGTTAAAGTTTCTAGATTTCAAACTCTCAGTTCTTCATTCAAGAAATGTATTTACTGGTTATGTCTCACTCCCGCATCAAGCCTACGATTATTGACACATTTTACAATCAGATTCCTTCATTCAGTTAGAGGACTGAGAAGTGGAGACATAGGTGCACACACATAGAGTGTCATATACAACAGATTTATACAACATAGAGTAGAAACGAAGTTTTTAAGTTAAATTAGACCCTTTTTAAACTCATGTTTTCTAAGCAACTCAATATCAGTATTTGGTCATCAGCTGTCTTGCAATTTTACAAAATGTAAATGTCCCTCACAGAATGGACGTGTGGGAACAAGATGTATGTCTCAGATGGTCATCAAAGCATTCCTGGCAACACTGAAAAATAGAAACGACCTGACGTCCACTGCGAGGAGTTAGTTAAGCAAAGCACGAGACAGCCACAGGATGGAACAGAATTCATCACCCATGGAAGACCACGTTTTTGAAGAACATACAATGACATGGAGTAAAACACTTGGTATGTTTTAATGCAAAGCAGGCTATAGAAGGATACTCGTGATTCCAATTTTAAGGCTACATGTGCATAAAAGAATAAAGAAGGGATATCCACTGACATGTTAATATGCTGGTCTCTAGGTACCCAAGATTGTAGATAATTTTTCCCCTGTTACTCTTCTTGTTAAATTTTTTCCACAAAATACATAAATCATAAAATGAAAATACGACTTTTTTAATAAATGAGAATTTTCTTCTGAAGGTTACTGCCTTAGACATTGTATAATTCACACCACTGGGTGACTGTTTTTCACAGGTCTTTGCACTAGACTCCTAGGGGATAACAGAGGGAGGTCAAATATGTATAAAGATCCGCTTCCAGGTGTAAAATAGGCTCACTGGTGGGAAGCTGCCACGCCGCACAGGGAGCTCAGGCCGGTGCTCTGCGGCGACCCAGAGCCACAGGCTGGGGCGGGAGGGACATTTACCGGGGAGGGGATGGATGTATGCACACAGCTGAGTCACGCGCTGTAAGGCAGAAACCGGCACAATGTGATAAAGCTACGACACGTCCATTAAAAAGTAAAAAACCAAATACATATGAAAATCATTCTGCCCTGACACTCGGCACTATCGGCAGCCCACTCCAGGGTTCCTGCCTGGAGAACCCCATGGACAGAGGAGCCTGGCGGGGCACGGTCCACAGGGTCACAAAGGGTCAGACACGGCTGAAGCGACTGAGCATGACGCAGCACTTAGCACTGTAACGAAGCTTATAAAATTATCAGAAAGTGGATGAAGGACTCGGCATTTGATTTAGGTTGTTTCTGTTGTTTAGTTGCTCAGTTGTGTCCAACTCTTTTGGGACCCTGTGGACTACAGCCGATCAGGCTCCTCTGTCCATGGGATTCTCCAGGCAAGAATACTGGAGTGGGTTGCCATTTCCTACTCCAGGGGATGTTCCTGACCCGGGGATCGAACCCAGGCCTCCTGCTTGCAGGTGAATACTTAATTGCTGAACCATCTGGAAAGCCCATTTAGGTTAGGCCTTTATGAAAAAGTATATTCTCAGTAAGGTACTTAGAATATAAAGAGGAGGGGTATTCCTGGCAGAGGAAATGACTTAAGTGAACCAACATGCAACAGAACGCTACGTCTCCTCTAGGAGTAACAAAAGTCCAGTATGAGTAGTTCTTAGGGTGTCTAACAGGATGCCGGGGGATAAGGCAGGAATACCAAGTCAAGAGATGGATGATCATAAAAATGTATCAGACGAAGACTTTTGAGAGGGAATACTGAGTGTTCTTAATAGCTACTAGAAGGTGACAGGCATTCACTAGAAAGACAGAGGGAAACCAGGGCATATGGCTGTCCTACTGACGGCGGGGTCACAGTGGGCCTTAAATGCCAAGCTAAGTAAGATATCTGAACTTCATACCCGGAATCTTAGAATCTTGGAGTTGACAAGAAATGTCAATGCCCTCTAGCTTGGCCACTCCATCCCTACCTCCGTAACTGTTCCTAGAATATTTATCAAGCCTTTGCTTAAATATCTCTGTGACAAAGAACACACTGCCTTGGATCAGCTCTGTTAGAAAGTTCTTCCTTGTACTGAGCTGAAATTCATCTCCCTGTATCTCCCACCCACTTGGCCATTGCTGCCATCTCGGAGAGTCGGCACAGTCTAAGCTTTCTCCCACAGGAGAGAGGAAGACGTGGAGACGGCTAAAGAGGCTCTCTGGACGTCTCTGCGGGTTAAACGTCCTGCAACCGTCCTCACAGCAGCACGATGTGCGTTGCTCCTTGCTTTCTAGCTCCTAATGAGTTTTGAAAATGCCCCTCTCTTGTCAGCTGCCTGCTACTATCTTGGTTGGAGCCACCATCTCTTCTTGCTTATACCACAGCAATTCCTCCTAAGCCATTTCCCACCCCTTCTTTCTCTCTCTCTCTCCCATTGACCATCCCTCTAACCCATTGTCTATATTGATCTTTCCAAAACTGATTGATCTTTCCAAACTACGTTGATCTTTCCACAAAACTGACTGTGACACTGCCCTGCTTACAACCTTCAATAGCTCCCTACTGCTCTGAAGGTCAGCCAGAGCCTCGCAGCACGAAGTTCTAGGCCCACCCACCTCTCTGCTCTCGTCTCTCTCCTCCCCACATCCCCCGGGGTGCATGCCCCTTCCCTCGGTTCCTTGCACAGGACTTTTGCCCCACCCAAGTCACTTCACCTACACGTGGAACCTTCTTCCCTCCCTCCACCACCTGTGCCTTGATAACCCATACTTCGCTTCTGGGTTTCGGTATAAACATCATTGCCTCTAGAAGTTTACCCCGATTCCATTAAGTCTGAATTAAAAACCCCTTAAGTGGTTCCTCAGGGACCTAAGCTTCCCCTATTATAGCAAGTATAACATTGAATTAAAATCCCCTGCTTGTTCATCTAGCACCTTGCCTATACTGTGAACGCCCTGAAAACAAGTCTGTTTTTTCAGCACCATGATCATCAGAATCTAAGCACAGTGACTGGAACACAGTGTGCACATATATATGTATGTGTGTGTGTGTATATATATATATATATTTACATATATTATATATATATATATTTTACAGTATGGATGGATTTTATGGATTTTTTCATAAGATGTTATGGGAAAACTTGAACGAACTTTTTGGCCCACCCAATATATGTATACATGTATGTGTACATATATATATATACATATATATATGTATATATAAACATACTCTATACACATACACATATATATACATACTACACACACGCACACATACATATATATATATATAATTTTTCTGTAACATCTTACAGAAAAATTCAAATGAACTTTTTGGCCAACCCAATATATGTGCTCAAAAAAATGTATATATATGGCAAACCCACTCCGGTATTCTTACCTGGGAAATCCCATGGACAGAGGAGCCTCGCAGGCTATAGTCCATAGGGTTGCAAAGAGTCGGAGACAACTTAGCAACTAAACCATCACCACATACATACATGTGCTCAAAAACTGCTAATGAGTTCATATTTAGCACCCAGAACTAGATACAATTGTTCTAGATGTGGTCTGCATAACACATATTAGAGTGACAATGGCCCTACACAATTGCCTTCTATATTCCACACCTCTTTTAAAAAAACCTAACTTTATTTTAGCAGAAAACTTCATAATTGATTTCACTGTCCATTTAAGTCCCTACACCGCAAGTATACGAAGCCACCACTTCTGACTTTAACTTTCCCTCTTCTGTGCTCGAACGCACTCCCTCTCTGTGTCACACACACAATAATGTGCAAATGACTTTGGGCACACACAATACATTTTTCATCTATTTTTGCACACTCCTTCCAAAGATAAAATATCAAAGTGTACTACAACATATTGCTAACTTCTGGATCCCTAATCCTTAATTAAGCCTTGTCTCTTGAGCAAACGTGAGTAGTGTGCTATACCTTCATGGATATTAATAATATTGAATAAAACAGGAGTGGAGATGGACCCCAGGAGCACACCTTCTAAAGAGGTCCATCTGCCAATCAGCTATGCTTTAGGGAATGCGTTCAGACAGTCACTGATCCAGCCCACACTCATGCTTCTAACACAGGAGCACGTCACGAGATCTGGGCCCTTCCTAAAATTACAGTTTTTTAATTGACTAGGTAAACTGAGTATAATTATGTTCCAGATGTCAATCCTTTCATAAACTTTATTTTAGTTATCCTTTTTTAATAGATAATAAAATGGTCCCTCAGAGAGAAAGTCATGCAGCTCACAAGGGCTCGAGCAGGGACACGACCCCCAGTGATTCGACTGCAAGCTCAATGGCACTCAGTCCACTGGGACCCTCCCAAAAGAGAAAAGGTGCATTCTTGGACTGAAGTGGGCTCCTGGTGATCACCTCCTGCTCTCCCAAATGCCTGCTGAATGAATAACACCTTTGATTAGAGATTCTGAGCCTGAGGTTCATGACCATGCCAGGGGGCCCAAGAGCAGTCTTGGACGAACCTCCTGAAAGTTTACAAAAAGCACCATATGGTGTATATGACACATTTTTTTCTAAAAAGTAATGTATATTTGAATCTCACAGTAATGTACTGGGTCTCCAAACAGTTCAAAGTACAATTTGCAGTTTAAATAGCTCCCTATTAGAACGTCACCGTCACTCTGCCCGTAGAATTCTGAATGCACATATTTCTTTAGAAAATTAAACTGAAGTTTTTCATCTCTAGTCTCCAAAGCCTCCATCACTCTAGCAGGCCTCAGACATCTCCTCTGCTGGTCCCTTCAGAGCCTTGTTTCTGGTGTCAAAACATGCCAGCTTGATTATTTGATGTCAGTTTATCAAAGGGCTCTCTCAGAGGCCCACCTTGAGACTCCACTGGCCGTTCCAGGGCTGGAACGTTGAGCTTCTAATGCAGGGGGCACAGGTTCGATCCCCGGTCAGGGAGCTAAGATCCTACATGCTGTACAGCTAAAACAACAAAAGAAGTCCACCTCACTTGGGTTATCTCAAACACCCTGAAAGTCTACACCTTCACTTGTTCAATACTGGAAGACTGTGCCTGTCCCTGATCATCAGGGTTGATGTTCATTCTTCATTCTTTACGTGTTGTATTATACATTGTATCTCTGTCATCTTATTCAACACCTGAAGATCATTGTCACTGATCAGAATTGTACAAGAATTCACATAAATGCATTGTGCGTCCCCCCTGGATCCAGAGGACAGGCTCAAAGGACGCGAGGACAGACAGAGCTGATCCTGCCCTCGAGAAGCCTACAGACCAGTGGAGGACGGACAAGCAAGCAGACACTTGCAACAAAGAACGGTAAATGCTCTGACAGAAGAGAAGAGGAAACTCTGGGAGAAAAGGAAAGGACCACCCACCCTGCTGGAGGATAAGGAGCTGATGGCCTGGGTGGTCTCCAGGAGAGGGGCTGCCAGCCAAGTCTAAGAAAAAAACGTAAGTCAGACCAGACCCTAGAGAAGGACACGGAGGAAAGTTAGGGTGAGGAAACAGATTCACATGCCTGAATTTACACACTGCATGCATACGGTGCGCATCAAACGTGCATCACACGTGCAGAGGGAGTGGGTGACTGCCAAGAGATCACACTGAAGACAGAGGTGAAGGGTAAGTCCAGAGCTCCTGTGTACGTCAACATTGTTCTCAAAAGGAAAAACCAGGAACCCACTGCACACTCTTCCAAAAAGATCTGCGTGATTGCACTGCATTTTAGAAAGACCATTTGATACAGGAGAGTGACAAGACAGGGCGCCTGGGGGTGGGCAGTACTGGTCTCAAATGAGACTCACAGAAAGCTGGGACCAGAGTCAACGTGGGGCAAACAGTGGGAGCTGGCCTGGAGACACCGGCAAGTGCGCAAAACCCATGAAGCAGGGAGGGGGACAGGACTTGGGGCCTGACCAGCATCATCAATGAAAGGGGACGGTGGCTCTGTCCGGGGTGACTCTGGCCTGTGTGGCTTGGACGACCAGGGACCCCATTTTAGCGGAGGACAACGGCGGGGGAGCGGGCCTAAGAGGGGAGGGGAGGAGATGCTGTCTGAACTAGTGGACTTGAAGGGGCTCCGTGAGACCACAGAGCGGAGAGGTGCGGTAGAGAAGCGTGGGATTTAGGAGAAAGACCCAAACAGGCTACAGATATGTATGGAGCGGGGGAGCCACCAGAGTGGATGAGGTATCCCAGGAAGACCAAGGGGAAGCCAGAGGGCAGCGGGACACACCAACACTGCTGAAGGGAGGCAGTCAATGGGACTGCAAGGGAGGCAGGTCAGAGGGGACCAGGAGGCAGGCATCAGACTCCAGGACAGTAAACTCATCAGAGCGAGGGTGAGCAACCGCTCACAATGACACAGAGAAGCCCTGGGGAAGGCTGAAGGCCACAGACTGCACGGTGGAGCTCCCAGAGGCCTCTGGCACCCCGGCCAAGCTTCGTCCTCAGAGCAGAGCAGAGGCCCCTCGGCACCGCCTGGGCCAGTGGTGCAGGAGCCCTGAGAGACGCAGGTTCGAGCCCAGGGTGGGGAAGACGCCCTGGAGGAGGACACACCACCACTCCCGTGCTTTCGCCTGGAGAATCCCTGGGCAGAGGGGCCTGGCAAGCTGCGGTCCATGGGGTCTCAAAGATGCTGACCGACTGAGCGACTTAGCGCAGGAGGACATGGAGATGGTGAGCGTCATCCGCTCTTTCAAGAAGCTGGGTGGGAGAGTCATGGGAAGGCGGCGGACAGCAGGCGCGGAAACTCGACAAACACCTACTGGCTGAGGAGAGGAAGCGCGGAAAGGCGACAGACACCTAGTGACTGAGGTGAGGAGGCGGAACCGCGACAGACACCTACTGACTGAGATGAGGAGGCGCGGAAACTCACAAACACCTAGTGACTGAGGTGAGGGAGCGCAGAAACCCGACAAACACCTAGTAGCTGTGGTGAGGAAGCGGAAACGCGACAGACACCTACTGACTGAGGTGAAGAGGCGCGGAAACTCGACATACACCTAGTGACTGAGGTGAGGAAGCGGAACCGCGACAGACACCTACTGACTGAGATGAGGAGGCGCTGAAACACAAACACCTAGTGACTGAGGTGAGGAAGCGGAAACGCGACAGACACCTACTGACTGAGGTGAAGAGGCGCGGAAACTCGACAGACACCTAGTGACTGAGGTGAGGAAGCGGAACCGCGACAGACACCTACTGACTGAGATGAGGAGGCGCGGAAACTCACAAACACCTAGTGACTGAGGTGAGGAAGCGGAAACGCGACAGACACCTACTGACTGAGGTGAAGAGGCGTGGAAATTCGACATACACCTAGTGACTGAGGTGAGGAAGCGGAAACGTGACAGACACCTAGTGACTGAGGTGGAGAGGCGCGGAAACTCGACAAACACCTAGTGACTGAGGTGAAGAGGCGCGGAAACGTGACAGACACCTACTGACTGAGGTGAGGAGGCGCGGAAACTCGACATACACCTAGTGACTGAGGTGAGGAAGCGGAAACGTGACAGACACCTAGTGACTGAGGTGGAGAGGCGCGGAAACTCGACAAACACCTAGTAGCAGAGGTGAGGAAGCGCGGAAACGTGACAGACACCTACTGGCTGAGGTGAGGAAGCGCGGAAACTCACAAACACCTACTGGCTGAGGTGAGGAGGACGGTCTGTCCCTGGCCCCGCCGGCCGGAGGGGAACGACCTCCACAGACGCCAGGGCGGCCTCCTCCTCTGCGTCCTGCCGGGCGCCAGCGGGGCTTTTGTTCCCTGCCCTTATCCGGGGTGAACCTTTAAACTGAAACCGGGGCGTGTGGAGGACTGCAGCCCCGACCCCCGCCGCCCTGGGCCCCCGTCCCGCCCCGCGGGGTGCCGGCTCCGAGGCGGCCCGGCCGGACTCCGCGGCTCCCGCTCCGGTCCCAGCGGAGAGGCTCCGCTCGGCCCGGGGGAGGCACAGAGGCCCGCGGCTCGGGAGCGGACCCGGCCTCCGGAGGGCGTCTGCTCCGGGGCCAGGCGGAGGACCCCCCCGAGGGCTTCGCCGTAACCGATGGCTTAAAACAACAAGCCGGTCCTCCCCGCACAGCCCTGGTTCCGCAGGTAACGCACAAAGCGCCCGGCCGGCCCCAGGACGGAGCCCCGCGGACCCCGACCCCGCTGCGCCTGGGGCGCCCATCGCCCGGAGCCGCCGCCCCGCCGGGACCAGCGGCCGGGTCTCCAGAAACGGGGCGCGCGTTTGCAAACCCCGACGCTCCCGGGCGCCCAGGCTGGAGGCGAGCCCCCCCTCCGCGTCCCGCGCGGGGAGGCGCCCGGAGGAGCCCGGAGCCCGGCCCAGCCCGGCGCCCACCTACCCGCTCGGCGCGGCGGCCCATGCTGCTGCGGCCCCGCGCGGCCCCGCCGGCCCTGCCCCCGGCCGGCCGCCCGCCTCCCGGCCTCCCCGCGCGGGGCCGCCGTCCCGGGGCCCCGGCGCCCATTGGAAGCCGGCCTCCGGCAGGACGCGCGCTTGACCTTTGCCTGGAGCGGCCCCGGGGGCGCAGACGGGGCGTCCGGGGGCCGCCGCCCCCACCCCGACGCGCCGGGTTAATGTTCGTCTTTCAGGGAGACTCCATGGGGTCTGACTTGCCATTGCTCCTGCATCCGGCCCCGGCCTCTCCCCGGGGTTTCCTGCCGCGCGGTTGGTGAGTTCCCTGAATTAGCATTTCCAGGTTAAACGCGGGCAGTGCCTCCTATAAAGTCCTCTCACACTCCGAGAAATAATACCCCCATTTTCTCCCCCTGAAGCTTGCAACAGTTGACAAAGACCTTTGGACAATCAGCCTGTCATTTGACCTCCCAAACAATGCCAGGAAGGCTCTCCTACGACTGCCATTCTACACAGAATGAAACAGCAGCTCCAGAAAAATAAGATATTTACCCAGTCACCCAACCAGAAAGTGAAATCTGCTGGGGTTTTTTCAACCACATCCTGGGTGCACCCACAAACCACCCACCTCCCTGCTGAGTGACCCACCCCACTAACTGAATTATAACACAGAAGCACCTATTACAGTCATAATGTATAATAACATAGAGCAAAGATAACTATTCTAATTTTTGGATTATAAAAGTGTTAGGAAGTGTTAAAAAAAAAAAAGTGTTAAAAGTTAAGGATGTCCACAGATACCTTGAGTTCATAGACTACATTGTTTTATTGTCTGATTTCTCCTCTTTGCCAACTGCTAAAAGGATGCTGCGAGAACCAGACTGGTCACTCTGAAGTGCTGGAACAAGCCCAGGGATTCCTGAGGCTGCTCTGAGTCCATCCCTGGTCTTGGTCAGAGTCTTTTCCCCTCCTTTTTCTGGACCCTTCCAGATGGTGAAATACTGAATGAAAGGGGAAAGGGCTGTGAGACTGTAAAGAGAGCCCTGAACAAGGAGTCAGTGTACCAGAATTTTAGTGCGAGGAGGACAGCTGTGGTGCAGGTCAGCAGAGATGCTCTGGAGACAGCTGGTCTGGAAAGTGGCATCACTCTGATTTTTCCACTGAGACAAGGGGAGAGGGGCTGATACTCACACTCAATCTGGAAGGACTGGAAGGTTTCGGCCAGGAGAAGAGGAAGAAGAACACCACTGACCCGGACAGCATCATGTCCAAAAGCTGTCCTGAGGCCTTTCTGAAAATAGTTCCTGCAGGGGAGAACAGAGGGCGTGGGAGGCTGTGACTGAGAGGAGGGTGTGGTTTGGACTCTGATCTTCTGTGTCTCTTGAGGGGATTTGGACTTCATCCTGCCGAGCCTGATGGGTTACTATGACTGGCTTGGGTTACCAGCTCTTAACTCGAGGGTGCAGGAGTCATAGACTATTCTACAGCAAGAAATGTGTATCTGTCTGGTGGTTGTGGGCATTGGCGTCATCAGACAGATACAGTTTCTTCCTTTTCCTAGCTATAAACTGCAAGAAATATATTTAACCTCACTAAGCCTCAGTTTTCTCATCAGTAAAATGGGGATTATGGTATGTGCCATGAGAATTAAATGAAATTATGTAGGTCAAACCCTTTGCCTTTCTTCTGACAGTGACAAGTAGCTACTGTTATCCTTACAAGTACAAGTACTTTATTGTGTATGTGCAGGGCTACCATGGAGTAACAAGGAACTAACTCTGTTCTGATGCCTTCCCTTCTTCCCATTATGCTTGTTTGGTTTTTGACTCTTTAGAGGTCTTCTGCTTTTTTCCTCCTTCTCGACATCACTTCCTTCCTTTATGTCCCGGTTTTATGACTTTAATGTCAGTTTCATCTTAACTCGCTTTCCTGTTGTTTGTTTCCCGGTCCAACCAGGGTCAGACCATCTCCAAAGCCCCAGCCACAGCATCGTGCTCTGTGAGCGCCACACAGCAGCGCATAGCGTGTCCACCGGCCCCAGCACCTGCTTGCCCCGCGGCCGTGGCGCACTGCCTGGCCCCCTAGACGCCTTCAACGCAGCCCAGGCCAGCCCCCCGCCCACTCCACAGTCCTTCCCACCCCTCAGAACCCACTCCCTGCCGCCTTTCTTTCAGCAGTCTCCCCTTCGCCAGCAGAGATCACAGGAACTAGCAGGAGGGAGCTCTGCTTCTTGTCCTGGCACCAGAAACTGTATGTCCAGTCTCCAGTCTGCGTGCGACAGAATCCCTCTCTTCTCAGGTCTTCTGGAACATTCTTTCATCAACTATCCCCTTAGCTTTCAGTTTGTTCTTTACTGATTTCATCAGTTTACAAACACATTCAACTGTCTCCCACAGAGCGTGCTCCATCTTTCCTAATATCGTCTGAGTACACGCCTATTCTTTTTAACAAAGACACACACACACACACACACCATGTGTCCACTGCATAGAACATACTTCTTGGTGGATCTTCCAAGGCCAGTTCCTCCTTTAGAACCAAGTTTTAAGTCACCTCTTCACAGAGTCTTTCCCCGACCAGCCGATCCAGGAAGCTGTCCTCTCCCTTGTTATCAGCTATCAACCTTCTTCACTTCAGTCACATCCTTTACCCCGTGTTGTGACGAGAGATTCCCTTGTTCCCTTACCTGTCTATTTCCTGCTGCTTCCACTAGCCTGAAACTTCATGAGGGCTGGGATCCATCTTTTAGACTTTCAAAAAACATTTGTCGATTATAACCCCCAAGTGCCTCAACCATTTTTGCCTTACTGTTTTATTTTTTATCTCCATTAGGCAGCCTACTGGTTTTCAATATTGACTAAGTGAGAACTCCCTGAGGAGCTCTGAAAAAAATCCTGACACCCAGGGCACTCCCTGGGGTGAGACTCTATTACCAGTTTTTGTTAATTTTGCAGGCAATTGTAAAAGCCAAGCCAGAGACCACAGACCTAAAATGTCTGGCTGACACATGGGTGAGGCTTGGCAAAGAAATGAAGGGATGGGGACTTCCCTCAGGATCGAGTGGCTAAGACCCGGCACTCCCAATGCAAGGGACCCAGGTTCGATCCCCAGTCAGGGAGCCGGATCCGACATGCTGCAGAGAAGATGGAAGATCCTGACTGTTGCAGCTAAGACCTGCACAGCCAAATAAATCCATATAAATATTTTCTGAAAAGAGAAATGAACGGATGAATGAACGATTCAGGGAATGGGATCATTGAGCTCCTGCTTATCTTGCAATCCGCTTCCCCTGGGTCCTCCTCACAGCATCTGTTATTTGGGCGTGCAAGGCAAACAAGCCCTGTACTCTCGTGGCTCTAAGCTTCAGCATAATATCAGCTCTACCAAGATCACCCACAGAGCATCTCAGGTGCCTGAGGCGTTTCCCTGCTGCTGGACTTCCAGGAAGCTCTGGTTTGGGCTTAGGACCTTTTCTCTACCAGATCCTCCCCAGTGTCCCCAGAGGGCTCACCCCGCTCCTTGCGTGTGTCCCTGTTAGAGTGGTCATGTTGCTGCCAACAGCTGTGTCGTGATTCGTTTTGACTCGGAGATCGTTGCTGTGTTTATTTTTGTTTTGGGTTTTTTAACAGCCACATTGAGCTATAAATTACATAGCATACAATTCCTCAATTTAAATGGTACAAGTCGTGGTTTTTAAGGTATTCACAGAGTTAATCATCACCACAATCAATTCTAGAACATGTTCTTCACTCAAAAAAAAAAACTTTGCAAGACATTGTAGCCATTAATCATCCCATTAATCATCCATTAATGACTCCCCAATCTCGCAGTCCTAGATGACCACCAGTCTACTTCTTGTCTCTATAGATGTGCCTGTCTTGGATATTTCATGTAAATAGAATCATACAACACCCATTTGTGTGTGTGTGACTGTCACTTCCTTCTGCATCTGAAGACTCACTTGGCCACAGGACCCCTTTCACGTTGAATCAGCGTGGCAGAACATGGACTCTGTAGAGTGCTTTGCTCTGGAGAAGAAACCAGGGCAATATTTCTTAAATCATGTCACACAGCAACCTGGTAAATCATCTGAATTCCTGAGCTGGAGCAAGGAGGCTCAGGCTTAGCTACCACTGCCCTCGCAGGAGGAAGGGGAGCAGGCAGACTCCAGGCGGGCTCCCCTGACCTCCTGTGCCATGAGGACCCGCACTGAGGACAGACTGCCTGCATCTGCCCGAGCTCTGCGTGTGTTAGCTGTCACCTTCAGTCCCGGCTGTGCTCAGCTGTGTCCAACTCTTCGCAGCCCTGTGGACTGTAGCCCACCAGGCTCCTCTGTCCATGCAATTCTCCAGGCAAGAACCATGGGTGGGTTGCCATCCCTCCTCCAGGGGATCTTCCCAACCCAGGGATGGAACCCAGGTCTCTTATGTCTCCTGAATTGGCAGACGGGTTCTCTACCGATATCCCAGCTACCTCGTTTCTAAAAAGAAGATAGAAATAATCCTGGCTTATAAGCAGCACTTCATAGGAACGTAATAAAGATTAAATGAGAAGATATATTGCAAGTGCATAGCACAGCGCTTGGGAGATTATAAATGCCTGATAAATATTTATGATGTTGTAGTTGTTGATGTCTGACCACAGCTGTTTTCATACTGTTTCTCTAAGTAAAATTTAATATGGAAAGAGGGTTCTGCTGCTTTACAAAAGTAATTCAAAATTTTTCTAGGAAAAATTATTCTAGGAAAGCTTCACACATCATGCTGAGATCCCCCGCCAGATGGTCATGTGTATTCTGCTTGATGAAAGTAGGGATGGTGGGGAGCAGAAGCTACCATGAGTGGAAAGTTGCGGGGGGACGGGTAGGTGGAGATGAATTGGGCTCGGTTGTCGCCCCGTGGTGTGTGGGATCTTAGTTCCCCGACTGGGGATCGAACCTGTGTGCCCTGCACAGGAGCCTGTGTTGTTAACCTCTGGCCCACCAGGGCCGTCCCTGACTTCGCCTGCTGTGAATGGCCTTTCCTGCACATCTAGCAAACCTCTGTCCAGATGCTGCAGGCCCGTCTCTTTATTGCCTTCCTCCCATCTGTGACTGGACAGCCCGTGTACATGCCCGTGGGCCTGTGTCCAGTCATCACCTGTGCCGATGACTGAGAACAGCTGAAACACAAAGGGCCTTTTTTTGTTTGTTTGTTTAATGTTTTTTTAAATTTTTTTTACTTTTTAATTGAAGGATAACTGTTCTACAGAATTTTGTTGATTTCTGCCAAACATCAACATGAATCAGCCATAGGTATACATATCTGTATCTCCCATTAACAGCTCTGGGCTTAGCATACAAGGCTCATCCCTCCAATTTTCAGATATATATTGAGAACCTACTATGAGCTGACATTTCAAAATGCAAAGATTTCATAGAAGCCTGGGATTGTCACACAGAAGAATCTTCAGACAAGGAAATGAGACCCAGAGAAGGGTGTATCTCATCAAGTTTCTCCAGAACCTGAGAGGAAAACATTAGGAATTAGAGTCCAACTCTTCCTGACACCTTGCTCTTTCACAGCAGGGATTTTTCTCCCTTCGGTTAAACTAGCAGATTTTCCGAGTGTCCATATCGATCCCAGATTCCCTCGCTGTCTCCTCCCCCATTCTTGCCCCAGCAACCATAAGTTCATTCTCTAAGTCAGATATGTACACTCTGCTGGATTTATTTTTATTTTTTTTAATTTTTTTTTTTACTCTGCTGGATTTAGCATGGATAACCAACAAGGTCCTCCACAGGGAACTCCACTCAGCGCATGTGGCAGCCTGGGTGGGAGGGGACTGTGGAGGGTGAGTGGAAAGATGGATTTGTGTGGCCAGGTCCCTTCTCTGTCTCCTGCTGTCACAGCACTGTTAATCAGTCATACTCCAATATAAAATAAAAACTTTTTAAAAAATTAATAAAGCCAAGAGACCTAAAAAAATAAAACAACAGATTTTTGAACACGGTTAGAAAACTAGAGAAAACATGAACGATTATTTTGTTCATTAATGGTTTTTCCAGATCAAACGCTAGCCCTCAAGCACCGCTTAATTGGAGCCAGAGGACAGGAACACAGACCAAGGCCAGTCCGCAGGGCGACTGATCCCATCACTGTCTGACTCCCTGTCTGCCTCACACCCACCCTGCATGCTCACGTTTCACTCGCGCCAGGCCAACCAAGGGCCCGTAAAAGTTTAACTTTGTGCGATTGCACAACCGTGAAAGCTCAAGCTGATTTTCGGGATAATGAATGAGATTCTTCAATTGCCTCATGAAAAAGTTTCCAGGGGAGGACAAACAGTGCAAGCTGCCGCAAACATCGGTGTTCTTGGTGCGGGTGAGGTGATGATACCTCAAAAGGCCGTTTGGGCCCGCGTGGGGGACTCACGGGATCTTGTGCTGTTCCCCTGTCTGTTCCTTTGCTGAGTTTCTATTGTTAAGAATCCTTTTGGAGGGGATAGATATGTTTGTCACTTTGTTGGGTTTTTTAAATTAATTTTTATTGTAATTGTTTTATGATGTCGTGTTAGTCTCTGCTGCTGCTGCGAAGTCGCTTCAGTCGTGTCCGACTCTGTGCGACCCCATAGATGGCAGCCCACCAGGCTCCGCCGTCCTGGGATTCTCCAGGCAGGAACACTGGAGTGGGTTGCCACTGCCTTCTGCAGTGTTAGTCTCTACTGTATACCGAAACCAGTCGGCCTCACATATACGCGTGTGTCCTCCCTTTGCTCTTCCTTCCCCTTCAAGTCCCCGCAGAGCACAGGGGTTCCCTGTGCTGTCCGGGAGGTTCTCACAGTTATCTATTTACACATAGCATTGATACCACGCCTGTATCCACCCCAGTCTCCCAATTCCTCCCACCCTCCTATGTTTCCCCTTAGTTCTCTACCTCTGTGTCTCTACTTCTGTTTGGCAAATAAGATCATCTATACCATTTTTCCTGATGTATATGGCCAAACTCATCAAATTATATACATTAGATATGTACAGATTTCTAATATCAATTTTACCTCAGTAAAGGTGTTTAAAAAAAAAACTGCTTCCTCACTGAGTCAAAATCACGGTTCAGCAAATCCACTATTCTGTCTCTGACTAACGTGGGCTTTTGGCGAGAAAGAGTAACAGACTCCAGTTCCTGCCTGGCTCCCTCAGACTGTTGCTTAGCTTCTCTTTACTCACGACGGTGCTAATTCTGATGGATGCCACTCCTTAAGGCCAGGCCACCGCTTCCTCTCATCCTGACCTCTGAGAAAGTCCCCCAACCATTCCCATTGACTCCAGTTTGAAGTCTTCGAATCTCCCTTCCAAACTGCAATTGGACAAATCATCCTAAAATTCTAACCTGACCGAATGACTCTGCTGAGTGCCCTGCGAGGTTTTCCACTGTTGCAAAGATAAAGTGTCAACTCCTTAACCTAATTTAGTGATAATCTGGTCACAGTTGCTGGCTGTTGACAAAGGTTTCTAGCTAAGGATTCTAGTTGGCTAGATCCTGGGCCATGTCGCACAAGCCAAGCCGTGAGCCCAGTCCTGGCCATTCTGCCTGAGAGCCAGGAAGGGCTGGAGGCGTCTGAGGACCTGCTGCCCCCTGCTGCTGGTGCGTGTTTACTAGCCCCTCTGCCTGCTTCCTTCTTGGCCTCAGCATTGTAACCCCTCCTTCTTAGAATCTCGAAATTCCCCACTGTTTCGCTTCTGACTCTTCACCCACGTTCTCTTCCACCTTCTCCTCTAAACCTGGGCAGTCTTTCTTCTTTCCACTTAAATAGCACCTTCCCTGACCCTCTTGGATTAGATATGGAGACCCCGGCATGGAGAAGACTCTTGAGAGTCCCTTGGACAGCAAGGAGATCAAACCAGTCAATCCTAAAGGAATCCCAAACCAGTCAATCCTGAATATCCATTGGAAGGACTGATGCTGAAACTCCAATACTTTGGCCACCTGATGAGAAGAGTTGACTCATTGGAAAAGACCCTGATGCTGGGAAAGACTGAGGGCAGGAGAAGAGGACGACAGAGGATGAGATGGTTGGATGGCATCACTGACTCAATGGACATGAGGTGGAACAAACTCAGAAACCCACAGGAACATCCAGGCAAGAGATGATGACGGTCTAGACCTGAATCATGGCAACGGAGATGAGGAAGCAAATTTTTTTTAATTGCAGAGGAAAAATCACATGGACTTGATTAAATATGGTTATAAGGGAGGGAGAAGAATCAGAAAAGGTCCCATGGTTTCTAGCTGCAGCAACTGGGTCACTGGCAGTGTCATCATCTGAGCTCAGAACTATGAAGATAGTGAGTTCACTTTAAGATGTATTCAGTTTAAGATATGGACTTTCCTAAGAAAAGTAGGACTTACCTCTGTATACAGTTTCGGTCATACCTCATACACAATAGGTGCTTAAAATGCTTCTTGAATGGAACCAAAGCTGCAGTACATCCTACTTGTATCTACTTGTTTCTATATCTATTTCCAATGGTCTTTTGTCAGATTCCATACAGACTCATCCAACCATACTGCTCTCATGTCATCCATATGACAAGCTAAGAAATTTCAACCCCCTGGAAACTATGACTAAGAAATTTTACTGCGATAATAATTTTCACTAAGTGGTGGAAGGAGTCGGGGACAAGGGGTAGTTAGAAGAGCAACCACAAATCAGTCCAGGCCCACACTTGGCTTTCCATTTCCCTACAAATTTCAGAGAAGCCATAAAAGACTCCAGCGCAATCTGGTTGGTTGATTAGAAACATGTGAAGGAACCCCAACCAGGCACGTGTTTCACATTTCCTACTCCAGAGCTTGCCAAGTATTCATCATCGTCCTCTCCGTGTTATTCCAGAAAGCGTCACCGCTCCAGCTGGCCTTTTGGAAGGACAGGGCTGGGGTCAGGAGCGCATCCACAACACGGGCTCCCCTGGAGAGGAGAGGACGAGCCACGCGGAAGGGGGCCGCCCTCCCGCCATCCCCTCAGCCCTGCTCCCCTCCGAGGCTTCCTGGGGCTCCTCTGGAGACAGAGAGGAGGAGAGGGAGGCTGCCCTCACCCCCATCTCCTCAGTCCTGCTCCCCTCCTCTCCCCTCAGCAGGCCCTGCTCCCCTCGAAGGCAGGAGAGAACGTGGAGCTTGGAGACGTGCCCCCTCGAGGGATAACACGGCTGCTTCAGTCTCAACCTCTCCCTCCCGGAAAGCAGATTCCAGAACGCAATAGGAACAGGGGCAACCAAAAAGTCCCAAGTTTGACACCGAATTCCACCACCCCTCTCGGGTAATTTACTTAATCTCTCTGAGCCTTGAAAGTGCTAGTTGCTCAGTCGTGTCCAACTCTCTGCGCCCCCATGGAGCCCGCCAGGCTCCTCTGTCCATGGGACTTTCCAGGCAGGAATACTGGGGTGGGTTGCCAAGCCCTTCTCCAGGGGGTCTTCCCGACCCAGGGACCAAACCTGGTCTCCTGCATCGCAGGCAGATTCTTCACCATCTGAGTCTCTGAGCCTTAGATTTCTGCATTTCCAAAATGAGGATAAGATGACTTGTTTTGAAAGGTAAAGAATGAAAGAGGTAACTCGTGTAAAACACACACATGCGTGTGACATTAACATATCCCACATGCATATGTGTAAACTCATCGCCTACATGCGTGTGACATTACACCCTTGTCTGGTCCCTTCCTGCCCTTCCTCTGTGGGGTGACCTGCCTGAGCCAGTGTGGAGCCGACTGTAGTCAGCAGAGCCGCTCCCCACCCTAACCCTCTGACGTCTGGTGGGAACCGGTCTGGTGTTCAGTTGCTCTGAAGAGGGCTCAGGGCTCTGGTCCTCGTGGGGCCCACGGAGCAGATGGGATGAGGACATACCTGGCCTCCCTCAGATGAAAGTCCTACCAGAGCAAAGATGATGGAAAAGCTTATTTTGCCTGAAAGTGTCAGATCAGAGCTCATAAAAGAGGCATCCTTTGAAGTGGGCCTTAATGGATGAGGAACAATTTTCCAGGAAGGAATCAGAAACATTCATGCAAAAAAGGTAAAGAAATAAAGACAGTGAGGTGATGATGTGCTCAAGAAACCATAAGTATGGCTATGGTAGATATGGCTAAAGGACCAGCAATATCAGGGGAGGGTTCAGTTCAGTCGCTCAGTCGTGTCCAACTCTGTGACCCCATGGACTGCAGCACGCCAGGCCTCCCTGTCCATCACCAACTCCCAGAGCTTGCTCAAACTTGTGTCCATAGAGTTGGTGATGCCATCCAACCATCTCATCCTCTGTCATCCCCTTCTCCTGCCCTCAATCTTTCCCAGCATCAGGGTCTTTTCGAGTCAGGTCTTCGCATCAGGTGGCCAAAGTATTGGAGTTTCAGCTTCAACATCAATCCTTCCAATAAACACCCAGGAGTGGTCTCCTTTAGGATGGACAGGTTGGATTTCCTTGCAATCCAAGGGAAGTGAAGACATCTTAAAAAGACCAGCATCATTTCATTTGGAAACATCCATCAAAACTGCAAAGAAAGGGACTTCCCTGGTGGTACAGAGGATGGGAATCCGGCCACCAACACAGGAACCACAGGTTCCATCGCTGGTCCAGGAAGATTCCACACAGTGAGGAGCAACTAAGCCATGAACCACAGCTGAGCTCCTGCGTGCCTGATGAAGCGCCTCAGTCCCGTCTGAGTCTTGGCGACTCCATGGACCATGCCCTGCCAGGCTCCTCTGTCCATGGGCTTCTCCAGGCAAGAATACGGGAGTGGGGTGCCATGCCCTCCTCCAGGGGATCTTCCTGACCCAGGGATCAAGCCCACTTCTCACGTCTCCTGTATTCTTTACTGAGCCCCCGCTGAGCTGCAATTACTGAAGCGGGGCACCAGGAGCCCCACTCTGCAACAAGAGAAGCCCCCGTCACCGCAATTGGAGAAAGCTCGTTGTGACAAGGAAGACTCAGAGCAACCAAAAGTGAATAATTAAAAAACTGTAAGAGATGAGCTTTCCATTCTTCTCTCTCTTTTTAAAAAAAGACTACAAAGAAAGAAGTCTGGCATCTTTAATCTGTAAAATAGGAAAGCTGGGTTTGGGAGAATCCAAGATGAGTTCCCAATTCCTAGAGCGCCACCCTTTCAGAAGGATTCAATGAAGGTAAGGAAAAAATACCCTGAAGACAATTACAAGACAGCGGGTCAGAAGATCTCACAGCTCATTTAGTCAAAGTGCGATGTTCATTGGAAACACCAGTGCAGGCTTTCTAAAAACATTTTTATACAGCTATCTATTTATTCACTCATTTTTTGACCAAGAGAAATTCTGGGAGACAGGGTGAGCAAGGTCACCTAGGTCACTCTGCCAGGAGGTTACTGTGCCAGGCGGGGCTTCTGGACCTAATCCTGTAAGTCAGACAGGGTCATTAAAGAGATTTGAAATTTCCCCTTTTGAATTTGATTGCATTTTGTATTTAGCTTTTTTAATTCTCATTATGAAAGCCACATACATATTTTTTAAAATATTCAAAAGGATATAATAAAAGATGAATTCTTCTCTTTATCCCAGACCACTGGGTTTACCCTCACTCCTGAGTTAAATCTTTATTCTCTCTTCTTCCAAAAATTTTCCATATAAACATTCTTATAAGTCCTCCTGTGGATGAATATTTATATACTGCTCTCTGTACGTGCTTCTTTCTCGATTTACAATGAATCACAGAGATCTTTCTGTTTCAGTATATGCAATTTTACCTCCTTTAAAAAAAATAGCTGTATGGTATCCCACGCATTAGATTGTTGCATCATCTTTTATTGAAATAATTCTCAGTGTGTAAATATTTAAGTTCTCAATTGATTATTATTACAAACAAAGTTGCAATCCGTCCTTGTACTTCTATCTATGCAAATATATGGGGGTATTCAGGTAAAATAAATGACTAAAAGCACAGCTGCTGGATCAAAGGGTGTGTGCTCTTAAACTCTGAGCGCTATTTTCAATTTGCCCGTTGAAAAGAAGTGCCTCCTTACGCTCTCACCACCAGAGCATGACGGTGTGTTTCCACATACCCTTGACTTTACTGTGATCAGACTTCTAACTCTTGCCTGATCTGATAAGTTAACCTTTTTGCAATTTCCTTGTTTTTACTTACATTTCTTTAACTGAGTGAAGATGAGCAAGCACTCTTATGTTTATAAACCATTTGTACTTCTTTTCCTGTGAACAACTTTTTATTTTCCTTGCCAAACTCTTTATTAGTTTGTGGTCTTTTCCTTGCTGATTTGTAAGACTCTTTGTACACTAAGAAAACAGGTAAGTTGACCACAATGTCATTCATGGCTCCTGGGCTCTAGCCAGTTCTTAGAAATGTCCCTTCCACTCCAATATTACTTTAAAATCCAAACACTTTTTCTTTCATACTTGTAGGACTTCCTGTTTTATGTTTACATTTTTAATCAAGAGTTTGTTTTGCTGTAAGTTGTCAGATGTAGAGGGCTTCCCTGGTGGCTCAGTGGTAAAGAATCCACCTGTCAATGCAGGGGACTCATGTTTGCTCCCTGAATCAGGAAGATCCCTTGGAGAAGAAATGGCAACCCACTCCAGGATAGTTGCCTGGAGAATCCCATGGACGGAAGAGCCTGGTGGGCTACAGTCCACGGGGTCACAAAGAGTCAGACAAGGCTTTGTGATTGAGCATTCACGCCTATGGAAATGTGAGCTTACTGTAATTTTCCTTCCTCAATCAGATTCAAGTTTTACTGTGTTTAGCAGTTATTCTTCAGAGTTTGGGGTTGTGGGTATTTCCCAAGTTCTTTGAAGATAAAATTTTGCTTCCTTTTTTTTCAGTTGGTTTGAGAACAGCGGTCCCCAGACCCCAGGCCTCAGACGAGTGCTGGTCCCTGGCCAGGTAGGAACCGAGCAGCCCGGCGGGGCGGGGGGTGAGCGAGTGAAGCTCCATCTGTGTGGCAGCCGCCCCCCCACCGCTCGCATTCCACCCTGAGCCCCCTCCAGTCAGACCAGCGTCCTGCTCCCCCACTCAGGCCTGTCCGACTCTGTGACCCCAGGGACTGTAGCCCACCAGGCTCCTCTGTCCGTGGGAGCCTCCAGCCAAGAATACTGGGGTGGTTGCCATGCCCTCCTGCAGGGGATCTTCCCAACCTGCATCTCCTACATTGGCAGGCAGACTTTACTGCTGAGCCACTGGGAGAGTCCATAAATAAATAAATATTAAAACAAACAAGAATTGTAAAGGCAGGAAGAAAACAGGAGACAGTGGCATTGTGAAAACCACAGGAGAGAAAGGGTGTAGAGTCAGCAGTGTCCAGTGCTGACAAGCGTTATAAACAAACACCAAATAAAGCTGTCCGTTGAGTTTGGCAACTGCTAACGGCGATCTGGGGAGGACGGAAGGAGAGTGTGGGGTAGATGGCAAACTAATGATGAGTGTCTGATACACCCGGGCGGCGACTAGTGTTTTGCATATATCATTCCAGTTAATCTTCACAAAAATCCCCCAAAAGAGGAAACAGACGCTAACAGACATTAAGTAAACCTTGCGCCATCACGGAGAAGCCCAGGAGACAGCTAGGTTTACACGTGAATCTGTCCTGCATCCAAAGCACCATTCTGTTTCCACTATATTAATTTCTAGGTCAGATTAGAAGCAACTTAACAAATGCCGGTAAACTAAAAAAATGTAATATGTTTCAGATCATAGTTTCCTAGTGACTTCTCAGAAAACGTGCTCGATTCCTTTTACAAATTCTGACTGTCTTACAAAATGTGATCACTGTCCCCAGGACTGTGTTGGTGTAACATTGCTCTATCAGCTCCTCTCGTAAATCGGCCAGGCAGCATGGACCTCATTCCTGACCTTGGTAACCGTCCTGGAAAGGGTAACAAAACTAGCAGAGGTCACAGAGTTAGTGCCGTAAGAAAGGCAATTATGCAAATATCTTTATATATTTTCCCTGATCATTCTTAAAAAAAAATTAATTGGACGGTAATTGTTTTAAAATTGATTTCTGCTGTACAATGTGAATCAGCCATAACTACATAAATGAACTGGAGGACAATTGCTTTACAGCCTCGTGTTGATTTCTGCTGAACAACAGTGTGAACAAGCCCTAAGTATCCCTCTGTCCCCTCCCACTCACCCCCGTCCCACCCCTTTAGGTCGTCACAAAGCAGTGCGCTGGGCTCCCTGCACTTTGTTTGTATGAGTCAGCCTTTTCAGATTCTACAAATAAGTGAATATTATGCAGTACTTGTTTTCCTCTGTCTGATTCATTCTGTTGTTGTTGTTCAGCCACTAAGCCGTGTCCGACTCTCTGCAACCCCATGGACTGCAGCACGCCAGGCTGCCCTGTCCATCACCAACTCCCGGAGCTTAGTCAAACTCATCTGTCGAATTGGTGATGCCATCCAACCATCTCATCCTCTGTCATCCCCTTCTCCTCCTGCCCTCAATCTTTCCCAGCATCAGGGTCTCTTCAAATGAGTCAGGTCTTCACATCAGGTGGCCAAAGTATTGGAGCTTCAGCTTCAGCATCAGTCCTTCTAGTTGCATAATACCCTCAAGTTTGCCATGGAATGTTATTCAGCCATGAAAAGGAAAGAAATTCTGCCATTTGCAACAACTTAGGTGGAACCCGCTCATTCTTGAATAGAAACGTCTCCGATCTGAGTTCTGTATGCATTCTCATTCCCAGTTATATTGTACACAGATGAATATGCAAACCTTTTTGACCCCAGAGCGTGTGTTATCAATGCTCTTTCTCTGTGCATCATCTCTTGCTTGGATTCTTCTCTCTCACAAGACACCAGCGCTGTCCAGCACTCCATGCAGTGCCTGCCACATGGTGAGCACTCAGTGAAGATTTGTTCTACTGAGGTGCCTTTTCCAGGCCCAGGTCACTGCAGGTGGCTTTATAACCTATTTGCCTCTGTTAAAAAGAGCCTAAAAACACCAGAGCTGGGGTATGTAACTGGTGCTCAACTTGACTGTTCAACTAATTTGATACCAACCAAGCAACCAATGAAATTGGCTAGAATAGGTACCAGCAACTTTACAGTTTTCCTCAATATGGGAGAAAGATATGTTTAATAAACATATTTATAAGGGGAACATAGTTAAAGAATCTGGAATCCCTGTGTGCCATTTCCTGTCTGGGGCATCTGGCCGGCAAATGCAGAGAATCCTACACGTAAAGACACTTCCCATGGGGCTACAGGACCGAGACCCGTGTATGTAGAATATTCTCAGCGATGAGTCCCCAGACCAACTCAATTAGAAGGAAAAAATAGCTCCTTGTTTGGGCACTCTGGTGACTGAAGCTTATAAGGCATGCATCCCCCAGCTGATAGATGGTATATCTTTTACTAGACATGTTTTGGGGTATATATTTTCTCAACAAGGAAAGTAGTAAGAAAAAAGTAACAATAAACACCATCATTTATTGCACATTGCACGTGCGCCAGGACTGTGGCTTACTTCTTCCAACAATCCTATGAGTTATGTTCCTTAATCAATGTCCTACACATGCAGTTATTGGCAGAGCCAGAATACAATCAGATCTGTTTATTATTGATTCTACAGTCTTAATCATAAGACTAGAGATCACTGTCCTTCCCCTAAATAGAAAAAAAAAAAAAAAAAAAAACGAAATATTGCAGTGAAACATCTCTCTTTAGAGCTCAGGGTTTTGTCATATTCTGCCAGCTTTCTCCCTGATCTTCCTTCTCCTCCAGTAACTTGAATCCCTGATATTTAATTGAATTCTTATGGTCTTCTAGAAAAAAACTACAGTTCCCATCTTCCTTTGCAGTTAGCTATGGCCATGACTAAATTTTGACTAACATGATACAAGCAGAAATGGAGTATGCAATTTCTTGGAAGTATTCTCAAAAAGAAGGGGGCAAATCATTCTTCATCACTGCCTTCCAGTCTGCTGGCTAGAGTTTATGTCATCACTATAGTTCCAGCAGCTGTTTTGGAATGGGAGCCGTAAGCAGCAGTGTGCTAAGAAAGGCATCTAGACCAGCTGCAGCGTGGAGGGCTGGCTTCCACCTACAGACCCCTTGAGTGCGGGGTGAAAACACCTCTCCACTTTTCTAAGCTACTGCCCTTTATTTCCTGTTTCCCACAGCTGGGTCTAGATGCCTCATGCCATCTTATGTATTATGAAATCTTTCCCGTATTGTTGTTACACATGTTCAATATTAAGTTCATCTAGTTAAACCAGTAGTGGGCATGCTAAATACTGTAGGTAGAGATGACCAAAAGCGGACTTCCCTGGTTGTCCAGGGGTTAGGTCTCCACACATCCGATATGGGGTGCAGGTTCAATCCCTGGTCAGGGAGCTAGGATCCCACATGCCAGCTAGTGTGGCCAAAATTTTTTTAAAAAAAAGAAAAACAAGAAATGACTAAGAGGCAGTGTTACTTCAAGGACACTTCCATTTAGAAGAGGGGAGGAGGGACGTCCCCGGTGGCCCATGGTCAGGACTCTGAGCTTCCAGGGCAGGGGGTGTGGTTCAATCCCTGGTCAGGAGACTTAGACCCCACAGGCTCTGCGTGCAGCCAAAAAGGTATTCAGCAAAGACAAAGGAAGACAAGGAGAGGAGACATGCCCCTGAGACTAAAGCAGATGGAAAACCTGGCCTGTGAGTAGAAAGGTCTTATGCATACTGCATTTTTGGGTATATTTTATAATGTTTATATCTAGTTCCCTGCATGGGTGAGGGAGAAAGCACAGAACGAGTGCTGTTTTCTGGGGCTTTTTTGCTTTTTACCCTGGCATCCCGCAGGCACTCAACCGTTTGGTCAGTTGATAAATACAGTCTTCAGTTGATCCACTGCACTGAAGGAAATGTGGGACTCTGGCTGGTGTCTTATTGGATCTCTAAGCTCCATCCGCTTATCCTTCTGTGCAGAAGGAAGGCAAAGATTCCAGACGAGGAGCCCCAAACGCCACGTTCCCTTCTCCTGGGAGAGAGAGAGGCAGGGCCCTGTTTCTCTCTGCGCACAGCACACTTGCAGGCTGTCCTGAGATCACGGCAGAGTGCTCCCAGGGGCCTGAAAATACAGATGTGGGCTCTGGATCCAGCTCCCCTCAATTTCCCGTGCCCTCAATTTCCTAGGCCATAAGTCCCTTAATCAACAACAATGAATTAATCAATTATAACAAGAAGATTTGATTCATATAAGATGTATTATTTTAAAATAACCCCAATCTAATATTGCATGCAAACAATTAGATTTTTTTTTAAGTTACCAATTAAAGAATTGGCTCAAAGAAGGAATTTTGCATTATCCTTCATCTTTTTGCACAGGCTCTTATCTGTCATGCCTAAGGTCATACATGAAAAGGACCTCTCTGAGAACAGAAGTGCCTTTAACAAGCATGGCAGGCCCTGTTGATAAGCACAGCCGACATGGTTAACGTCATGTTGTTCCCCTTGATCCCGAGTCAAATGTTTCCTTTTATCCGAGTCCAAACAATTTGTCTATGTCCACTGGAAGACAGCGATCCAGCACCATCCATCCCTCTTTTAACATGCTTGAAATCCTCTTTATGTAAATCTCTGCATAAAGTCAGCAAAGTATTGTGTTTTTTCCTCTTTTAGAGCTTGTACAGTGTGTGCACATTCCCAGAATAAGACATTCTACGTCATCTCTAGGCTGTAACTAAGGGCTTAGTAAACAAAACAGGCTGGTTAACAGAGTTTAGTGCCCAAAAATGTAAAAATCACTGTCTTTATCAACAATGAGAACTTGAATGAATGGAAAGTTTTAAGGCTTTGGATTCTTCAAGCTGGTTTTCATTTTGGTAGAACTTGTATTTGTTTACCTATTAAAGGTAAACTTTAATAAAATAAACACTCCGAAAATAAACTTCTCCCCTTCCTGAATTGAGTCGAATGTTTGAAACGTCACATTATGGGCTGAATTTTGTCCCCTTAAAATTCACGTGTTCAAGTCCTAAGTCCTCGGGCCTCAGAACGTGACTGTATTTGAAGATGGGGCCTTAAAGGAGGTGACAAAGGTCAGACGAGGACACGTGTGGGCCCCGATCCAACGTGACTGGTGTCAGCGGAAGAACAGGTCAGGACTCAGGCCACACTCAGAGGGAAGAACGTGTGGAGACAGAGAGAGAAGGTGGCCGTCTGCGAGCCAAGGAGGAAGGTCTGCTGAGACAGCCCGCTGCCACACTGATCCCGCACTTCTAGCCTCTAAAACAGTGGAAAAATAAAGCTCTGTGGTTCAAGCCACTGAGTCTGCGGTGCTTTGTTATGGCAGCGGTAATAAACTAACACATTTTGAATATTGTGACTCAGATTTACAGGAATGGTGAGTCTCCAGTCTCTCAGAGCTTAGCACAACGCCTTGGACATTATAAATACCCCATTTATGTTTGTCAAATGAATGAATGAATTTAAAAACGGAACCACCACTCACCTAGACTTCCCGTGCTTAATTCTCTGTGCACTGATACCTGGAAATGAAAAACTGGCCTGTTCTCTTATCCTCCCCTTTCCCCCCTCAGTCTCAGGCTCGCATTTCCATCTGGGTTTTATTCAGTCTGTGATGAGAACCAGCGCTTTCACTGTATTGTTTTCATACATGTTCTGGATTCGTCTAGAATTAGATGGCGAAGGACAGGGAAGCCTGGCATGCTGCAGCCCATGGGGTCCCACAGAGTCAGACACGGCTCAGTGACTGAACACACAGCAACGATGCCCACAAGTCATGACGTGACCTGAGCCCCGGCACGCAGTCTTACACGACGTTGGAATAGTGGAGGAAGCTTAAGAATCGATATCCAAGCTCCAAGGGAATGAATCCTTGGATTAGTTCCAAGGGAACTAGTTTCGGGGACTGGCAGGACAGGAAAAATCACCTAGTTGTCTGGGGCTGTATTCCGCCATCCCATCACTTCTCTTTAGACTTCACTGAGCTGAAAATTCACTGGCCTCCTTCCTTGTGGTCCAAACTGGAGGGTCTCACTTGCAACACTTCTCTTGAGGAACTCTTCCCTTCCCACTTTGCATTTATGAGCACATCTCCTTGGGGTTATGTAGCTACATGAAAATAGGACCAACCTGACTTCAACTTTTGCATGTAGCGCCAGGCCCACAGTTTCAATGGAGCTGCTGTTCTTGTTTATATGGATGAACAGCAACTTCCCTGGGGGTCCGATGGCGAAGACTTGGCTTTCCAACATGGGGGGGAAGATTCGATCCCTGGTTGGGGAGCTATGATTCCACGTGCCTTGAGGCCAAAAAACCAAAACAAAATAGAAGCAGGATTGTAACAAGCTTGATAAAGACTTAAAAAAATGGTCCACACCAAAAAAAAAAAAAAAAAAAAAAAAAAATCATTAAAGGAAAATAAAATTGATGGATGAAGAAACATTTATTCAAGTATAACAATATCCATTCAACAGCTTAACTTGCTAAGTGCATTGTTGCTCAGGCACTGAAACAGGTGTGATGAGCTAGAAGGGTCATCGAGGAACTCCAGGCCATGGGAAAGCGGTCAGGGCGAATGGCAGCCACGTGATGCGACATCCGTCACAATGTATGTGCCTGTTCATGAGAACACAGTCACAGGAAAGACCGACCTATACCCGCGTAAGGACTCCCGTCTTTTTCTCCACCCAGCCTGGCTGCCCTTCAGCTTCAGTGCTGCTGGTGGTGGTGAAGGTCTCGTCTCCAAGGCATGTCTGACTCTTTCCGGCCCCATGGACTGCAGCCCGCCAGCCTCCTGTCCATGGGATTCTCCAGGCAAGAACACTGGAGTGGGCTGCCATTTCCTTCTCCACCAACTTCAGCACTCCTGCAGTATTTGACTTATTATAAAGAACATATATTCAATGTGTAAATTTTTGTAAGTCCAGTTGTTTGAACGTTTTACAAGCCCAGCTTAAGTTTTATTTATCCTCTTGGGAAAATATTTTCAGATGGCCCCAGGGCTGTATTTTCTCACACCTTCCTTAGAGTCTTCACCACGCATTTAGCAATGACTCCAAGACCACCTGTAGCGGTACTTCAGTCTTGAACTTGAACTCCTGTTTGAATCATGCATTGCTTCTATTTTTACACCTGCCTTAGAGACCAGAAGCTTTTTGAAGGCAAGAACCATACATACTCACAGAATGCTAGAAACAAGGAATGTAATGGTTATTTGGTTCAGCTTCTTCTTTTACAGATGAGAAAACCCAGAGTCAAGGATGTTACCAGCCAAGCCCTTAAGAACATAGAGAGTCAGTGAAAGAACAAAACTAAAATTCAACATCAAAATGACCGGAAACACTCTCAGGAGGCTGACAGCCCTGATCTGTTTTCCTGACCTCTTCCTGGGTTCTTTCTTTTGGCTTCTAGTATCCTCTCTCTCTTGAATCTGGTCCCTATAAAATGAAATAAAGAAAATTTTTGTTCCTAAGGAAAAATCATCCTTCTGTGTGTGTTGTGTGTGTACGTGAGTGTGCACGCCCGTGGCAAAGTTCTACAGAAACTTAGGGTTTTATTAGGCTGGGATTCCCTCCACACCCTTCAAAATCAGATGGTCTGGTTTCAAGTCACAGGTCATTTTGGGGGAGGATTAATTTTGGTTGTCTTCAAGTCTCAGTTTCCTTATCTGAAAAGTAAAAATTAGCATACCTACCTCTTTTGATTTCTTACAAGGTCAGACTTTTAAAGCATTACTATAATCCTTGGCAAAATTAAGTGCTCAAGACATTGACAACTATTATGAAATTAAGTGCTGCCTTTGCTAGGACTTTGATTTGAATAATATGAAAAGTAGAGGTAAAAATTGTAAGAAAGCTCACGATGTATTGAATTATCATATAAACTACTCACAAGCACTCACACAGTTCAAACCTCAGCATTCAGTATTACTTTTTTTAAAAAAGTGTTGTTACAAAAATTTTTCCTTCCATACTTTTCTAAAAAATTTTTTTCTAAGATACAAAAATCCTTCCTTTCCAGTTAGAAATGAAGACTACCAGAGACATGCCCTAACTTGGTTAAACTGGTTCTCTGAGAAAGTACTTCAGGGCATTTATTTTTGTTTTCATGTTTGGAGGACACGCGTCAAGATAAAAGCGCTATTCATCACGTCTCGCCCTTTCCACTTGTGTACAAAAACAGGAATCCACTAACTTCCTCCAGACCCCAACCAGCCGAGCCCTGCTGGCAGCACTGAAGGTTTCTAGGCACTTTCCTTTGTCAGTGGCGTCATTAAAAGCCTTGCAAGTTTCCTTCCTTCCGCCTGTCTTTCTTAAGAGCAGAACATTCAATTTATTGCTCCTTTTCTTCCCTGCTGGATAAATAAAAATCTATGGTAAAAGTATGGAAAATAAGCCCCATGACTCTTTTCCCTCAGCTCTGCCAAAACAAAACGAAAGGTCTCCACGGAACTTACGGAACACGCAAACCAGTCCTACCACGTGGGGATGTGAGCTAGCGCGTGTCTGGGTCACAGCAGACGGTGACAAGCCTCACTCACCAGAGACTTCCGTCACGGACTGATGATCTTGTAGGGAGCTGCTAAACCCTTTTTCTCTCCTACCTGAAGCTCCGAACAATTCAGATGCGCTCACAGTGGTACTGTATTGAACACGATGGGGATCAGGGGACCTGTGTGTTTCTCCCTGGGGGTGGTGACTTTGCTAGTGAGTGTAGAAGGGGAAGGAAGGCGATTTCTCCTGCTGCTCTTCTCCCAGTCTCAGCCAGGTGGTGCGGCCATCCTTTGCCTGGAGGGAGAGAGTTCCTGGATGAGCTCTACAAAGACAATGAGGTACAGTAGGTGGATTTAATCTCTGGGGGCAATTATCAATACGTAAGCTGATCTGTCATACATTTGACTGCTCAAAGCTTCATGGAGTTCACACTCAGGTCCCTCCACCAGAGCAGGGACTCTCAAAAATGTGATCAAATCACTCAAATGTTTGCTAAACATACAAACTCCCAGGTCTTGCCTCTAAAAGACGGATTTGGTGGGGCTCAGAAATCTGAATTTTTGATAAGTGATCTAGGTAAGATTTGTGATCGAGGTGCTCAGACCACGCTTAGGAAAAGGCTTCCCAGACTAATGTGGCAGGCATCACGGCCTCCCCTCACAGAATCCGAGAGCCCACGTCCTCATCCTCACCCTTGGCAGGCTGTCTCCCTGGAAACTAGCCTTCTGACACGGCAGAGCAGCCAACAGCCGGCAATCTCTTCTGGAAAGACTTTACTTTCATGGAGGACAAAGGGGTCGCTGGTTTAGGAAAATGCCTTCACGTGAAAGGCAGTGGAGACCATTTCAGCAGGTAAGGGGGCCTGTGGGGGCTGAGCACATTGTTGGGGAGTTCTGCTTCGGGGGGTCGCGGCAGGCCAGCCCCCCAGGCAGGCGGGCACAGAGGCTGCTCCAGGCAGTCTGTCTGTGCCCGGCCCTGGGCATTGTTGCCTGTCTGTCTGGGGATCTCAGACTTCCCTTTCTCAAGCCCCGCAGTCTCTCTGGAAGTCGCTTCTGCTCCACATGGAAGGTGCATCTCAGCTCACCGTCTGCCCTCCAGAGCTGGACTCGGCAGCAGCAGCTATGGACTTCCTCTGTAGCTGCTCTTTGTGTGGCTCCCCTGGGTCTCCGACCTTCCTTGTGGCTTGCGGGATGTTTAACTGTGGCACGTGGGGTCAGTTTCCTGACCAGGGATCGAACCCCGGCCCCCTGCGCTGGCAGTGTGGCGTCTCACCCCTGGACACCAGGGACGTTCCTGCAGTTTCTATGTTGTTCTAATTGGAGGATAACTGCTTTCCAGTTCTGCGTTGGCTTCTGCCCTACGCCAGCATGAGTTGCTGCAGGCGTCCGAGGTCCCCTCCCTCCGGAACCCCCATCCCCCCCGCCCCCCAGGGGGTCACGGAGCAAATATCACTGATCCCTGGAAAGCCCAGGAAAGGGGAAAGAGATGGTGTCCTCTGTTCCGTGCTTGACTTCCCTCAGCATTTGATGTATGACAAGAAAACTTCTGAAGATGACTCCCCCTGCACCGAAGACTCCTAAACTCATGATTAGTTCATTCGGATTGTGCAGATGTGAGTCTCTGTTTTTGCTCATCAAAGGCTGGTTAAGATGCGCAGGGTTTCAATGTGGTGTGCAGAAGCACCCACTAATTCCCACACACCAAGCTAAGTATTCAAAACCCATTTTGCAGTTTGAACCTCCTAACAGCCCTGTCCTGAGTAGGAGATGTTATTGTGCTCATTTGACAGATGAGGAAAGAGAAGTTCAGGCAGATGTGAGTGACTTAGTGAAGGCACACACCTGGACAAGAAAGCTGGAATCTGTCCTTGTGATTCCAATGCCATATTCTCACCATTATACCATGCTGCCTCCTCCCTTAAGCATGTTAAAATTTATTTAATTACGAGGGATTAACTTGCAAGTCCCCAGTCCTGAATTGACAGAGTGAACCCTCTATAAAAGCCTTTCTTTTTAAGTTCTGAAAACCTACACTGCATGGATACGTCAGAGACAACATTTCTCCAGAATTGTGAGCATAATTTAATCAAAACCAGACTGTACCGAAACAGCAAACAGATATTTATAAAGTGTTTAACACTCTAGAGAAGGGTATACTGCAACAGAAAACCCATCCAAGCAGCATGCTTAAAACCACATTTGCAAACATCATTCTGTATTCAACCAGAAACAGGATGAGTTTTAATTCCAGGGCATTAGTTCAAATCTGTTCTAGATTTGAGCCGATGGAAAATCGTTCCCTCCTGACAGCCACTCCGCGGCTGCGTTCACTCAGGAAATTGGCGCTCCCCGGGGGCGGTTTGCTGCGCAGAGGCCCGGCCTCTGCCCATCACAAGGCAGCGCTGGGGAAACCCAGGACAGAAATCCGCTTCCTCTCAAAACATTCCCTGCAGGGACCCCACGCTTAAGGCAAAGCAGATGCTCCCGAGAAACAGCCTCAGGCCCAGGGGGAACCCTCCCTTCGCCCAGGCCCCCGCTCTCCAACCCTCGTCTGCGTCTTCGCAGCCGCCTCCGCGCCGGCGCTCGCGCGCAGAGACCAGCCGTCCGGGACGGACCTCCTGGAGGCGAAGCCTCTCGGCATTGGCACCGACCTGGTCGTGTGGGACCCTATCCCAGAGGAACACGAACAGCCCCGCTGCGCACTGACCGTGCCAGGCCCTGGGCCGTGTGCTTCCTGGGGATGGGCGGGTGAGGAAATGCAGCGCACCAGGGCGTTTGCCAGGATCACGCATCAAGCAAAGAGTGCTCCTAGGATGCACACCAGGTCTGTCGGGCTCTGAAATCCAAGCTCCAATTCCCCCAACCACAGCCTCTCAAGACATGGCACCTCCACTAAGACTCCTCTGAAAAATGGGCAAGTTGGACCAATTTGAGATTCCAGAGAGGCACCCCCCCAAAAAAAATAAAGTCCAGGAGGCGCTGTGGGATGTTTCCGTGTGCTTCCTAGACTTACTGTCATTGTTTCCTGGAATTTTTAAAAATTCTGAATTCGAATGCCTTGAGCCGAGACAGCCGCACTTCGGGACCCATCTGCCTTGCTGCGCGGCCTGCCCTCTGCCTGGCGCCCTTGTCCACTGAAGCTTTGTTCTCAGCCGCTATGCTCTGCAGTCTATCTTCAGCTTGAGCTTTCTTTGATCTCTGTACGGGGGCGGTCCCCAGGCCAGGAGAGCAGGGCGGTGAAAAGTAGAAACTGGTAAACTCAGAGCAGGAGGAGTTGAAACTGACAGCCGGGTGATAAGATCGAAAGTTTGGGCTTCCACGAGGCAGGGCAAATACTATCCATCTACAGTGCCAGTTCTGGCCTGGTACTCGTAGACTGGTGTCGAGGGTTCTGAAGCTGCACCTGACTCAGCAGAGGGCCAAGACTGATTCCCAGGCTCTTATCAGCCACAGAATGCCTTCTCTGGACAAAAGCTGTTAAAGGCTTTACTAATAAAACAGGCAACAGTGAAGCTGCTCGGGCTGAAGCAGAGATGGGCCCCTGCAGTGCCGCTCTACTGGTTTCCTAGAATTTCTGCGGTTACTGACACCGTGTGTTCATGGAGACCCTCCTGTTCCTCAGAGGATAATGCAGAAGTCCCTGACAGATTACCGACTCTCCAGCGTTCCTTCACCCTCTGACACCCTCTGATCTTCTGAGACATCAAGAGTCTAGGCAGATGCCCACAGCATCACAAAGGGAGTAAAGGCTTCTGCTTAAAGCCGTTTATTTCATCAGCTTTCACGTGGTGGCAAGATGACAACAGCAAAGATGGATCTCATTTCTGTTGCTCCAGAGATGTTCATCTGGCAACCCAGACCCCCTCCATCTTGCCTCTGTGTCCAAGGCGCCGTCATCTCCCACATGGTGATTGCAGCTGCCTTCTAGCCGAAGCTCTGCATCACCCTTGACCTCCATAATCTATTCTCCATGGACACAGAGACTGAACTGAAATGTTACACCAACTCACTTCTCCACTCAAGACCCCATGATGGCTTTATGTTTCACTCGGAATAAGCTTTCAAGTCTGATCACAGCTCCCACGTGAAGTCCGTGGTGACATCCTCACCCATTGTTTGCTGTTACTCTGCTCGAAAGCAGTGGATCTCAAAGTTTAGATCCTGACACCCATTTTAGAGTATGGGGGCCAAGACTGCTTTTATCCTAACACCATGATGTTGTTTTCATGTCTGTGTTCTCAGAGGATAAATATTTTGTTGATATAGTTCCAAATCCCACATTGCAACTTCCCTTTAAAAGACTATCACTTGTTGAGTTTCGATGCGGTATCAGAGAAGCATAACCACAAATATCTAAAAAGCCTATTAAAATACTCTCATGTTTTCTAACTGTGTATCTGTGTGAAGCCAGATTTTCTTCATATTCTAAAGCCAGAACAACACAATACAACTAACTGGACACAGAAGCAGCTATGAGAATCCAGCTGTCATTCAGCAAGCTAGAGATTCAAGAGATTTGCAAAAAAAGGCAAAACAATATTCCCCTTCTCATTAAAATGCTCTTGTTTTGAAAAATATAGTTATTTTAAATAAAATATTATTTATATTAATATGTGACATGCTTATTATTACAATTTTAAATGAAAAAAATACATATTTTTTAATGTCCTCATTTTTAACTTCTAATATGACAAATATAGCTGGAATCCATACAACCAAAAGCTTTTGGGAATCCTCAGTAGTTTTTAGGAGTGCAACAGGATCCTGAGACTAAAATGTTTGAGAATCACTGCTCTAAACTTGTTGGCCTTCTGTTCCTCCCCATGCTCAAAAGAGACTCCCTCTAGGGAGTGGGCCCACGGGACTGTGGAGACAGAGAAGTGTGAGGCCTGGAGACTCAGGAGAGAAGAAGGTGGACACTCCAGTCTGAGTCTAAAGGCACAAGGAGACTGCGGCCCCAGCTGGAAGAGGGCCAGGCCGAGAGAGATCTCCTTCCGTGCGATGACCTGGATGACGTGCACCGTCTCAGGGAGGGCGGTCTGCTTCCCTCACCCAAACTCCCCCACAGACGCTCGCGTTTAACTGAACACCTGCAGAGCCTGTGGCCCAATCCAGCTGACATAAAATTAACCTTGACTCCTTCTTTTCTCAGGTCGCCACTCCCATAGTATGTGGTCAGAGCGGATTCCCCCGCGTCACCCTGCATAGACTCACACCAGGTCACCGCTCCCATAGTATGTGGTCAGAGCAGATTCTCCTGCACCACCCGACATAAACTAACCCCAGCACACACACACCCTCGATCCTTGACCATGCTTATTTTCTTAGCATGTTAATACCATTTATAAAATGTATGTCTGTTCTTTTATTTCTTCTTCCCTGTCTAAAATTTAAACTCCATAGACTACTGAACAGTTTCCTTCCCTGTTGCTCAGAACTGGTACATAGTAGATCTCAAAGTATATTTGTAAACTAAATGAATAACTATATCATACTACTTATTTAGACTTAAGAACATAATTAGGATTTGAGGAAGCAAAGTTATTAGGGAGAAATTATTGGATTGCCCTGAAGTGAACTGTGGTGTGCATGTGTCAAACATAGTTCTTGAAGCCAGACAGATGATTATTTCTTTCACCTAAAATGTTGAAACTAGACCTAGAGTCCAGAGAGGCTGGCTGCTCTACTTTCCAAGGTCCTCAGGGACTCTACAATGTGGCTCTTGCTTCCTGATCCAAATGTCAGGTAGAGAACCAGCTATGCGTCTTCACTCCAAAAGAAAGGCAGGAAAAAAACCAAAAAGAAAAGTGAGAGATGACATAAACAGATGGAGAGATATTCCATGTTCCTGGGTAGGAAGCATCAATACTGTGAAAATGACTATACTACCAAATTCAATCTACAGATTTAATGCAATCCCTACCAAATTACCAATGGCACTTTTCACAGAACTAGAACAAAAAATTTCACAATTCATGTGAAAACACAAAAGACCCCAAATAGCCAAAGCAGTCTTGAGAAAGAAGAATGGAGCTGGAGGATCAAGCTTCCTGACTTCAGGTTATACTACAAAGCTATAGTCATCAACACAGTGTGGTACTGGCACAAACCAGAAATACAGACTAATGGAGCAAGACAGAAAGCCCAGAAACAAACCCTTGCACCTATGGGTACCTTATCTTTGACAAAGGAGGCAAGAACACACAATGGGCCAAAGCCAGCCTCTTCAATAAGTGGTTCTGGGAAAACTGGACAGCTACATGTAAAGAGTGAAATTAGAACACTTCCTAACACCATACACAAAGATAAACTCAAAATGGATTAAAGACCTATATGTAAGACCAGAAACTCTAAAACTCTTAGAGGAAAACATAGGCAGAACACTTTATGACATAAATCAAAGCAAGATCCTCTATGACCCACCTCCTAGAGTAGTAGAAATAAAAACAAAAGTCAACAAGTGGGACCTGATTAAACTTAAAAGCTTTTGCACAGCAAAGGAAACTCTAAGCAAGGTGAGAAGACAACCCCCAGAAAGGGAGAAACTAATAGCAAATGAAACAACTGACAAAGGATTAATTTCCAAAATATACAAGCAGCTCATTCAACTCAATACCAGAAAAACAAACAACCCAATCAAAAAGTGGGAAAAAGACCTAAACAGACATTTCTCCAAAGAAGACATACAGATGGCTAACAAACACATGAAAAGATGCTCAACATCACTCATTATTAGAGAAATGCACATCAAAACTACAAAGAGGGAAGACCCAGAGAAGTCGGGTGGAGAGGGAGGTAGGAGGGGGGATTGGGATGGGGAATACGTGTAACTCTATGGCTGATTCATATCAGTGTATGACAAAACCCACTGGAAAAAATAAAATTAAAAAAAAAAAACTACAAAGAGGTATCACCTCACACCGGTCAGAATGGCCCTCATCAAAAAGTCTACAAACAGTAAGTGCTGCAGAGGGTGTGGACGAAAGGGAACCCTCTTGCAGTGTTGGTGGGAATGTAAATTGATACAGCCAGTATGGAAGATGGTATGGGGATTCCTTAGAAAACTAGGAATAACACCACCAAATGACCCAGCAATCCTACTCCGAGGAATATACCCTGAGGAAACCAAAATTGAGACACGTGTATCCAATTGTTCACTGCAGCACTATTTACAACAGAACATGGAAGCAACCTAGATGTCCATCCACAGATGAATGGATGAAGCAGTCGTGGTACATGTACACAATGGAATATTACTGTCATAAAAAGGAACAGATTTGAGTCCGTTGTGATGAGGTGGATGAACCTAGAACCTACTATACAGAGTGAAGTGAGTCAGAAAGAGAAAGATAAATACCGTATTCTAACACATATATACAGAATCTAGAAAAATGGTACCGAAGAACTTATTTACAGGGCAGCAGTGGAGAAACAGACATAGAAAACAGACTTATGGACTTGGGGAGGGGGAGGAGAGGGTGAGGGGTATGCGGAGAGCAACAAGGAAACTTACATTACCGTGTGTAAAGTAGATAGCCAACGGGAATCTGCTGTGTGGCTCAGGGAACTCAAACCGGGGCTCTGTATCACCTAGAGGGGTGGGACGGGGAGGGAGGTGGGAGGAGGTTCAAAGGGAGGGGATGTATGTATACCTTGGCTGATTCATGTTGAGGTTTGAGAGAAAACAGCAAAATTCTGTAAAGCAATTATCCGTCAATAAAAACATTTTTTTTTTTAAAGTGAGGGAGAGGGTACATAACACATACTTTTGAAAAAAGATTTTCAGCAGCTGTCATATAAGAATTCTACATACATTCATTTTCCAGCTTTAGTCAAATGTCCATACCTGGTTGCAAACGAGTCTGAGAAATACGCCTTTATTCTGGGTAGACAGATCTACAGCTAAAACACTGGGGCAAAGAGAAAGGGCAGTGGGTCCCCCCTGGAGGTCTGGGGCCGAGGCTTCGCACTCCCCATTCAGGGTCCTGGGTTCAGCCCCCGCTCAGGGAAGTAAGCCCCACGTGCCCCCACTAAGGCCCAGCACAGCCACATAACCGAATAAGCAGAAGCACTTTAAAATAGACAGACAGAGGGCAGAGCAGATGCTCGGGCGTCCGCCTCTGCCCGGGCAGCTGTCGCTGGTGTTGCTGCTGAGCCCGGTCCAAGCCTCTGGGCCGCCCGCCGCCCGCAGGCTCCGCCGCCCCGGGGCCTCCAGGCGGGAGCGCTGCAGGGGCGCCTTTTCCTCCCACGGCTACCGCCTCCTCGGGCCCTCTCCCCCCGGAAAGGAGCTGCCCCTCACCGCTAGGAGACGTCCTCAGCTGCGCACGTCTCCGGCCTTGGCAGCTTGGGACAGGCGTGGAACCGTGCCCCGGCGGCCCCTGGGCCGGGCGGAGGGGAGCGCACGGGGTCACAGACGCGCGGCGGAAGACGAGCGCCTTTGGTCCCGGGGTTGCTGAGCGGGGCCCGGCGAACCCAGGGCCACCAGCGCCCCTTGGCCTTGGCTGCAAGCCCCGTCTGGAGCAGGCGGGCCCGAGGCGGACCCGAGGCAAGCAGCCCCACAGGGTGTCGCCAAGCCGTGCCCGACCCTCTGCGACCCGGGGGCTGCAGCCCGCAGGCTCCTCTGTCCACGGGTCCCCCAGGCAAGAGCCCTGGAGGGGGCTGCCTTTCCTGCTCCAGGAGCTCCGCCCCGCCCAGGGATCGAACCCGCGCCCCCGTGTCTCCTGCATCGCAGGCAGACTTTCCCGTGTGGACCACCCGGGGAGCCCGCGAGGCGGAGAGGGGACCGACCCAGCGGTGCCTGAGGCCTGGCGGCTCAGGTTGCTCCGTTGGCAGAGCTGCTTCTGGTCGACTCTGTCCCTTGCATTTGAAAGACCTAGAGCTTGTCTCATTGAGTGAAGTAAGTCAGAGAAAGACGGATGCATGATACCGCCTATATGTGGAATCTTAACAAAAAAATGGTACAAGTGAACCTATTTACAAACCCTAGGTAGAGTCACAGGCGTGGAAACCAAGCTCGTGGTTCCCGAGTGGGGAGAGGGTAGGAGGGGTAGATTGGAGGTTGGGATTTTGTAAATGGCGTCTTCCATTTAGCATCATGTTTTCAGTGTTCACAATCCTTCTCGTTTCTGGAAGCTTGGTAGTAATATCTTCTTTATTTCTGATTTTACTAATTTGAGTTTCTTCTCCCCTTGGTCAATCTAGATAAAGACTCGTTAACTTTGTTGACCTTTTCAAAGAGCCAACTTTTCATTTTCTCAATTTTCTCTATTTTTTTGGGGTCTATTTTCCACTTTATTTATGCTCTAGTGTTTACTATTTCCTTCCTTATGCTTGATTTGGATTTATAAGGTGAGATACTAACCTGAGATCTTTCTTCTTTTCTACTTAGGCATTTACAGATGTAAATTATCCCATAAGTGATGTTTAGCTTATCCTGTAAGTTTTGGTGGGTGAGCCTCCATTTTCATTTATCTCACAGTATTTTCTAATTTCTGTTATTTATGAGTCTGTTACTTAATTTTCACTTATTTGTGGAAACTTCTTTGTGTTTACCGATTTCTAACTTTACTCCACTGTGTTCAGAAAACGGTATGAATTCCACCCGTATAAATTTACTGTGACTGTTTCATGGTTGACCATGTGGGCTGTGCACTTGAGGAGAATATGCATTTTACTTTTAAGCGGAGTGCTCCGTGGATGGCCATGAGATCTGGAAGGTTCACAGTGCTGTTCAAGCCTTGTCTTCACTTCTTGGTCTTGTGCCTGACGGCTCTGAGCGTCACCGAGAGTGGATGCGTACAGCCCCGGCTGTTACCACCCAACTGTCCGCTTCCCCTTCACTTCTCCGGTGCCTCACGCAGCTCGGGGCTCTGCTGATAGGTACGTGTATACCTATAACCGTTGTACCTTCCGGATGGAGCGAGCCCTTTATCGTTATAAAATGTCTCTATCACTGGTAACAGAAACTTTTGCTTTGCAATCTCTTTTGCCTAATATTTGTACAGCCACTCAGCTTTTTAAATTGACTACAGCTTCCTGTTTTGCATGGTATTTTTAAAAAGATTCTTTGATATGGGCCATGTTTAAAGTCTTTATTGAATTTATTACAACATTGTTTCTGTTTCCATGTTTTGGTTCTTTGGCCCTGTGGGATCTTGGCTCCCTGACCAGGAATTGAACTGACGCTTCCTGCATTGAAAGGCAAAGTCTTAACCACCGAACTGCCAGGGAAGTCCCTACCTGGTATTCTTATCCATCCTTTTACTTTCAACCTATTTCTAACTTTGAATTTAAACTGTGTCTCCTCTGGGCAGTATGTAGTCAATCTTGTTTTTTATTTTTTAATCCAGTTTGACATCTCTGCCTTTTGATTGGATTGTTTAATTCACTCACATTTGTTACTGATAGAGTTTTCATTATACTTTTTGTTACTGATACAGTTAGATGCACATCTGCCATTTTAATTTTTGTTTTCTCATCCTTTTTTTTCTTCTTTATTCCTCCTTTAAGGTTTTCTTTTGCATTAAGAGTAACATTTTATTTCCTTTAACTATATTTTTATGAGTTATTTTCCTAGTGGTTTCTCTAGGGTTTATTATATATATCTTAACTTATCAAAACCTAGGATATTAACTTAATTTCAGTGAGATATAGAAACATTATTCTTAACATATCTATTTCTTATTCCCCTTTTGGGGGCTTTTATTGTTGTACCTATTACATCTACATATATATTACAAAACCAACAATATAGTGTTATATATGTGCCATAATATAATTTCATGTCTATTCAAGAAACTGAGAAATGAAAGAAAGTATACTTACAGAGTTTGATACAGTCACATGTTTATTTACCACTTCTGGTTCTCTATTTGTTCCTGTGGATCCAAATTGTGATCTAGTGTCTTTTTCTTATTTCAGTACAGCTTTACTCCCACCTGCTTTCACTGCACTGTTCTGTTAGACGGTCTACATTTCTGTACCTTTTCGGCCTGACAATTGCTTTTTAAGTCAGTTAAGAGTAGAAAGGAGGGGAAATATGCATTTGCATTTTCTTTCATAATTACATAATTACCTTTACCAGTGTTTGTTTTTTCACGAAGGGGGTTCGTATTACCGCCCGCAGTCGCTTGCTTTCAGCCTTAAGAACTCCCTGTATTGCTTCCAGTGCGGTGAGTCCGCGAGCAACACGCCGTCTCAGCTTTTGTTGAAGACTGTCTTAGCTGCCTTCATTTGTGAAAGCTTTGCGGGCGTCAGATTACTCTGCTCTCCAGCACTCCGGCTGTGTCACACCACCGTCTTCTCGCCTCCCTTGTTTCTGGGACGTCAGGTGTGAGTCTCAGTGGGATTCCTCTCCTGCCGCTTTCAGATTTTCCCCTTTGCCTTTGTTTCCACGTCTTTACTGCGATGCGTCTCTGTGTTTTCCGCTTGCGAGTCACTGAGCTCCTGAGACGTAGATTTACTGTCAACCCTGGGGTGTTTCCAGCCGTTATTTCCTTGGCGCTCACTTTCCGCTCCCTTCCCTCCTCTCCTGGCACGCCCACTGTGTCTACATTTATGCAGAGCGGTGCGTGTTTCTCTGATGCTCTGTCCATTTCTCGTCGTTCACTTTGTGTTTCGTCCTTTGGGTTGCGAAGTCTCTGTCAGTCTAACGTCCACTTCACGGATTCCTTCGAATGTGTTGGTCCCTCTAGTGAATTTTTCATTTCGGTAAACACTTTTCAGCTTGAGTTTCCATTTGCTTATTTGTTATAATTCCTGCATCTTTATTGGTATTGCTTGATGAGATGCTGTCATCATAGCTTCCTCTGGGTCCCCAAGTGGAGTTTCTCAGCTCTCTGGCCGTGTTTGTAATGGCTGCGTGGCAGACTGGACTGACTTTGGTCTCTAGCCCGCTCACAGCCTCTGCGTTCCGATTTTCTTCTGTGGACGAGTCATACTTCCCCGTTTCTTCCCGTGGCTTGTCTTTTGTTTTAAGGGGACAGTCTAGGTAATACGTGGCAGCAAATCTGGATGCGGATTTCTTTCCCCTCCTGCTGGGGCTTCGTGTGTGCGTGTGAGCGCACTTGTCCGTTTGTCCAGTGGCTGGCCACACTCTTAGTGAAATCCGGGTCTCCTTTCCCCCACGCCCACAGTGTGAGGCTTGGGCATGAGCACTCACCCCGGGATGGCAGTGGTTTTAGCAGGGCTCTCTCTGGCCTTCTCCTCCTCTGATCTCTCTGTGCAGTTGTCTGTCTCTTTGTATCACCGTTGGCTGTTAGGCTCCACTAATTACATGGGACTGCTCTCTTCTTTCTGACAGTACCTGGGCCAGAAACTGCTCCTCACTTTCATCTAATTAAAAATCATGGATAGTTTGAGGCACGGCTTTGAGGTTTTTCCTCACATCAGGAAGGCTCTTAGAAGCTCTCTTTTTCCAATTCCTTCTAATAAACCAGTTGGCCCACTGGTTACCTTGATCTCTCAGAGCTGCCAGCCCCTCTTAATTCCTACCACCAAGTCTCCATTCCAGGAGAAGGACATGGCACCCCACTCCAGTCCTCTTGCCTGGAAAATCCCATGAGCAGAGGAGCCTGGTAAGCTACCATCCACGGGGTCGCAAAGAGTCGCAGAGTCTGACATGACTGAGACTTTACTTCCTTAGTTCAATCGCTCAGTCATGTCTGACTCTTTGCGACCCCATGAATCACAGCACGCCAGGCCAGGCCTCCCTGTCCATCACCAACTCCCAGAGTTTACTCAGACTCATGCCCATCGAGTCAGTGATGCCATCCAGCCATCTCATCCTCTGTCATCCCCTTCTCCTCCTGCCCCCAATCCCTCCCAGCATCAGGGTCTTTTCCAATGAGTCAACTCTTCGCATCAGGTGGCCAAAGTACTGGAGTTTCAGCTTCAGCATCAGTCCTTCCAATGAACACCCAGGAGTGATCTCCTTTAGGATGGACTGGTTGGATCTCCTTGCAGTCCAAGGAACTCTCAAGAGTCTTCTCCAACACCACAGTTCAAAAGCATCAATTTTTCGATGCTCAGCTTTCTTCACAGTCCAACTCTCACATCCATACATGACCACTGGAAAAACCATAGCCTTGACCAGATGGACCTTTGTTGGCAAAGTAATGTCTCTGCTGTTTTTTTTTTTTCCTTTAATGTCTCTGCTTTTTAATATGCTATCTAGGTTGGTCATAACTTTCCTTCCAAGGAGTAAGCGTCTTTTAATTTCATGGCTGCAATCACCATCTGCAGTGATTTTGGAGCCCCAAAAAATAAAGTCTGACACTGTTTCCACTGTCTTCCCATCTATTTCCCATGGGGTGATGGGACCAGATGTCATGATCTTAGTTTTCTGAATGGTGAGCTTTAAGCCAACCTTGTCACTCTCCTCTTTCATCAAGAGGCTTTTTAGTTCCTCTTCACTTTCTGCCATAAGGGTGGTGTCATCTGCATATCTGAGGTTATTGATATTTCTCCCGGCAATCTTGATTCCAGCTTGTGCTTCTTCCAGCCCAGCGTTTCTCATGATGTACTCTGCATATAAGTTAAATAAGCAGGGTGACAATATACAGCCTTAACATGCTCCTTTTCCTATTTGGAACCAGTCTGCTGTTCCACGTCCAGTTCTAACTGTTGCTTCCTGACCTTCATGCAGATTTGTCAAGAGGCAGGTCAGGTGGTCTGGTATTCCCATCTCCTTCAGAATTTTCCACAGTTTATTGTGATCCACACAGTCAAAGGCTTTGGCATAGTCAATAAAGCAGAAATAGATGTTTTTCTGGAACTCTCTTGCTTTTTCAGTGATCCAGTGGATGTGGGCAATTTGATGTCTGGTTCCTCTGCCTTTTCTAAAACCAGCTTGAACATCTAAAAGTTTTCGGTTCACGTATTGCTGAAGGCTAGCTTGGAGAATTTTGAGCATTACTTTACTAGCGTGGGAGATGAGTGCAATTATGCGGTAGTTTGAGCATTCTTTGGGATTGCCTTTCTTTGGGATTGGAATGAAAACTGACCTTTTCCAGTCCTGTGATCACTACTAAGGTTTCCAGATTTGCTGACATATTGAGAGCAGCACTTTCACAGCCTCATCTTTCAGGATTTGAAATAGCTCAACCAAAATTCCATCACCTCCACTAGCTTTGTTCATAGTGATGCTTTCTAAGACCCACTTGACTTCACATTCCAGGATGTCTGGCTCTAGGTGAGTGATCACACCATCATGATTATCTGGGTCGTGAAGATCTTTTTTGTTCAGTCTTTCTGTGTATTCTTGCCACATCTTTTTAATTTCTTCTGCTTCTGTTAGGTCCATACCATTTCCGTCCTTTGTTGAGCCCATCTTTGCATTAAATGTTCCCTTGGTATCTCCCATTTTCTTGAAGAGATCTCTAGTCTTTCCCATTCTGTTGTTTTCCTCTATTTCTTTGCATTGATCACTAAGGAAGGCTTTCTTATCTCTGTTTGCTATTCTTTGGAACTCTGCATTCAAATGGGAATATCTTTCCTTTTCTCCTTTGCTTTTAGCTTCTCTTCATTTCACAGATATTTGTAAGGCCTCCTCAGACAACCGTTTTGCCTTTTTGCATTTCTTTTCCATGGGGATGGGCTTGATCCCTGTCTCCTGTACAATGTCATGAACCTCCGTCCATAGTGCATCAGGCTGTCTATCAGATCTAGTCCCTTAAATCTATTTCTCACTTCCACTGTATAATCATAAGGGATTTGATTTAGGGCATACCTGAATGGTCTAGTGGTTTTCCCTACTCTCTTCAGCTTAAGTCTGAATTTGGCAATAAGAAGTTCATGGTCTGAGCCACAGTCAGCTCCTGGTCTTGTTTTTGCTGACTGTATAGAGCTTCTCCATCTTTGGCTGCAAAGAATATAATCAATCTGATTTCGGTATTGACCATCTGGTGATGTCCATGTGTAGAATCTTCTCGTGTTGTTGGAAAAGGGTGTTTGCTGTGACCAGTGCGTTCTCTTGGCAAAACTCTATTAGCCTTTGCCCTGCTTCATTCTGTATCCAAGACCAAATTTGCCTGTTACTCCAGGTGTTTCTTGACTTCCTACTTTTGCATTCCAGTCCCCTATAATGAAAAGGACATCTTTTTTGGGTGTTAGTTCTAAAAGATCTTGTAGGTCTTCATAGAACTGTTCAACTTCGGCTTCGTCAGCGTTACTGGGTTGAGGCATAGGCTTGGATTACCGTGATATTGAATGGTTTGCCTTGGAAACGAACAGATATCATTCTGTCGTTTTTGAGACTGCTTCCAAGTACTGCATTTTGGACTCTTTTGTTGACTATCATGGCTACTACTTTTCTTCTAAGGGATTCTTTCCCACAGTAGTAGATATAATGGTCATCTGAGTTAAATTCACCCATTCCTGTCCATTTTAGTTCGTTGATTCCTAGAATGTCGACATTCACTCTTGCCATCTCCTGTTTGACCACTTCCAATTTGCCTTGATTCATGGACCTAACACTCCAGGTTCCTATGCAGTATTGCTCTTTACAGCATGGGACCTTGCTTCTCTCACCAGTCCCATCCACAACTCGATATTGTTATTGTTTTTACTTCCTTAAGTCTCCATTGTTTTAGAAAATGCCCTTGGGCTTGAATTTCCCCTTGTTCTGTTTCAAATAAAGTTAACTCTTTTATGGGAGCGCCTCAGAGCTCTTTGTTCTTATTCACTGCGTCTCGCCCCCTGGGCAAAATCTCTGAAGCACTGTTGTAGGTGTGGGATGGGGACTTCTCTGCTACTCTCAGAAGGACACCTCTGCTTTCGGAGTGGAGACGGGGAAGGGTGGAAGCCTCGGCCTCAGCTTGCCTCTTCTGGCATGGAGTCTTCATCCGATGAGCTAGTTGGTCTGGCAACAATTGGTGCTGCATTATAGACTCAGGCTGCCGGCTCAGGCTAAAGACCCCACCTTTACTCTGGGGGTGCGGGGGGCGTGGGCAGGCAGGAGCCGACGCTGCGGCTGCACCCCCGGGGGCTGAGACGATGCAGGCCTTTCCTCCTGGTCAAACACTGCATCCCTTGCTCGGGAGGCCAGGACTCGGTCATACACGGCCATGCCAGCTGCAGGTGACACCTGAAAAGAAAATATGTAGGAGAAACAGTTTCACCCACACAAAATTAAGGTTCTGTACGCAGGAGAGGAGGAGGATGAATATTACTGGGTGAGCGCCTAAACAGTATTGTATTGGGTTGGCCAAAAAGTTTATTTGGGTTTTTACGCAGCATCTTACAGAAAAACTCAAACGACTTTCTTGGCTAACCCAATACATCATAGTGACAAGATTCACAGACAGCCTTGTGGACTCCAGAGTCTGGGCAGTAACAACGCAAGGAGCCATTATCACGCCTGGGCAGAGGTGTTTAACTGGTTCCCTTGCCCCCGAACTAGTTTTGTACTCTCCTTAAGATTCATAGCTTTTTTTCCCCTTTATAGACATGCTAAGGCACGCCTCAGCTGGAGCCCCTGGAGGAATAATTGGAAAAAGAAGTGAAGAAGTAGCCAGCTCTTGTGTTAAGTCTTCTGAATCACCAGGCAATCACCTAAAAGGCAACTGAAGGACATCTGTTTTAACAAAAAACCCCTCTGTGTTTAATAGAAAAATAGTCATGAAGCTCCATTGTTTGATTAAGCATGGAAACTAAATGCTGACCTTTTAGGATAATAGTTGGCTCCTCTTGGAATGGAAAACAACTGCAAGAGAATCAAAACCTGATGTGTGAAATGTCCCCGCAAAGCAAGATAGTCAGAAGATGTTAGAAGTTTTTGCCAGGGAAATAGAACATCTCTATTTTTTCAGTTAAGAAAAAAACTTACCATTGCTAATTAAAACCACAATATTTAGAAAGGCAGCCTCCCCTACCACACGGAAGGAGCCGGTCCCGTATCTGCAAGGTGTGAGGGAGACGTGGGGCCTGGCGACCTCACACAGGGTGACGCCGCAGAAATGACTATGAACAGAGGTGTCTGGACGGCAGACTGCTGACACACGCCAGAACACGCCTGTGTCACATCCGCGGGAAGCGTGGGTTCCACGTCTCTTCGCTCAAACAAAGTGAGCAGAGCACCCCTGGCTTTACCTCCTCAGCCCGGGTGAGAGAGCAGGAGGTAAGTCCATGGAGGCACAGTCTACGTCCGCTGGCGGCAGTGGCTGCTCCACTTGGGAAACTGAAGACGGTCAGCTCTGACTTTGACAAGCAGGAATCTTAGGAGGACAGACATAACAATGATCTGTCGGCCAACCAACAAACCACCTACCGTGGTCAACAGCATTTTGAAAACGGGCTTTTCAGCACCGAGCTACTAGGACGGACACACTTACCTTCAAGCCTGAAAGGAGTGAGTTTTATTAAGATTTCGCTCTCAGCTCATACACTCTGATCACCACTGACCAGCCACAGGGTCAGTCCTGGCCCTGTTCTCTCCGTCTCCAGTAGACTTTCTGGCCCCTGGATTTCAGTGGATAAGACAGCTCTCTGGTTCAGGATTCCAGGCAACGTCCAAGTGCTTTAGCAGCATGCAATCAAAAATCTTCACCAGGAAATTTTAGAGCAGATCGGCAGTTAGAGAACTTGGCAAGGCTTCCCGTAGTCCCCTCATGGCCTGCTTTAAAATACAGACAGTCCCCAACTTTCAGTGGTTCAACCTTTTTTTTCAACTGTATGATGGTGCTTCCATTTGTGTATTTACTTTAACTCTTCTTACAGAACCGAGCCACCCTGAGAGTTATCCACGGGATCTCGTGCCCCGCAGGCATCCAGTGATACCTGCAGACTGGATGAGACCTCAGTGACTACAGGGCCTGTAAAAGTTCAAAAATGAATCATAGCGCTGATGAGCATCACTGGGAGCTGGTCGTGGGAAAAAGATGAGTCAGTCCAAAGAGACCGAAGAGTTTACAGTCGACTGAAAATGTTCATGTTCGCACCTGTAACTACATAATGTCTAATGCACACGCTCTGAGCAGATGCAGAGAGTCTAAAGTTGAAACCTAAGTTCTTTTTAGAAAGTTCAGATAAAACTAATCACGGCTGTTTATTTCAAGAATGGAAATAAGGACTTTGTAACCGGGATTGCTCACACAATGTGTAAACCTGCGTTCACTGGGTGGTGAGCGCGTTAGTCCCTGAGTCTGTGATCCCATGGACTGGAGCCCGCCTCTGCCAGGCTCCTCTGGCCGAGGGGTTTCCCAGCGAGGATACTGGCGTGGGTAGCCACTCCCTTCTCCAGGGGATCTTCCCAACCCAGGGACTCAACCTGGGTCTCCAGCACTGCAGGCAGATTCTTTACCAGCTGAGCCACCAGGGAAGCAGTGACAGAAGAATCAGAGGAGTGTGACAGGAGACAGTCTTATCCAGTCGTCCCTTTTCAGGAAAACGGCCGCACTGCGGCTGGGTGGTACATTTGAGGCTCCAACACGAGATACTCTAGTTGGGATTGAGAACCCAGGTTTCCAGTTCTCTAGAACCAGGATCTCTCCACGATATTACACACTCTCTGGATGATGAAATCGCCTTCTGCTTTCACAGCCAGTTCAGCACAGCCCGAGCCCCCGTGCAGCGCCGACAGCGACTTGCCGCGACAGCCCACGGTGAAGAGGGAACAAGCGGTAGCGCGGGACAGCGACGTGAGCTCCGCCTTCTGACTCGCCGTCCGCCGGGACGGGCCTCACACGGCCAGGGAACACGTTTTAGAGGTAAGAGTTAATCTTGAGAAATCCATGTTGTTTCAACCTTTTAACCCATCCCATCTGCTGAGCCCTTTCTTCTCTCTCCACTGTATTCATAGTAACTAACGTGTGCCTGTTACGGAGAATATCTGTACAGTCGACTAGGTGAAAAAACAAGCCCTCTAGAGCCTATTTCTCAATGTTTGAAAGTAAGAAAATGAAATAATATATTTTATGCAGTTCTCCTTTGTACCGAACCCTGCACATCAGCCTGTATGCCGGTGTGCAAGCTTGTAACCGTCACGCCAGTCAAAATAAGGAAGTCACCTACGTGAACGCCCACCAGAGTGACTCTCCTCAGTGTTCCGAAGAGATGCCGTCACAGCGACGCGCTGACGGGTTCGGTAGCTGCCCGTGAACCGCCAGCGCTGTATGAGGCCTGCGTCCAAGAGAAAGGCGGGGTGAGGGTGAGCTCTGAGTGCTGTGATCTCCGAGGACAAGGACTGTCCGTCTTACCGACAGTATTACCACAAGCCTAGAACATGGGAAGGGAGTGCGTATTCAAAACTCCTGTCTGCCACACACACTGCCCAGGGTAAAACAGGCCCCTCGTGGGCAGCTGCCCCGTAACCCGGGAGCTCAGCGCGCGTTCCGTGACAACGCAGACGGGGGGAGGCAGGGGAAGGGAGGCTGAGGACGGAGGGAGATGTATACATAATTTAAAAACTGCTGTCTAAAGAGGGAAATGAAGGAAGGAAGGACGGAAGGAGAGAAGAAGGTAGGCTGATTCACTTTAAAACACGACACAGATGACTGTTTGAAACGTATCTGCAAAGGAATTACGTTTATACCGATTTTGTGTCATCCGCGTTAAAAAACAAAGATCTATCAGGCCCTAGGAAGCATGGAATAAAGAAGAGGGCGACAGAGGACGAGATGGTTGGATGGTGTCACCGACTCAATGGACAGGAACTTGGGCCAACTCCAGGAGATGGTGAGGGACAGGGGGCCCGGCGGGCTGCAGCCCATGGGGTCGCAGAGTTGGACGCCCCTTGGCGGCCGTTGCGGCAACAGTCCGGGAAGGAGCAGGTCGGGGACATCATGGGGTGGGGGATTAAGGACCATACAAGCTATTATGTACAAAAGCAGTTATAGAGGTATACGGTGCAATACAGGGAATGCAGTCAACACCCTTATAAATGGAGTGTGACCTTTAAACACTGAGTCACTGTATCATACACTTGTAACATGTAATGTTGCACATCAACTACACTTCAGTGAAAAAGAAATTAAAAATATCATTAGCCATCCAAAAAAAAAAAAATGTGGCACTAAAAGCAGAAAATGTGTTTGCAAGAAACCTTAAGAAGAAAGGATTTTTATCTTGTCAAAGAAGAAACCACAATTTTTCTGAAAAGAATGAAAGAAAGCAACTCTGGAGAACTCTGCTTCGCCTTTTATTTATCGTCTCCTTCTGGCCCTGTGTCCCACACGGCAAACATCTGTGTCCCCTTAAGCTTTCGGCTCCCCTGCTGAGCAGAGTCCTGCTGGCTTCCAGCTTTACGGTTTGCTTGTTCTTCGCAAAGAGGAGGCCAGAGGAACGATAACTTAAACAGCCAGGCACCAGGACTTCCCCGGCAGTCGGTCCCGCAGCTCGCAGCTCAGACTCCGTGTCCCCCAGGGGACATGGGTTCAATCCCCTGGCTGGGGAAGTTTGCATGCTATGTCATCAAAGATAAATTAAAAAATTTTTTAATAAAATAAAAAGGAAAGCACTGATGAAGAGGGATAAACAAGTCAAAAGCATGAGGTCAAAGGTCTGCAGCAGAGGCCTTTCAAGCAGGGTTCCTCTACTGCAAGGCGCATGCGAGCCCTAAGAAGACTCTTTAAAACCGCTGCTTCTCTGGATCTGCGTGCAGGTGGCGCCGGGACTCTCGCCTCAGTCCGAGTCAGACACGGGAGGTGCGTGCCAGCAGCAAGGAGCCGGGGACGGTGGGCATTCCCGTCCTCGCTGATTCCGTGTTTCGACATGCTGCAGTTGGTGTCCAGCTGAATGGACTGATGGGCTGTGTCGCCTGGGTTCACTAAACCAAACCCCGCAGAGTAGACAACCGCCTTTCAAGATTCCCACCAGACGGACTGAAGACAATACAAGCAACGTAGGCACCAGCAGCTGAGACAGAGCCGCGCCCACGCGTGTCCACGGCAGGAGCTCTTCCAAAGCCTCGTTACCGGGTGAAAGCAGTGATTGGCCGCGTGGGTCAGGGCTGTCCAGCACGGCTCCCTGTGATGATGCAGATGCTCTAGACGGGCGCGCCCACCGTGGGCGCCTCTAACACACACTTGCCGAGCACCCGAAATGCAGCCAGTTCAACTGAGACACTGATTTTAATTTTTCATACCTAATTTAAACATGTGCCTAGTGGCTACTACCTGGACAGCGCACGTCCAAGAGACAGCACGCGTAGGCTAGAATCCAAACGCTTTCCCCTACAAGCTGTGACCTCTGGCTTCCTGTTTCTATGCCTCTGTTTCTTCATCATAATCATAACACCTACCCCATATGGTTAAAATTAAACTAATGCACAAACAGTACTTAGACTACTGCATAATACATAGAAAGTTTCTTTATTATCTCCTAAGCAGATTACAGAAGAAAAAAATTATTAATTTGAAACATTAATTTGAAAAAAACAAATACTTGCTGCTAACGAATCCTGAACGTTTATATTGGGCTTTGAGATACTGAGTAGTTCATACAAGGCGACCCCAAGTTGTGGGACATCTGCAAAAATTTTATTTAATCTTTATCTTATGCATTCTTGTATACATCTTATAATGAACATTGTAGATATCAATACAACTATACAAACTATATAATTTCTTTGTGAATGATATAAATACACTATTAAAAAGACAAAGACTGTCAGCATGAATTAAAAAAAAAATCACCAACCAGACTGAACTATGCTAGGTATTACTATATAAACAAATGTGCATATATTAGATATATGCACTCGATTTCTTTTCAAACTAGTGCAGTGTAAGTATATAAGCCATATCTTCTAAAAAATAAAATAAAATAATGGAGTGAATAACAAAAATGTTTAGGGAGCTCTGGGTTAAACCAGAAGAAATATATTCATTTTAGCAAAAAAACATGTGAATGTATAGGCATTTAATTATTGTGCTTAAGTCACATAGATAATTATTAAGTTAAATAACAAAAATATAAGAATAAAATAATGCCATTTGCAGCAATATGGATGGCTCTAGAGATTATCATACTAAGTGGAGTAAGCTAGACAGAGAAAGACAAAGATTATATGATATCATTTATATGTGACACCTAAAGGGAAAAAAAAGACACGAATGAACTTACTTCCAAAACAGGAATTGACTCACAGACAGAAAACAAACTTATGCTTCCCAAAAGGGAAAGGGGAGGCTGGGGGAGGCTAGGATTAACACACACACACTACTCTGTATAAAACAGATAACCAACGCGGACCTGCTGGACAGCACAGGGAACTAGACTCAGGGTTACGCAGCCACCTGTAAGGGAACAGAAGCTGAGACCACGGTGAGGACAGGAGGAGAAGGGGGTGCAGAGGACGAGCTGGTCGGATGGCATCACTGACTCAATGAGGAGTCTGAGCAAAGTCCAGGAAACACTGAGAGACAGGGAAGCCCGTCTGACAAAGAGTCAGAGAGGACATAGCGACTGAACATCAGTAACAAACGTGTTTCTGAGTTGCTGTGCTGTGTACCTGGAATTTACACATATTGTTCAGTTCAGTTCAGTTTAGCCGCTCAGTCGTGTCCGACTGTTTGGGACCCCATGAATCGCAGCACACCAGGCCTCCCTCTCCATCACAAACTCCCAGAGCTTGCTCAAACTCATGTCCATCGAGTCGGTGATGCCATCCAGCCATCTCATCCTCTGTCGTCCCCTTCTCCTCCTGCCCCCAATCCCTCCCAGCATCAGGGTCTTTTCAAATGAGTCAGCTGTTCACATCAGGTGGCCAAAGTACTGCAGTTTCAGCATCAGTCCTTTCAATGAGCACCCAGGACTGATCTCCTTTAGGATGGACTGGGTGGATCTCCTTGCAGTCCAAGGGACTCTCAAGAGTCTTCTCCAACACCACAGTTCAAAAGCATCAATTCTTCAGCACTCAGCTTTCTTATATAGTCCAACTCTCACATCCATACATGACCACTGGAAAAACCATAGCCTTGACCAGACGGACCTTAGTTGGCACAGTAATGTCTCTGCTTTTTAATATGCTGTCTAGGTTGGTCATAACTTTCCTTCCAAGAAGTAAGCGTCTTTTAATTTCATTGCTGCAGTCACCATCTGCAGTGATTTTGGAGCCCCCCCAAAAATAAAGTCTGACACTGTTTCCACTGTCTCCCCATCTATTTGCAATGAAGTGATGGGACCAGATGCCATGATCTTAGTTTTCTGAATGTTGAGCTTTAAGCCAACTTTTTCACTCTCCTCTTTCACTTTCATCAAGAGGCTTTTTAGTTCCCCTTCACTTTCTGCCATAAGGGTGGTGTCATCTGCATACTGAAAATCAAGTGTTTAATTAAAAAAAAAACTTTCTTAATAAAAAACAAAGATCACTGTTTGCCAAGAAACTTCAAAAGTCACAGTACTCCAGTGTGATAAAGAGAGGAGGATCTAAATAATTAGATTTTGCTTTGTTAGACAGTAATGATGTTTTTAATTAAATAAAATCTGATTATTAACTGACAAACTTTCTAGAATAATTGGTTGTGAAAAGCCTAGTTTGGTGACAAAATAGTTCACACAGTATAAATCCCAGGGTAACACTGAAAATACCTATGGAATAAATTTTCTAAAATTCACAGGAAAAATATCCACAGTCCAGTAAGTTTGGGAAAGGACTGTGTTAAACACACTTCTTTACTACGAGACTTCTTGGATCTTGTGATAAGCTACTGAGGGCCATAGTGAGGCTCAGAGGAAATACGCAGTTTCTCAGCTGTACCCAATCATAAAATCTCCATTTCCTTATATCATCTAATTGGAAACTTTAAAATTTGCTTTTTGGGATGTCCCTGGCGGCCAGGACTCTACGATGCCAACGCAAGGGGCCTGGTTCTACCTTTGACCAGGGAACTCGATTCCAGATGCCACAACAAAGACTGCAGACCCCACGTGCTGCAAGCAAGACCAAGCATGGCCAAACAAATACATAACTACATTTTAAAAACCACCTTTTTTGAAGGCTAGCTCCTCAGCCTTCTCTTCTTTAGAAGAATTCTTTTTAAACAGCATTCCTGCTCGCGTATTTCAGTTTTCAATCTTCAGTTCTCTGACCTCTCAACTATTCCTCCATGAAGTGCATGCATTTTCTTCTAAAATCACAAGGTGAGGAAAATAAACTTTTGTATCTCTTCATGAAGTAAATAATTAAGGTTATAGAAGTGATCAAAATACACTCACAGTTTAGGATTACAACTGGATTAGTAAATTTTCCCTCTTAGCAAGTATTCCCATCCATCCTTCACTCAGATACCCCATTGTCAGCATCCTGCGTTACCATCGTACATTGTCAAAACTAAGAAATCACATTGTTACATTAACAAAACTCCAGGATGCATTTAGATTTCACTAGCTTCACTAATGTCTTCTGTTGCAGGATCCAATCCAGGAAATTCCATTGCATCATCATCGTATTTCCTTGGTCTCTGTTCTGTGATAGTCTGACAGTCAGTTCAGTCGCTCAGTCGTGTCCGACTCTCTGTGACCCCATGAACCGCAGCACGCCAGGCCTCCCTGTCCATCACCTACTCCCGGAGTTTACCCAAACTCATGTCCATTGAGTCAGTGATGCCATCCAACCATCTCATCCTTTGTTGTCTCCTTCTCCTCCCGCCTTCAATCTTTCTCAGCATCGGGGTCTTTTCAAATGAGTCAGCTCTTCCCATCAGGTGGCCAAGGTATCGGCGTTTCAGCTTCAACATCAGTCCTTCCAATGAACACCCAGGACTGATCTTGCAGTCCAAGGGACTCTCAAGAGTCTTCTCCAACACCACAGTTCAAAACCATCAATTCTTTGCTGCTCAGCTTTCTTTATAGATCAACTCTCACATCCATACATGACCACTGGAAAAACCATAGCCTTGACTAGACAAACCTTTGTTGGCAAAGTAATCTCTGCTTTTTAATATGCCGTCTAGGTTGGTCATAACTTTTCTTCCAAGGAGTAAGCGTCTTTTAATTTCATGGTTGCAGTCACCATCTGCAGTGATTTTGGAGCCCAAAAATAAAGTCTGCCACTGTTTCCCCATCTATTTGCAATGAAGTGATGGAACAGGATGCCATGATCTTAGTTTTCTGAATGTTGCCCTTTAAGCCAACTTTGTCACTCTCCTCTTTCACTTTCATCAAGAGACTCTTTAGTTCTTCTTCACTTTCTGCCATAAGGGTGGTGTCATCTGCATATCTGAGGATATTGATATTTCTCCTGGCAATCCTGATTCCAGCTTGTGCTTCCTCCAGCCCAGCATTTTGCATGATGTACTCTGCATATAAGTTAAATAAGCAGGGTGACAATATACAGCCTTGACGTACTCCTTTTCCTATTTGGAACCAGTCTGTTGTTCCATGTCCAGTTCTAACTGTTGCTTCCTGACCTGCATACAGGTTTCTCAAGAGGCAGGTCAGGTGGTCTGGTATTCCTGTTTCAGAATTTTCCACGGTTTATTGTGATCCACACAGTCAAAGGGTTTGGCATAGTCAATAAAGCAGAATCAGATGTTTTCCTGGAACTGTCTTGCTTTTTTGATGATCCAGATGTGACAGTCTATCATATAATTATTTTTCATAAGTTTAATCATTTTGAGGAGTAATAAGCATGTCCCTCAGTTTGGTTTTGTCTGATTATTTTCTTTCCCTCATACTTAGACTGGGTAGACTGGGATTGCAGACTTTAGATCACAGAGAAGTGTATCTCATCACAGAACATGATGTGGACATGACTTATCACTGGGGTTTACCACGGTCACTTGGTGAAGGCAGTGTCTGTCACCCTTCCTCGCTGTAAAGTGAATACTGTTCTGTTTCCATAATCTGTTCTTTAGAAATGAGTCAGTAAGGCCAGTTCACAGTCAAGGGCAGGGGTGCTAGAGGTCGAGAACTTTGACAGCCAGTTCTGCTTGGACTGGAGCACATTTGACATGAGAAGTTTCAATTATTTACAGTAAACCAGAAACAGTAGAGTTAGAAGAGGATGGGAAAACAAAGTCGCTTTCTGCTATTTACCAGACAAGGATTTCACTGTAAGAATGATACTTTGATCAGAATGTCTTTTTAGGGAGTTTATAAGACGTGGGTTAGTAAAACAGCTTCTCTATTCTCTCAAGAATCATTCAAAAGCAGTAAGAACGTGAAATGAACTGTAATCTTCAACTTCTAGGAAATTAGAAGAAGTTAGGAACACAAATCCACAACACATGAAGAACTACCAGATTCAGAGCGAGTGACGCGTGGAGCAGATGTTGACAAAGATGCCCACCCCTGCAGCTCTCAGGCAAACTTGGCAAGAAAAAGAAGCCAGACAAAAGAAGACGTCAGAAAACTTAATGCACTGACGTTAGAAAAGAGGTAACACCATTAGCCATCCTTCACAGATAGGATTATTTTCAAGTAAAACCCAAGTAATGCATTTAAAACATGACCCGTTGGTGTATGGCAGAAACCAAAACAATATTGTAATTTTCCTTCAAATAAAAAGAAATAAGAAAAAAAATGCTGACTATTTAGTAATGTGGCTGTGATGGTTAATTTTACGTGTCAACTTGATGAGAGACGCCAAGAGATGCATGAATAGCTGGTTAAACATTATTTGTGGCTGTGTCTGGGGGTGTCATAGGAAGATTAGTATTTGAATTGCTGGACTGAGTGAAGCAGAAGGCCGTTCAGTGTCAGTGGGCATCATCCAACCTGGTGAAGGCCTGAAGAGAACAAAACGGGGGAGGAAGGTTACACTCCCACTCTACCTGCGTGTACGAGGTCTGGCGCTGACCGTCTGCCCCTGCGTGGACGGGGTCTGGCGCTGACCGTCTCCCCTGCGTGGACGGCAGTGACCGTCTGCCCCTGCGAGTACGGGGTCTGGCCGTGACCGTCTGCCCCTGCGTGGACGGGGTCTGGCAGTGACCGTGTGCCCCTGCGTGGACGGGGTCTGGCGCTGACCGTCTCCCCTGCGTGGACGGGGTCTGGCGCTGACCGTCTCCCCTGCGTGGACGGGGTCTGGCGCTGACCGTCTGCCCCTGCGTGGACGGCAGTGACCGTCTGCCCCTGCGTGGACGTGGTCTGGCCGTGACCGTCTGACCCTGCGTGGACGGGGTCTGGCGCTGACCGTCTCCCCTGCGTGGACGGGGTCTGGCGCTGACCGTCTGCCCCTGCGTGGACGGCAGTGACCGTCTGCCCCTGCGTGGACGGGGTCTGGCGCTGACCGTCTGCCCCTGCATGGACGGGGTCTGGCGCTGACCGTCTGCCCCTGCGTGGACGGGGTCTGGCGCTGACCGTCTGCCCCTGCGTGGACGGCAGTGACCGTCTGCCCCTGCGTGGACGGGGTCTGGCGCTGACCGTCTGCCCCTGCGTGGACGGGGTCTGGCGCTGACCGTCTGCCCCTGCGTGGACGGGGTCTGGCGCTGACCGTCTGTCCCCCGTGTGGACGGGGTCTGGCGCTGACCGTCTGCCCCTGCGTGGACGGGGTCTGGCAGTGACCGTCTGCCCCTGCGTGGACGGCAGTGACCGTCTGCCCCTGCGTGGACGGGGTCTGGCCGTGACCGTCTGCCCCTGCGTGGACGGGGTCTGGCGCTGACCGTCTGCCCCTGCAGTCTTGGTTCTCAAGCCTCCACACTGGACTGCACTCTACACCATGGACCCTCTGGCGTTCAGGTCTTTGAACGACACCACTAGCTTTCCTGGGTCTCTGGCTAGAAGATAACAGGTCACACAACTTCTGAGCCTCCATGATCATCTGAGTAAATACTTTTTAAACAAATATATGTTGTTTTTCTGGAATTGATTAATACAGTAACAAGGTGCAAAATTAGCATAAAAGACTAGATAATCTTATAACGAAAAAAAAGAAAAACCACTTACAGAATACCAAATGAAAAAAAGTACTTTATAATAAAGCTAAAAAGAAACAGTGTATTAATATTAATATACAGTTACACTGACATCCCTAATAAGAATAATCAACACTTAGACAGCAATTCCACGTTAACTCCTGATTTAAAACGCAGCCAATGTGAACCTACAAGTGCAATTTCAGGGAAAGGCCAGAAAGATTCAAGTATTAACACAGAAACATAAATCCACAACAACGGCAAAGTCTCAGGGATGGAAAATCAATCAGCGGAAGCCGGGGTTGGGAGGTGGCAGAGTGCCGTGAGGTAGTGTTGGAGTCATGGGCCATGGTGGCTGGATATACAATTTCAAACATTTGTCAAAATCCATAGAAATGTATACTACAAGTAATGAGTTCTACTGTACATAAATAAGTTAACCAGAAAAAAATGTGTAAACCCACAAGAATAGCCAAGAAATTCTATAAGAGAAAAGTAATGAGACAGTACATGAAAACACATCACAGTGTTACAATAATCCGAACAGTGCGGTAACAGGCGGAAAGGGAACAAACCCGTGAAACCAGCTACAAAGCCCCAAAGCGAACCCAAATATGTAAGGGCATTTAGCACACAACACCTTTAAGTCAGAGAGTAAATCTGGGGTTTTAAACACATGGTATTGGGTATAGCACATTGGAAGGAAATGAAAACTGGGTCCTTACCTCCTACCTTCTATCAAAATAAATTCCAGATGGACTCTACTTGGATAAAGGATATAAATCTGAAATTTAAGACTTTAAAACCAACAGAAAAAACTGGGAGAATTATTTTATAATTATGGAATAAGAAAGACCTTTGTTGGCACAACACAAATGCAGTGGTCCTAAGTGACTGCTGAAGGCCCGCAGGGACTCGCCTGGTGGCGCGGGGCTGAACCCCAGGGCTGAACCCCAGGGCCCGACGCAGGGGCTGGGTTCAAGCCCGGCCAGGGAACAAGGTCCTACTTGCCCCAGTCAAGATCAAAGATCAAAGATCCTGCATGTGGCAACTAAGAACTGCCGTAGCCAAATAAACAAATTAAAAAAAAAAACCTACATAAAAACTAAACAAAAATTTCTGCAAGTATCAACAATTTCAAAAATGCATACACGATACACTTGTACAAACTAGCTCTATACATGTAATACTGGAGATAGTAACTGCCTCTGGGGGAGAAGACTAAAGAAACTTACACTAAAACTTTCATTATTTATGTCTAGTTAACTATAAAAATGAATCTTTTCATTGTTTGTATCTACCCACCAGGTTATAAAAATGAGTTTTTTCATTGTTTATATCTATCCACCAGGTTAAAGAACTGAAAGCTCACCATAAAAAATGTTCCCCATGAGAAACATCCAATATAGATAACCAATTTATAAATATACATGACAAACAGTTCTTAGCACAATGCTTGATATATAAGAGGTCCTTAAATTACAAAGGTAGCTATTATTTACCAGTGACTTCATACCTCACATAATTATTTTGAAATGTCTCCTCCAATCATCTGAAAATACGTTTCTTTTGCTGAGAGAACTTTGTCCCTTCTGCCTACTGAAACCATTCTTCCTGAAAGGAATCTCAATCCTATCATCTCAAATCCTACCTATCCAAAAGCTCTCCTCAAGGTTGTGAATAGGTATACTATACACACAGAAAACGGCAACAAAAGATACAAGAAAATACAACGGCAAAATGATCAATTTAAAAAGTTATTTATTAAACAAGTATATTTAAAAGTCCAACATTTCCAAATCCCTTTGAAACATCTATTCTGGGAAGACATATTCTGTCAAACCTTCTAAATGATAAAGGGAAATGATAAAAATAGAACAGGTATGAGTAACATTTTTAGGCAAAGGATAAAGCACATGGTAAATTTAGAAATAAAAACAAAAACACACAAACATACAAACTATTGAAGTATGAAACCAAAATGTTTCGTGTGTTTTTAAACACTTCTGGTATGCTCACACTGGGGGTCAGAATGTCTACGTTTGCGCTTATGAACAGCATATAAACACCTTTGTAAGGTACCATCCTTAGAGAGATAATTTTAGAATATGTTCTGGGTGTATTAATTGTCCACATTTGGTAAACATGTTCTACATATGAATGTATTCACTTATACTTAATGAAAAAAAGGAGGTTATAATTTAAACATCTTGATTTGAGAACTGTGGATTTGGTAGTTTTGTTAAATTCCAACATCATAATGACCAAATGTGCTGTCAAAAAAAGCCTTTTTTTCTTTTAAAGTTGCCTCTGAAAATTTCAGCATTAGTTTCGCTGGTTAACAGATACACACAGAAGCGTGCAATAGAGGAGAGTCCTATAGAAAAGCCTCTATCCTTCAGCAGTTCCAAACAGTGTTATTCAATGTTTCACTGGAAATAGTGGTTTTACCACAGGTTTGGCAGTAGCTTCTGTTTAAAACATAACTTTGTAACATAGTATCACAGGCTTTAAAACATAATTGGCTTTGGCAGTACACATGGAGACCTCGATAGAACGGTGACTGCCCGAGCAGAGGAGGGCCTGATGACGGGTCTGCCCTGTGTGTGCATTTCCAGGGAGAAACCGGATGAGATGGTTTACTGAGGATGATAAAACACATCTTCCTAATTAGGTTTCGGTTGTATACATAACATAAATCAAATGTTTAGAACTTGAGTCTCTACAAGAGGTGACTTTTTCTATCATCTTCCCAGCTGACGAAGTGCTGGTTCTGTACACTGTTCCGGACGCAGAGGGAAGGTCCCCCCGCCCGGCTGTCTGTACACCGGTCTGGATGCAGAGGGAAGGTCCCCCCGCCCGGCTGTCTGTACACCAGTCTGGACGCAGAGGGAAGGTCCCCCCGCCCGGCTGTCTGTACACCGGTCTGGACACGGAGGGAAGGTCCCCCGGCCCCGCTCCGTCTGAGAGGGAAGCAGAGCGCGCGCGGACCTCCCGGAGGCGGGGCTGGGAAGGCCAGGGTCCCCCGGCCCGGCTCCGTCTGTGTACTGTTCCGGACGCAGAGGGAAGGTCCCCCGCCCGGCTCCGTCTGTATACCGGTCTGGACACGGAGGGAAGGCCCCCCGGCCCGGCGGCTCAGTCCGAGAGCGAGGGCGAGCGCGCGGAGCGGCCGCCGGCGGGGCCGGGGCAGGCGGGGGGCTCGCGCCCCTTCTCCCGGCCGTCCCGCCTGTGCTTGTGCTTGTGCTTGTGCTTGTGCTTCTTCTTCTTCTTCTTGTGCTCGTGGTGGTGGTGGTGGTGGTGGTCGCTGTGCTTGGAGGACGCGGGCTCCTTGCTGAACGCCGACAGCGGGGCTGCCGCGGCCGCGAGCAGACTCATCTCCAGAGGGGGCTGCTCCTTACCTTCAAGAGGAGAGACACGAAATGAATTCCTGCTGCTAACAAGGAGGGGAAGTCAAAGTCAAAGGGGGCTGGCGGCAGGGCAGAAAAGACAAGGGGCTCCTCGGTGTCTACTGCGCCCACGGGAGAAACCAGCAGCGGGAGAAGCTCCGGCTGAGACATCCAACTACCGTGACCGTTCCTCGCAGCCTATACAGATTGTGGCGTAGGCCAGTGTGCTATCAAGCCATCTTCTGAAAAATAACACCTGACAGCTTAATGTGGTACGAAGCAGCAGTGACTAGGTGTGCGTGTTTCAGATGAAGGCCGACACTGGCCCGTGGACACACAGCCTCGGCTGCAGCCCCGCTCTGCGCTGCGGGCTGGGAAGGGCAGGACAGGCACACGCCCTGCAGACTCTGCTTACAAACGGCCACGGGGCAGCTCGGAGGCAACCCTGCCTTGACAAGTCTAGTGGGGCCCTCTTCCCACCAGCATTCGCTCACTTTGCGTCACTGTCACATTTTGGTAATTTTTACAATATTTCAAAATATTTCCATCAGTGAAAAGACTGCTTGTTGAGGGCTCAGATGGTGGTTAGCATTTTTTGACTGAGGTATGTACACTTGGAAAGATACAACCCCACTGCACACTTAACAGACAACAGTATAATATAAACATAACTTTCAGACGAAATGATAAAACATTCAGCATGTATTTTATCTCACTTAAAAATGGAGCAAATGTCTTTGAAGGTTCTTTCTATTTCCAGCGTTCTATCGATCCAGGGATCTATCATAGCGAGTTGTGTACAGAATTTCCTGCTTCCTCCAGACCCTACAATCCTTGGGCCACACCCAGAGAACTCCCTCCCTGTGTTACCTCTAGGTTAACGGCGCCACTTTACATGCAGACAACTAAGAAAAAGGGCTTCCCTGGCAGTTCAGCGGTAAAGAATCTGCCCACAATGCAGGAGATGCGGGTTCGATCCCTGGGTCACGGACATCCCTTGGAGGAGGAAATGGCAACCGCTCCAGGGACAGAGGAGCCTGGCGGGCTCCAGCCCATGGGGTCACAAGAGCAGGACAGCGACTCAGCAACTAAACCACCAGGAAAAACACGCCCCAGAGTCATCTCAGAGCCCCTCCCGTGGAGACCTAGTTGGTTCCCAAGTCTCCTTTATTCTTACTTGCCAGAATCTCTCAAATCCGGCCGTCTATCCAGTCTGTACTAATTCAGACCATCTCATCTCACCTGGATCAGAGCACTAACCTCCCATTAACTGGTTTCTGTGCCTGAAGTGTCTTACACGTGAATCCACACGTTACACAGCTTCAGGCGGTGGTTCTAACCCAGGGCAGCTTTTCTCCCCAGGGGTGATTTGACAACGTCTAGAGACACTTGGGTTGTCACAATTAGAGTGGGACAGCCCCCAGCTGCAAATAATTCTCAGGGCCCAAAATGTCAACAGAGCTGAGGTTCAGAGGCCCTGCTGCAGAGCTATGTTCCTAAAAACCCTGACCATGATTACTTGTTTAAAAACTCAGGTAGTCCTACTGGCAGAACAAAATCCCTAAGACTTCAGTGCAGCAATCTCTGTGTGTATGTGTATATATATCTATTTTAATATGTATATACATATGTATACACACACACATATATGTATTTATCCAAACTAGACCAAGTTTTTCACTAAAATGGACTCTAATGCAGTAGCTCCTTTTCTTTTTTAAAGCATAAATTCTCAGATTTGATTTGATCCGATCCAGCCCCAAGCCATGTTTTTTTTTGGTTTTTTTATTTTTGGTAAAGAGAATTTTTTTAAAGATCAACTTTTAGCACTAATTTTACTGACAGTTTGTAATCTGAATCTTGAATTTATCTTATCTTTCACCATTGCTTTCTCTATGCTCTAGACTAGCCCTTTCACAACTGCGTATTTATTTGTAAATGCTATTCCTAGGCTTGGAATGGCCTTCCCTTATTTCTGGTCTGACGTGCACGTTCATTTAAAAAGTATCAGGAAACTACATGGGAACTGGGCAAGTCGTGGTGAAGTGGACCGATCTCAGCTCTCCTGCAGCTTACAGACTAGCACGGAGAAACAAGTGAGAACACCCGGGTCACGCCAGTAAACAGACGAAACGCAGAGGGACTCAGGAGCGCAGCTGCAGACTTCGGTTAGCAAGGCAGCGGTGTGAATCAGAGGCGACTTCTGCAAGGAAGCTACACCTAAACTGTAATCTGGGGGAGGAGGAAGGAGAGGAAAAGGCTTTTAGGTTCTTCACCAATTTAAAACAGCTCCAATGTCATTTTGGGAGAAAGCTTTCACCAAACTTCCCCAGAAGAATTAGCTTCTACAACATAATACAGATGAGGAGATTAAGACCAAGAGAAAGTAAGCGACTTGCCCAAGGTGGTGCTGGGAAATCTGAGCCACAAAACCGAACTGCCTGACTCCAGAGTCCGGGCTGCGGCCCACGGCGCTCGCTCCCGGAGGACAGGGCGTCACCTCTGCCTCCAGAGTACCGCACAGTACCCGCATCCTCCTTCCCCACAACTTGCTCAGTGTCACAGACTCACGTGACTGCTGTGTTTCTTTTCAAACAGGATGTCAGGTGAGCTCAGCTGAACTAAATGCAATTTAAAGGTCACTGATTTTGAAGAGAGAGGAATAAACTAAAACTATTAGTTTATAAATAGAAACAAACTATCACAGGGCGTTCATTAAACTGCTAATGACGACTGTACTTGCTTTGTGTCGGGTACTACTCCAGCATTTTGGGACAAGTGAATGTGTTCACATTCCTGTCCTCACAGACTGTCCACATTGTACTACCACAAAATTACATTTTTATATTCACGATTTTTTGAACGCTAACAGTAACACACACACAAAAAAGAGATTATACACAGGAGCTAGTTTGGGGACTTGGTATCTTTTGCAATAACTGGTGCCCAGAAAAAGAAAAAATGTGAGAGATATCTGATTTACAGTTAAATATGCTAGTATATAATTTAATTTCATTTCAAATGAACTACATAACTACAGTCTCAATTCTATAAATATGGGAACACAGGTCCTTACCTAACAGAATGCACATAGCCACGTAGCAGGGGAAGTAATAACGCCTCACAGATTCCTTTAACCCCCATCCATTATTTAGTCAAGCAACATCAACAGACTGCGAAGCTTCCCAACTGGCAGTCTGCACTGCTTGGAGTTGGAGGTCCTTTTCTTCACCGAGAGACGTTTTATCACCCAATCCTAACACCTGCCAAGCTACTTGGACTGCAGAAGCGCCAATGATTATACCGGAAACTGTACTTCCCAGCAGAGGCCACTGCCAAGCGTACAGCTGAGTGTCTTCTTTCCCAGGGGATACTATTAACCGTTTCAAAAGTAAAATCAACCCTTGTTTGGAGGTCTTACAACCTGCATTCAAGATATCCTGACTATAAATCTTGCATGTCTTGCGTATCAAAACTACCAGATATCACCTCATACCAGTCAAAATGGCCATCACAAAAATACCCACAAAGAGTAAAGGCTGGACAGGACGGACACAGTGCGTGAAGCTTCCTACCTTGCTGATGGGAACGTACATTGGTACAGTCACTACGGAGAACAGTAGGAAGGTTCTTTAAAAATCTAAAAACATAGCACTCCCACTCCTGGGCATATATCCACAGAAAAACAAGGTCTGAAAGGATACATGCACCCCGACGATGACTGCAGCCAAGACAATGGAAGCAACCTAAACGCCCTACGGACAGAGGAACAAATAAAGATGCGGTACATGCATACAGCGGACTGTTACTGAACCGCTGAGAAGAAAGCAGAAACGCCATCTGCAGCAACCTCGATGGGCCTGGAGCCTGTCACACTGAGGTCAGTCAGACAGAGAAAGACTGTGTGATACAGCTTATCTGCAGAATCTAAAAGGGATGATACAAAATGAACTTATCTACAAAGCAGAAACAGACCGGGAGACTTGGAGAACAAACTTCTGGTTTCCGGGGTAGGTGTGGGGGGCAGCTGGGGACTCGGGGGCTGGTAAGTTTACTGACAACCTGCGCAGCATGGGGAACTCTGCCGAGCACTGTGTGACAACCGAAACGGGAGAGACTGAGAAAGAACAGATACGCCTGTGTGGATAACTGAGTCACTTAGCTGGACATCTGAAACTATTACAGCACTGTTAACCAACTATCCTCTAACATACAATAAAAAGTTAAAAAAATTAAATAAATCTTGCATTTCTTTTGATTAGCATGAAGTCTATTAAGAAGACAATGGATTAGCTAGATCCAAGGATAAAGGTGTTAGGAACTAGGGCTCCTAGGACCGATGGCTGATTGCAGGTCTGAACAGAATATTTGCAAGATGAGGCTGAAACATCAGGTATAGTGGTAGAAAGGAAGTTAAAAGTCTACTCAAAGACTTAAGAGTCAACTTAAGGGGTTCTCACCAATCCAAGTGGGAAAAATCTGAATGTTGATAAAGATAACAACTTCTAATGACTAGAAGTGATTGATCACCACTGGAGGATGTTAGCCAATTTACTATTTTGAAACTTACTAAATACACAAAGAGAATCAAGTCTTTTTCTTTCCTTGGCTATATGAGCTATACCAATGGGTAACAACAGATCACCCAGCTTCACAGAAATAATCAACTTATAAATAAAAACAGAAAGATGAATTAGAATAGCACAATCTTGCAATCCTTAATGAATTAATGGACTGATGCTTTGAACGTATTAGTGGCTAATCTCATTAAAAAAGTCAACTAGACACTGTACACTTCCAGATGGAAGAACACACCACCATCTATAAACCCAAATCCAATTAAGCGTCCAGATACAGCTACAAATTTAAAGGAAACGTAGAGGACTCTAACATTTTAATTATACCACAGGTATACAATTAGCAAAACACAGACTTGAAAACTACAGATCAAAGCCCTGGTGTTTACAACAAATACACTGTAAAGGGGGGAAAAGAAAAAAAGATGGACTGGAAACTTTTAATTTTAAAGATGTAAAGGATGTATCTGCCAATTGCTTATGTGGACAAGGATTCAAACAAAGCATTAAAAATAATGGCATTTATGACTCAACTGAAATGTACACAATGACTGAATATTTAATGATATGAAAAACCTTTATATTTTAAAGTACAAGAATATTATCATGGTTATGAGTTTTTAAAGTCCTTATCTTTTAGAGATATACACAGAATTATTTATGCACAAAATATGTGAGATTTGTTTCAAAATTATTGAGAAGGGTAGAAATGGGGTGGCTATAGATTAAACAAGACTGATCATTTCTGTAGCTAAGTAAAGGTTAGAGGGGGTTCTTTATACTAGTCTGACAACTTCACAATTCTAATAATTTTTTAAAAAGAACAAGTTAAGACAAATTAGCATTATCTGTGAAAATGTTAAATGCTCATATTTTCAATTGAGAAAGTTCATTCCTAGAAACATATCCTACAAATGTGCTCATGCATAAGTGCAAAAAAATACATACAAAAATATTCATTAGAATAGAACATCAGATAAAACCTAGTATTACTCTATCATCATACTAACCCTCAGCTCTTAAGTTTTCATTTATATAGACAGCATATATTTTTTATTTAATTTCTTTTCTGAGTAATTTTTACCAGGTCTAATTCAACAAGGTAAGAAGTACAACTTCTCTCTCATGTGAACCTACGTAGCAGTCAGATTTGAGCTTACTTTCATACTAGCATCATGATGTATTCCATTGAGTCGCTATTGTAAAAAATGCATCTATTACCATCCCCATGGTATGAACAATAACACGCACAACTACACATATCATACCATTTTAGGGGTTTACAAGATGCCTCAGAACTTGTCCACTCAAGGTCAGGCAACATTCATTTAAAAGCTAATGAAAGCCCTTTTAAACTAAACCACTGTGCTATCCACCGGAAACTAACAAAACACTGTAAACAAACTAAACTCCAACATAAAAAAAAAAGTCAAAAAAATAAAGTTAATGATAGCATTTTAGTGACTCAAAACTTAAGTCTCTATTGCAGACAGAAGATACTTCAGAAAAAGAAGATAAAAGTAATTCACAATACTGTAATTTGCCCATTTCCAGTTACAGAGAAGAACACAACAGATGCTCAGTTTTGTTGTTCCATCTAACATAAAACCTTTCCTAGAGGCCTCACGAGTTCACTGTGGATAAGGGTTAGCTGCAGTCAATTTAACAAATGCAAAACAAACAGAAAGAGGCGTTTAAGACAAACCTAATGTAGAAGCTTTCCAGCCCATTTGATAAAAGTGCTGACAACAGTGAGGAACCTGCTAATGCCATTAAATTCATCACCTCGGCATACGTTTAAACTTAACACAAAACCTGCACTTTCTATTAGGAAAAGTTTGAAGTCTGTTCTTCGGGCTCTTCAAATTTAAAAAAGTGTAGAATTGTATCATTATAATTTAAGGAAAAAAATCCAACTCTTTTTTTAGTTTCAGAAGAAAGAACTCTAGCCTCTTTTTCTTGTTTCAAAAAAAGGATTTCCGTACCAGGACAGTGCCTTTCTGACTTGGGCAAGAAGCGGTTACGTAACCAGCAAGCCCTGCTCAGCAGGCAGGAGCTCCCCGCCAGCCTCAGGAGCGGGCGGAGGGGGCCGGGCCGGGGAGCGGAGGGGGCGCCGGGGTGGCAGAGGAGAGGTGGACACAGTGCACCCAGCCGGCAGCCCTCCTGCGAGTCCCTTCTCCAGCTCGGGAGAAGGTCGAGTTAAATGATGAAGAACACTCCTGCTGCTCCTCTCTTGTTACCCCAAATGGCTGAACTCACCACACATGCTCTATCCCTGCCCTAAAATATTCCCCCTCTAACGTAGGCAAGGGAAGGGCTTTGGGGGAGGGGTTGGAGAGCAAACCGTGACCTCTCTTCTCCTCTCCTTAGCAGGGTCCATCCCTCCCAGAGGACCCATCTCAGAAACAGCAAGCAGAGCCTCAAGCGCCAAAGCCTGGAGCCCGAGGAGACGGCGCCGATGAGGAGCAGACGCCTGGGGGCAACACAACAGGGACCAACGGGCTGGAGAGCAGGCGCCCTGACGTGCATCCTTAGCTCTTCTTCTAGGAGAAGCTGGAAATGTCGATCCTCACCTGTAATCTCTTCATGTCCAGTCAACTACTTCAAAAATTTCTGTAAGAATTCTATAGCCAGATAAGAGGTGTGTTAGCTGGATGAGCTTGAGTAAGGCCCTGCAAACCCACTTGTGAACTTTAATCCAGAATCACCAGAGATTTAAGAGCGCTCCCAGGGCCCCTCACCACCACTCTGAGCCTCCTCGCCAGAACCCCCAACTCTCAACCCCAGGCCAAAGTCGCTACCACAGCAGGAGACCCCCAGCTTCTGTTCCTCTTTTACTGCCATCATCACTGGGTTGGGTTAAAGCTGTGCTTCTCACATTCCAAAATACAGAGCTCCAGCGCCTTTCTCTTAGAAACACTGTTACACGCAGTGGCCGGGCCTGACACCTCTATTCTTCTCTGTTGGGCACTTCAGTCGCGCAGTCGTGTCCGACTCTTTGCGACCCCGTGAATCGCAGCACGCCAGGCCTCCCTGTCCATCAACAACTCCCGGAGTTCACCCAAACCCATGTCCATTGAGTCGGTGATGCCATCCAGCCATCTCATCCTCTGTCATCCCCTTCTCCTCCTGCCTCCAATCCCTCCCAGCATCAGGGTCTTTTCCAATGAGTCAAATCTTCGCATGAGGTGGCCAAAGTATTGGAGCTTCAGCTTCAGGACCAGTCCTTCCAATGTAAATTCAGGAGAGATTTCTTTTAGGCATGACTGGTTGGGTCTCCTTGCAGTCCAAGGGACTCTCAAGAGTCTTCTCCAACACCACAGTTCAAAAGCAACAATTCTTCAGAGCTCAGCTTTCTTCACAGTTCAACATTCACGTCCATGCATAGTGTAAATTAAAAAGGGTTTTTGTTGGCTAGTTTGGGAAAGTTAGCTATCAAATACAACAACATGTCTACTAGAAACCTGTTTTCAGAATTCCAAAGTAAAATACAAGTATGAGTTAAACTTTTGGAACACTATCATTTGTACTGTGAACATTTTCTAAATTCTAATAACATCACTGATGCATTTTAAGACTTGCTCAGCGGTCACTGGGGCTTCCCTGGTGGCTCAGATGGTGAAAACTCTGCCTGCATTGCAGGAGACCCTGGTTTAAATCCTGGGTCAGAAGACTCCCCGAAGGAGGTAACGGCTACTCACTCCATTATTCTTGCCTTAAGAATTCCATGGACAGAGGAGCCTGGCAAGCTACAGCCCATGGGGTCACAAAGAATCAATCATGACTGAACGACTAACCATTTCAGTGGTCACAGGCTACAGCATAAATGTATTTAAGGAAAATTACAAAGGCAAATTAAAGAATATATTCAAGATTAAGTTTTACAGATCAGTCCACATAATACACTGGTGACATAAAAGGACCCTACACTTAAGCAACCAAGGCCAAAATGTTAATGCTTTCCTGTTCCTCACCACCATGCCCTTATCTCCTCTCCAGTCCTCCCAGAAGATGCGATGAGAACTAAAAACTGTAAAGAGATTCCAAAAAAAGTAAAAATGTATTTTTAAAAGCAATATAAAACAATGATACAAAGGCACACTGGTGGACACAAAATGGTGTTAAGATTTGCTTCTATACATAGGCTAGTATGCCATATCACTATGAAAAACCAAACTAACATACTCAGATTTTTCCCTAGAATAAGAATTTATTAGAATTTATTTTTTTAAAGGCATGGAAGGTAGGTGGAAGTGTCACTCTCCAATTATATCAGATTTAGGTTTGAAATGCCCTAAGCGTTATCATTTTAAAAGATGTAGAAAAATTTTCATGTCTCATAAAATCTTAATAAGTATAAGAATAATAAAGCAAAATTACTCCAAACCCCCAAACAAAACCAGAGAATACAAAATTGGCAAGGGAGGGCCGAGAAATGTCAAGATTCATTTACTAAAGTTAAGTGCTAACGTTTCCAGCTGACTTCCTTCTGAAATAATCTTTCTGAGAAACTGTCACAATAAATGGCTACAGCGTACAAGAGACAGAGCAGCCCGCAGTCTGAGGTCCCAAACACCGCAGTATTTTGAGGTGCTGCTTCCGTTCAAAGTCTTCTACTCTTCACAGCTGGTCCCTAGGCTCCCCGAGGCAATAAACAGTTACTCTTCTGTTTACATGATAAAAACATGGTTTATGTAAGCAAAATCCATCAGCTGGCACTGGAAAGCCTGACTAATGACTTCTGGAAAAACTACTCTTTAAACATGGTTTTGCTATGTATCTTGTCTTTCACCCCCTGTCCCTCCAAGCTTTGAAGGCTGAGTCTGTTCCTCAGCATCACTAGTTTATTCTCTATCTGGAAGACAATCTTCACTTTGTAAGAAAAAGAACAGAGTAAATAGAAGATAATGTAAAACAGTCAAATTAGGTAACAATCACATCTGAACACAATTCTTTCGTAAACCTAAGTCCAATAAGTATGAAATAATTCAAAAGACAAATATGTTAAGTCTTCTAGGTATATGTAGCATCAAGTCTTCATGACTGATCACGAATGGTCAGCTGTAAAAACCTCCATGGGGAGGGTGAGCGGAGAAGTAAGCTGACCATATTATAAAAGTATAAAGGTATAGCTTTGATAGTTTCTAGCGAAGCTCACATTTTTCAAATTAAAATATTCTTAGAAAAAGCACTGCGAGGAAGGAGTAAAATGTTACATAACAGGCATCTTTAAACGGCATAACGCAGGGCTGGAGTGGCAAGCGGCCGAGAGGAGCTACCCCATGCCCGAGGTCAGAGACACCCCAGGAAGACGGCAGGCGCTGAGAGAGGGCATCAGACGGCAGGCAGACAGAAACCACAGTCACACACAACAGGCCAATCTGATCACACATCACAGCTCGTCTAACTCAATGAAACTATGAGCCATGCCCGGTAGGGCCACCCAAGACGGACGGGTCATGGTGGAGAGGTCGACAGAATCTGGTTCACGGAGAAAGGAATGGCAAACACTTCAGTATTCCTGCCTTGACAACCCCATGAACAGTATGAAAAGGCAAAAAGACAGGACCCTGAAAGATGAACTCCCCAGGTCGGGAAGAGCCCAATATGCTCCTGGAGATCAGTGGAGAAATAACTCCAGAAAGAATGAAGGGATGGAGCCAAAGCAAAAACAACACCCAATTGTGGATGTGACTGGTGATGGAAGCAAGGTCCTATGCTGTGAAGAGCAATATTGCATAGGAACCTGGAATGTCAGGTCCATGAATCAAGGCAAATTGGAAGTGGTCAAACAGGAAATGGCAAGAGTGAACGTCGACACTTTAGGAACTGGCGAGCTAAAATAGACTGGAATGGGTGAATTTAACTCAGATGACCATTATATCTACTACTGTGGGAAGGAATCCCTTAAAAACAGACCACCAGCCCAGGTGGGATGCATGAGTCAAGTGCTTGGGCCTGGTGCACTGGGAGGACCCTGAGGAGTCGGGTGGAGAGGGAGGTGGGAGGGGGGATCGGGATGGGGAATACGTGTAACTATATGGCTGATTCATGTCAATGTATGACAAAACCCACTGAAATGTTGTGAAGTGATTGGCCTCCAACTAATAAAATAATATTAAAAAAAAAAAAAAATGAAGTAGCCATCACAGTCAACAAAAGAATCCGAAATGCAGTACTTAGATGCCATCTCAAAAATTATAGAATGATCTCTTGTTTGTTTCCAAGGCAAACCATTCAATATCACTGTAATCCAAGTCTATGTCCCGACCAGCAACTCTAAAGAAGCTGAAGTTGAATGGTTCTATGAAGACCTACAAGATCTTTTAGAACTAACACCCAAAAAAGATATGCTTTTCATTGTAGGGGACTGGAATGCAAAAGTAGTAAGTCAAGAAACACCTGGAGTAACAGGCAAATTTGGCCTTGGGGTGCAGAATGAAACAGGGCAAAGGCTAACAGAGTTTTGCTAACAGAATGCACTAGTTATAGCAAACACCCTCTTCCAACAACACAACAGAAGATTCTAAACATGGACATCACCAGATGGTCAACACCGAAATCAGATTGATTATATTCTTTGCAGCCAAAGATTGAGAAGCTCTATACAGTCAGCAAAAACAAGACCAGGAGCTGACTGTGGCTCAGATCATGAACTTCTTATTGCCAAATTCAGACGTAAATTGAAGGAAGTAGGGAAAACCACTAGACCATTCAGGTATGACCTAAATCAAATCCCTTATAACTATACAGTGGAAATAGGGAATAGATTTAAGGGACTAGATCTGATAGACAGAGTGCCTGATGAACTATGGACAAGAGGTTCATGACATTCTACAGGAGACAAGGATCAAGACCATCCCCATGGAAAAGAAATGCAGAAAGGCAAAATGGTTGTCTGAAGAGGCCTTACAAATAGCTGTGAAAAGAAGAGAAATGAAAAGCAAAGGAGAAAAGGAAAGATATTCCCATTTGAATGCAGAGTTCCAAAGAATAGCCAGGAGAGATAAGAAAGCCTTCCTTAGTGATCAATGCAAAGAAATAGAGGAAAACAACAGAACAGGAAAGACTAGAGATCTCTTCAAGAAAATCAGAGAAACCAAGGGAACGTTTCATGCAAAGATGGGCACAATAAAGGATGGAAATGGTATGCACCTAACAAAAGCAGAAGATATTAAGAAGAGGTGGCAAGGATACACAGAAGCACTGTACAAAAAAGATCTTCACGACCCAGATAATCATGATGGTGTGATCACTCACCTAGAGCCAGACATCCTTGAACGTGAAGTCAAGTTGGCCTTAGAAAGCATCACTATGAACAAAGCTAGTGGAGGTGATGGAATTCCAGTTGAGTTATTTCAAATCCTGAAAGATGATGCTGTGAAAAGTGCTGCACTCAATATGCCAGCAAATTTGGAAAACTCAGCAGTGGCCACAGGACTGGAAAAGGTCAGTTTTCACTGCAATCCCAAAGAATGCTCAAACTATCACACAACTGCACTCATTTCACATGCTAGTAAAGTAATGCTCAAAATTCCAAGTTAGACTTCAACAGTATGTGAACCGTAAGCTTCTAGATGTTCAAGCTGGATTTAGAAAAGGCAGGGGGACCAGAGATCAAATTGTCAACATCTGCTGGATCATTGAAAAAGCAAGAGAGTTCCAGAAAAACATGTATTCTGCTTTATTGACTATGCCAAAGCCTTTGACTGTATGGATCACAATAAACTGTGGAAAATTCTGAAACAAATGGGAACACCAGACCACCTGACCTGCCTCTTGAGAAATCTGTATGCAGGTCAGGAAGCAACAGTTAGAACTGGACATGGAACAATAGACTGGGTCCAAACAGGAAAAGGAGTACGTCAAGGCTGTATATTGTCACCCGCTTATTTAACTTATATGCAGAGTACATCATGAGAAACGCTGGGCTGGATGAAGCACAAGCTGGAATCAAGATTGCCGGGAGAAATATCAATAACCTCAGATATGCAGATGACACCACCCTCATGGCAAAAAGTGAAGAGGAACTAAAGAGCCTCTTGATGAAAGTGAAAGAGGAGAGTGACAAAGTTGGCTTAAAGCTCAACATTCAGAAAACTAAGATCATGGCAACTGGTCCCATCACTTCATGGCAAATAGATGGGGAAACAGTGGAAACAGAGTCAGACTTTATTTTTTTGGGCTCCAAAATCACTGCAGATGGTGACTGCAGCCATGATATTAAAAGACGCTTACTCCTTGGAAGGAAAGTTATGACCAACCTAGACAGCATATTAAAAAGCAGAGACATTACTTTGCCAACAAAGGTCTGTCTGGTCAAGGCTATGGTTTTTCCAGTGGTCATGTATGGATGTGAGAGTTGGAGTATAAAGAAAGCTGAGTGCCGAAGAATTGATGCTTTTGAACTGTGGTGTTGAAGAAGACTCTTGACAGTCCCTTGGACTGCAAGGAGATCCAACCAGTCCATCCTAAAGGAAATCAGTCCTGAATATTCATTGGAAGGACTGATGCTGAAGCTGAAACTCCAATACTTTGGCCACCTGATGCAAAGAGCTGACTCATTTGAAAAAACCCTGATGCTGGGAAAGATTGAAGGCGGGAAGAGAAGGGGACGACAGAGGATGAGATGGTTGGATGGCATCACTGATTCGATGGACATGAGTTTGGGTAGAGTCTTGGGAGTTTGTGATGGACAGGGAGGCCTGGCGTGCTGCAGTCCATGGGGTTGCAAAGAGGTGGAAACGACTGAGCGACTGAAGTGAACTGAGCTGAAAAGGCATAATAGGGGGCAATTTTTTCCCCCTCTTTTCTACGATTTCAAAGTTTTATATAATAAGAGAATATTACTTTTTGAAATAGCAAAAAGTGTAATTTAAAAATCTTTAAAATATTATAAAGTAATTAGCCTCCAACTAATAAAAATAAATGAAAAAAAAATTCTTAAAGAGGAAAAAAAAAAGTCTTTAAGTCAAAGCAATTTTAAGGAAGAAATATGAAGCTGGAGAAATCAGGCTCTGTGACTTCAGACTATACTCCAAAACCATAGTAAACAAAATAGTATGGTACTGGCACAAAGACAGAAATACAAATCAGTGGAACAGGATAAAAGTCCAGAAATAAACCATTGCACCTATGGTCAATTAACCTATGACAAAGGAGGCCAGAATATACAATGGAGAAAAGATAGTCTTTTCAATAAGTGGTGCTGAGAAAACTGGGCAGCTCCCTATAAAAGAATGAAATTAAACCATTCTCTAACACCAAATACAACAGCAAACTCAAAATGGATTAAGGATCTAAATGTAAGACCAGATACTACAAAACTTGAATAAAACAATAGAATGATCCTACACAGAAAACACTATGACATAAATCACAGCTATATATTTTTGTCTCCTTTCCTCAAGTAATGGAAATAAAAACAAAAATAAACAAATGGGACTTAAAAGCTTTTGCACAGCAAATGAAACAACAACCTACAGAATGGGAGACAATATTTGCAAACTATGTGACTGACAAGGGATTGATTTCCCAAATATACAAACAGCTCACATAGCTGTCAAAAAAACAAACAATTCAATGAAAAAACTGGGCATAAAACCTAGACAGACACCTGTGCAAAAAAGACATACAGTTGGCCAACAGGCATACGAACAATGCTCAACATCACTGATTATTAGAGACATGTAAATCAAAACTAAAATGAGGTTATCACCCCACTCCAGTTGGAATAACCATCATCAAAAGTGTACATACATTAAATGCTAGAGAGGGTGTGGAGAAAAAAGAACTCTTCCACAGTACTGATGAGAATACAAATTAGTAGAACTACTAGGGAGAACAGTATGGAGGTTCCTTAGAAAACTAAATACAGAGTTACCATATGATTCAGCAATCCCACTCCTGGGAATATATTTGCAGAAAAACATAATTCCAAAAGATACATGCACTCCAGTGTTCATTAGCAACACTATTTACGATGGTAAGACACGGAAGCAACCTAAATATCCAGCGACAAATGAATGGATAAAGATGTGGACTACAATCGACTATTACTCAGCCATAAAAAAAGAGCAAAATAATGCCGTCTGCAGCAACATGGAGGCCCTAGAGATTATCACACTGAGTGAGAAGGCCAGAGAAAGACAAGTATCATATGGCATTCTTTATATGTGCTATATATATATATACACACCAATGAACTTATTTACAGAACAGAAACAGACCCACAGACATAGAACACAAACCTGTGGTTACCACAGGGGAAGTGGGGGAAGGCATAAACTAGGAGCTTGGGATTAACACAGACGCACTACTACACAGAACAGAGGTAGCCAGCAAGGACCTACTGTATATACAGCACAGTGAACAACACTCAATCCTCTGTAATACCCATATAATCTGAAAAGGAACATATGCATGTGGAAGAGAGTCACTGGGCTGCACGTCTCTGAGGCTAACACAACACTGTGAATCAAAAGTAATTCAAAAAAATATATATGCAGCTTATATTTGAAAAAAGAAGTCTGTTGGATAATAATGAGAAGCAAGTCCTCAGATCTATAGTTTCTAATGTATTCTTTATGTTGATAAAGAAACTTTATGAACTTTATAGACTCATTCTTGAGCAAAATAACAATGACAGTAACAGTACTTTACCTGCTCCCTTCCGTGGCAGTTCCATATTCCACTGGGGCTTCGTGGTGGGCGTGCCATCACAGCCTGCGGAGTGCTGGGGTATCAGAGCAGATCGCGAGTTAGCTGGCCGATATTTGGAGAGCCCTAAGATGCAAAAAGAGGAAAACTGGGGATTTATTTACTTCCCAAAAGAAGAAAACAGTCTACCTTAAAACCAGTATCAGTTCAACAGTAAAACCCTAATGATAAAAAGAATACTATTTTTTAAAACCACTGAAGATCCCATTTGATTTAATCCTTTGTCATGGTTCCAATATACTTAAGTCTGAGAAAAATAAACATTCAAGAAAGACAGTTCACCTGACTGAATTGCTGAACACATAAACTGGAGTCTATATTCTGGAGGAGAACCATGTCATGTCATGTTTTTTATTATTTATGTGGAACTTTGCATACAGTTAAGCATGGCTGTTCTCCCCAAAATTTATTAATAAATTCCATTACAATATTTAACTAACAGATCAAAATAATTTAGGGATTACAGAACAAACATATTTAAAACATGAAACGTTGTAATGGTAAAACATGAAGAGCACTGTCGTACCAGGAGACCCAGGTTCTAACGCCAAATCATCCACAAGTTAAATATACAGTCCAGGTAAGACATTTCTTTCTTTGTGTCTCATTTTCACTTGTCATATGGAAAAGTCTAGGATTTCGATCTAGCACTGAGGTGGCTATTACTTGGGTGTGTCATTGAGGGCAAATTATTTCATATGTCTCTGCTTAAACTTACTTATCCATAAAATGGACAGAACAGAAAAATAATTGTTAAGACTGCTTATGATTATGAAAGCCAAAGAATTCATGACCTTTCAGTTTTCAAATATAATTAGGTTCATATTCTCTTTGATGCCAATTCTCAAATTCTACTAGTTCATCCCAGATTACTAGATAGTAAAAAGTAATTTAGATCTTACAAGCAAAACTAAACAAAAAGCCAAACAAAAAGCATACCAAGGTGGGTAAGGGAGAGGTGTGCAAATATGACATGTTTAAAAAAACCCCATTCAAACACAAAGATGATGAAAGATAACCACATCGAGCATAAATTATAAACAGGATTTTCCAGTAAAAAGAAACAGGAATAGTACCTACTCCTAACAACAACAAAAAAAGTCATATTCATAATTAAAGAAATATAAACTTGAATTATGATAATCATAATTAATAATCATTTTAAATGGTAATTATAGTTAAGTATCCTTGAAGTTATCACAATGACAATAAAACAGTATATGAAGTACAAAGCATGATGATAAATACTGATGAATTACGTCTTTATCAACATGGGTGAATTTCAGCAGCATAACGTTGAGTGAAAAAAAGCCAAGTCATATTGAGTATCACACAGTTTTCACATAATTCAAAAACTAAAGGCAAAGTAAAGTAAACATATAGATCTTATATCTGTGTGGTACACTGTAAAGAAAAGCAACAGAATGCTGAAGAAACAACAGCTGAGACACCGTTTACTCGCAAGGCAGAGAGTGGACAGAATCGGGAGGGAAGCACAGTGAGAACGGCCACAGAATGGGGAATGCTACATAGGTTAAGGGTGGGGGCAGGTTCACCAAGACCTGCTTTATTCCTCTACTGGACAACTACAAGCAAGTCACACCAAAGCTTTACTTCTGAAAACTGCTCATCATATGAACTAGGTGTAATCTCTTCAAAAAGCATTATGGCAGTAACACCAAGAGTATGAAAATCTTCTAAAGGTAAGTATCTGAAAATAAAGCTAAAAAATAAATAAACAAATAAATAAATAAAGCTAAAATTAATCTTTTTACCAAAAATATATTTTAAGGGATTTATCCTAAGAATTTGACAAAAAAAGAAACAGAAGCTTCTGTATGAAGACACTCAGAGAGAATTACTTGCATAAAATTAAAATCAGAAACAAATGCCTGCCCACAGGGAAATAATAAGGTAAATTAAAGTTTATCAACTCAATACTGTCTCAGGTAATATTTTCAATGGAAAAGATTACGATGTTTGAGAGGTGTATGTAAAAATCTATAACATGACATATTACATGGAACAAGCAGTCAAGAAGAGAAAGCAGTTGCGTTACGGGCTGCATTAGTTGTAGTCAAGAAGTTTTATATATAATTATAGTTACATTATTTAAAAAAACAGACCTCTTATTTTATTTTGAGGTTAAGTCTAAACTTCAAAAAACAAAGAAACAAAAAACAGAAATTAAAGCTACTGGAAGGAATCTGATGAATGGATTTTTGAAAAAACAAATCTAGAAGTAAGTCAAATATTTAAAAAGAACCAAAACAAAGTAAAAAATCAAAAGAAATACTTAAAAAAAATTTATTCCTTTGCTGATGTGTTATCGGATACAATCTAGTATTTTATACTGGCTAACTCTAAACTTTATAGCTATTCTCTTGACAATAAAGCAACACACCTGCCAACAGTGGTATCATGCGAGCTCTCTCCATCACCCCAGTGGATGCAGGACACCATCTTACCTGGAGTTGATGGCCTTTCAAGCATGTTTAAATGATGGGAAATGAATGCCTGGCTATCATGAACAGTATCCATATCAATCTCTTCCTCGTCTTGAGAACTTGAAAACTGTAAGACAAACAAAACAAAGGAAGAAAGAAGCCATTATATCACTTTATGCCTGGACTTTTGTTCTCAGGAAAGGTAGCAGAAAAGCCACAGGATATAGCCCCAAAACATTTAAAAGGAAAAGTAGTCCTCTTCTCAAAAAGCATTAAGAGAAAGAGAAGATGATGTGGCCCAGCCTCCAGAAGCAGCTCCCTGGGAGCTACTGAAGTGTGACAGCGGCTGGGGTCTGCCCCACGCGTGGCGAGCAGCAGAGCGCTGTGTGGGTGGTGCACACAGACAGAAGCGGCGTGTGGGAACGGAAGTCTGAGCATCGCTGGAGCGTCTGAGACGGCCACTGGCGTCCTCTGACGGGTGGGGCTGCCCCATCTGTCCTGCTGAGGGAAGACCACGGTGAGTGGTCACGAGGTACCAGGCAGGTGAGCGCCCTACGCTGCTCACACAGGTGGAGCCTGCATGTCTTACTCTGATTTTGAGTCTGACTTTACTGCTATCCTCATTCTTCTCCAGTATTTGACCAGGCTCTAGTGGGGACCCCAGTGGTGTGTCAGCCTTCCTCTTCACTCCCTGCTGATGAGCTGACATATTACATGAGGCTTCCTTGGCAAGGTGATCATCTTCCTGTGGCAATATTCAAGATCAAAATTAGATTCCTGAAGACAAGTAGCTCACGTTATAGCTGAAAACTAAGACCTACAGCAACCATGCAGATTAGAACATGCCCAGTGCCTCAAAGTTATCAGCAATGGGCTGGAGACGAACCTCACCCTCTCCTGTCTGCTGGTCTTTCTGGGAGGAGAAGGGAGATATTAAAGGGAACTTTCAAAACTTTCCCCAAAGCATATACCTTTTCGTGTCATTTTCTCCTCTTATCCTGAAGACTCCAAGTATGAAAGTGGATAAATCAACATATATGGGCAAGAATTATAAACATATTCATTTCCACTGGCTTATAAATAGTCACATATAAAAGAGCTCTTTAATGAGACTTTTTTTTCCTATGAAAAGATTTGTCTTACTTCTTCATAACCCGAACTCTAGGATACATCTTAAATTTACAACAAATAAGTATGACTGTATTTCAGAAAATCTAAGTGAATAATTTCTTTTAAATGACTATTACTAACTAGCATAAAGAGAAATTTAAGTTTTAAAGTGTCAAAACACCAGTAGGGTATTGCCAGGCAAGTAATCTGGTCTAAATATTGGTGAAAAATGAAGCTTGAAGCACTGGGGATCTTGTGTCATCAATGAGCAAGACACTTCTGGGAAACTTTCTTTAAATTATAGTAAAATAATTGATATGGATCCTGAAGGTCTTTCTACAATAAAGTCTCATAATTTCACAATGCATAGTTGGAAATAAAAGTTCTTGTAAAAACAAATACATACACATATACATAAACTAAAAAAAACATAATGCATTTCTCCTCCCCCAATCAGCACTAAAAAAAACCAATGCATTTCTCTTCCCCCAATCAGCAGATCACATGTTCACCAGACCATTCATTATTATCTAATTATTTACTAATGATTCAATAAGCAGTTGTCAGGCACTTTTCATAGGTTTGGAATGATGCTATTAATGCAAAGTAGCAAAAAAAGAGAAAAGCCAAGGTCCTGTGTTCAAAACAGCCTGCCATTACAGTGTACAGACAAGTTCAGTTAATATGTAATTGGTTAAATGTTCAATTTTCTACTATGCAAAGCAGACATTTTACCCTCAGGTACAGACAGTCACCGCCACCCCAAGAGGAGTAAGTGGACTGGCATCTCAGCACCTGCCCCGTCGCCATCACGCGCTGTCAGCAGCACTTCAGAAGCTGCAGAGTGCTAGGACGATGCCAGCCAGCACTTTTAACAATGGTGTGCGACGCTGTGAGTGGCTCTAAAACCCAGTAGTTCTAAAGAAACAATTCTCTTCTTCGGAGCTCTAAGTAATAAAACTACTGATACTTTTTCCATATCACGTGTGATTCTTACAGGGTTCTGGAATCCAACTAGCTGTGCGTGACTACTTGGATTCACTGCAGCTTCTTGGTTGCCTGCTATGGCCTCTGGAATGATGGTTGGATTCAAGACAGCTTTTTTCTCTTTCAGATTAAGGACCAAGCCAAGTTCTGGCAAGGGTAAGCAGGAAGGTCTACTGAGGCCAAAGAGCGTGACGTACAAGTCCACAGCGCCACACCGCAGCCTCCAGTCGTGTGCTGCGCCTAGGGGGCAAGCGACAGGGACAACAGGTCAGAGTGCACACTCACCCGCACGTCTCCACACGCCCGGAGCCCGCACAAGGGCAAGGGGAGAGAGGATCAGGACGGCTAGAGGGGCCGCCTACTGACCTGGCCCCAAGCGCAAGCCCTCTACTGTAAAGATGCTTCCTACGCTAACACAGGTACCTACACACTGTCACAGAGACCATGAATGTTCTAAGGAAACAATGCATCTTACAGCTGAAAAAATCTAATCCATTCTCCTACGAAATAGAAATTAGACACCTGCCATATTTAAAATCTGAAAGTAATAAATTTGAGCATTCAAACTTGTTTCCAGGGGTGGGGTTCACGAGGCTCTTGTTGTGCCATCTCCCCAACATGCTATTAAAGAAGAAATCGGACAAAGGGAAAAGGGAATGAATGGATGTGGAGCAGTTAACCGAGGAGGAAGAATTAAAAGGAAGATTTAAAGCCAGAAAAAAAAAATACTATTCTTGGAGTATTAGACTTATACTGGGCTTTCCTGGTGGCTCAGATGATAAAGAATCTGCCTGCAATGCAGGAGACCTGGGTTCGATCCCTGGGTTGGGAAGATCCCCTGGAGAAGGGAATGGCAACCCACTCCAGTATTCTGGCCTGGAGAGTCCCATGGACAGAGAAGCCTGGTGGGCTACAGCCCCTGGGGTCACACAGAGTCAGAGCTGGCCCGCAGTCACTCTCTGTCCACTGGCCCGATTCTCTTCTTTAGCAGCATGTTAGGCACGTGGCACACCAGGACCCTTCACGAACCCCACTGAGCCCTGCCACTGGGGACAAATTCTAACGCTCAGATTTACTACTTTCAGATTTTAAATACGGTAAGAAACCCTACAACTATTGGAATTAACACAATTCTAACCTTAGATTTATTGTAGAAGAATACCTACATATTTGTGCTGTTCTATTAGGAATGTTAAAAAAAAAAAAAAAGCAGCAAACCGCTGAGATGGCAACAGGCTGTAACATGTATTGGCCAGAGGAAAGCTGCATCTGCAGAAACTCAGTCTAAGGAGGCTGAGAGACGTCTCAGCTTCTCTGATGAGGATCCGTGTTTTCACCTCCGAAATTAGGGTTGTGGTCTCAGAGGATACCTCAACCAACAACAACGGCAGACCAGAGCACGGTAACGTCAGAACTGCCAAGATGAGATTATCACCGAGGGTTAGACAATGACTGCGGTTTCTAGCCAGAATTTAAAATTTACAACAGGTGAGAAGAAATATTCTTCTAGACAAGAAAAATAAACCACACGCATAATTTTGGCCAAGAACCAGGGCTTCAGAAGAGTACCACAATGTTTTAAAAAAGAGGAACAAAACGAAAGACGCTGTTACAGTAAATTCGGGACAGCTACTAATATTAAGTTCTGTGGGTTTTCAAACAAATATTAGAGTAAGTAAATAAAATGCACTCAAGTAATGATTTTGATGAGATATACTCTAATAGACCCTGGGTCAGGAAGATCCCCTGGAGAAGGAAATGGCAACCCACTCCAGTATTCTTGCCTGGAAAGTCCCATGGAAAGAGGAGCCTGGTGGGCTATAGTCTGTGAGATGGCAAAACAGTCGGACGTGATTTAGCAACTAAACAACAACTGGAACAGGTTAAGTAAGTGTTATATGAACTATATGTAAAGAAAATCCACATGGATTTTCAACTGTCAGAGGATTACAATTTTACAGAGTTCATACTACATACACTGCTCTGTATTAGGCACTTTGCGCATCATGAAACACCTGTCAGTCTTGAGACATCTCCAATTTCGCTACTACGTGGAAAGGGAACAACAGATACACGATACTGCTGGAAGCAAGAGGAAGCAGCAGGAGCTCTGAGAAGCATGAGTTTTTATATCATAAAAACTACAGAGAAAGCAGAAATGGGAACAGTACAGAGTGAAGGTAAGGATTTTACACTGGAAATCCATTTCCTTCTCTGGAATATCCATACCCGGACACTTGAATGGACTGAAATTGCCCAATGTTTTGGGGGCCCTCGTTACTCTCCTCCTCAATGCTTTTCACACATGGAAAGGCTCCACAGAGGACAGGGATGGGACTCCTGGACCTTCATCACAGAGGCTGGAGGAACTCAGCCCTCTAGAAAATGGAGTGAAGGTTGCCGAAACAGCGAGCCCTCCGTGTCTACCACTCGGGCAGAGCAGGAACAGACGCCCATGTCAGACACTCTGTCAGTAAAGAAACCAGGAGGGCTCAGGGTGCATTTGCAACTGGAATAAGACCAAACCCTGAAGGTGAGTGCTGCCCCGTCCTGTCAGCTGCGAACAGTGATTCTGGAATCTTTACACACTGCAGACGACATCGAAACCAGTCAGGCAGCTGAGTACGAACTCGTAAAACTTTTTTAAAAAAAGCGCTATCTGAGCTTTAAAAGCAGGTGGGAAACGTGTATTTTGGGGAGCTAGGGTGTCCCGTGTCCCGAAGGCGCGCCAAGGACCACGAGGCGGCACAGGCCATGAAGGCCGCGCAAGCCCCCGGTCCCAGGGCGGGCGAGCTGCGGCGCTGCGCCTCTGGGTGGTTTGGGTCTGGGCTGGCAACGGCTTCAGCAGGCCTTCGATCTGGATGGCGGAAGAGCACTACTGTGTCCTTAAGAGAGGACCGTGGCTGTCCCCTCCTCAAACCCTGAGTTATAAATGCTACAACTGAAGGCCGACAGGATGGAGCTAAAAAATACGGCGCTTCTGCTAAAATTATAAAACAGAAAACAATGAGAACACTGTACTTCAAAACCATGGAATAAAATCTTAAAATGGGCGTCACCTTCCAGTGGCATTAAGTGGCAGAGTCAGAAAAGATGGGCAGGAAGATCAGGACAGAACTGACCACGCGGCAGTCACGCGTGTGGGGCCTAACTGCACACACTCTCAGCGTCCGCCATCGAAACGGAGAGACGAGTTTACTGCAAAACGTCCTTGGGCCTCCCTGGCGGTCCAGTGGCTAGGGCTCTAAGCTTCCACCGCACGGGCCATGGGCTCAAACCCCTGTCGGGAATCAAGATTTCCAAGCACAACCAAGGAAAAGGGAAATGCCCTGAAAACGGCCTTGATCAGCTTTAAAAGCAACCACCTCAGATGATGAAGGAATGATCTTTTCTAAGATCAGATCTGTTATCTGAGGGATCTGTCTTCAGACACTTTCTGATTTGAGCAGAGACCATCAGCCCTGAGCACTGCCTTTCTGACTGGGAGGCAGGGCTGGTCCCAAGGCATAACTGCAAATGAGAACACAAGGTCAGCACTGCTACCTGAGGGGGAAGGATGAGGACTCTTTCCTTGGCGTGGGGGGGGGCATATATGAGTGTTCCTTGCCATTTACGTGGCTGAGTTGGGAGGGGCAGCTGGCAGATTATAAGCCTTCAGAACGCTGCAGCTGACGGTGAAAACCAGGAACTGTCTCAGGCAATCCTCTAATCAATCTTCCCTAATGCCCAATGTTCTCCAAAAACATGAAAAAGAGAAAACCAAAAACCTTCTCAATTATTTGAGCCACTCCCACTGTTCATATTGTTCTGTTCCCATTTATTTATAGATCTGAAGAACAAGAGTAAAAACTGTTTATGCCGATGGCTTCACTGATCTGCTGTTTAGATTATTAGCACAGAGAATTCCAAACTGAAGCAGAAACTGTACTTTATTTTCAACACTAACAAAAATAAATACTAAACATCAATCAGAGCTTCAATTTGTACAACCACAATCTTCCAATGGAGTTCAAACGTTTTAATAGAGATTGTCCCATTAATCTTAAATACACATTTATTTTGCCCATGAAATCTTCCCTAAGAAGTGATATGCAACTTCTTTGTACTTCATTATGACTTTCTGTGAAGTTGTACTCCATCACAATCATGGAATCACGCATTCTTGCTAAGAATATATTCAACACAGTACAGTTCATGCCACATATTAACTGCTGAATGATCCTTTACAAATTCATGAACTTGTGTGCTCATTTCTTGGATCTAAATGACAGTAATCATAACATCCTTTTAGGTAACCACAAGCAGCAAAATACAGAACATCATGTAAACACCAACAATCATTCTTCTAGGTACTAGGGAAAACATGAGAATAATAATTTGGCAATATTGATATAAACTGGGTTATGTGCTATTTTGTAAAGATTTTGAGGACAAGGGCCATTTTATTTTCAATTTTATTATATTTCAATGAAATATCTACTATGGTGCCTTTACTTGGGGGTATTGTACTGTGATTATGAAACTGAGGGACAGAAGTCATACAACTGCTTAACATTTCAATGTTAGTAAATTAAATAATTTTTGAAAAAGAATCAGAACTTGTTATTTAGATGGGATTCAGTGAAGTAGTCACTACTGAGATAGGCAAACAAGTTATCTTCCAATACTTTAGAGAGAAGGTGAAGTGACATATTTATTACAATGAATACCCACTGCTCCCTCTCCATCTGTCTGTAGCAACTCATCTCTAAGCCAAACACTTTCAGTCTAGCTTTAGATTGAATTTTAAATCAAAACCAATATTACAATTTCAACATATCGGAGACACAAGGCAAATTTTCTTTACATATATATTATAGTTACAACCCTATAGGAAAAGATTAGCAATTCAATTAAACAAAAATGTCAGAGAATATGAACAATTTACAAAACAGGAACTACAGATAGCTCACATATATGAGAAGTACTCAACATAATATCATCAGTATGTTAGCGTAACAACCTTTCTGAGCACTTAATACGAACTAGTTACTGCATTTTACAAATAATAACTCATTTAATTTTCAGTTTGTAGAAGTAGTTATCATCATAACTCTATTTTAAAAGTGAGAAAATCATAGGCTTAGACAAATCACACTGAGAGCAAGTCATTCAGCTGAGGTTTAATCCTCAGCAAACTGATTTCAGAGCTCATGCCTGGGAGCACTGACCGCCTCCTGACTTGACTCAGATAATGTAAATTAAAACTGTGATGATGAGACATCATGACTTCCAAGGTGCAGAATTCTAACATTATATACCACCCCGAAAAGCACACGTAAGGAATTGGTTACCTCTGGGAAAGGCCACCAGGAGGACTAGCGCAAAGAGAAAGAAGACTTATTTTTCAATCCTCTGTAACCTTCTGAAACAAAAACAAGCGTAATACTGCGCAAGTTCACGTTTACAGCTCTTTAAACATCTGAGACACTTTCACTAAATCAGTGGTTTTGTTTCCTCTACTACCCCGAGGGGCAGTGAGTGGCTGTGCCCTCAGCAAATGCTATCGCAGCCACCGCTGTGACGGTAAGTATGCTACGTAGTCTCCTAAAAAAAAAGCCACCGCTCTCTTACCAGAATTCATAAGTTTCCAAAGTTGATCTACCAAAGCTTCATTGCACAAGGGAGACTCCATGCTCTTAGTAAAGGGTGGGTTTTTAGTCAACATATTTAGAATTTTATGTCTGAAAGATAAGGAAAAATTAAACTTTTGCTAACTGTGAAATAAAAACATTTGAAAATGATCTCAAGTTTCTCCATCTTATTTTATCACCTCTCTTCTTAGACTAAGAACTTTCTCAAACATTTAAAAATAATTCAACAGCTTGAAGTTTTTTTCTACATACGCTTGTCACTACAGAGATAAAATCACTTTTCTTTAACATATGAACTAAGTTAAACATATAAGTGATTAGAAGGGGAAAATATATAATAATACATATATAATAAAATATACAATATACATAACAACCACTTGCTTAACACATATTTAATTAACCACATACAAAGCATCATACTAAATGCACTGGCAAATGACAGTCTTTGTCTTTTTAAAATTTATGTTCCCATGGCGGAATTTTTTTTTACTAAAAAAAAAAAAATTAAACTATAAAATTAATATTTATATACATGGGTAATATGCATATACTTAGGTAAGGGAACAACTGTAGGATTTTATGGACAACTATTACTTGATGAACCTAACCTAGAGCAGAGAATCAGGAAAGTATCCTTAGAGAAATGATGTTCAAACTTAGCTCTAAAGCATAAAAGGGTAATTATAAGTAATTCGTTTCTTTTCCTCCAAATTTTAAGGTTTCAGCCCCCAAATTCTGCAGAGCTTTATCTAACTCTAGTGATCTATCTAAATCAGTAACCCTGATATATATAATAACAAAGAAAAAATTTTTAATGTTAAAAGAGAGAAATTTTAAAAATCTGTATTCTTTAAAAGAATTAGTTCTTATTAAAGGCCATTTTACTATTAGGAGTTTAAAAATCAACCAAAAGCCATAAAAATAAAATGCTATATTTGAGGCAGAAGAAAGGAATGTCACTGATGTTAAGAGAGACAGAAATAGCAGAAATAGAAATGTCTGCCTATCTTTAAGACTAAGAATCCTATCCAATTACAGCAGAATACAGTAGTTCTATATGATGGTTACTCCATGAGTTTAAATAGTAGAACAGATTGAAGGCTGTCAGAGGCGGGGGTGGGGGTGGGGTGACATGGGTAAACGGGGTCAAAGGGTACAAATCTTCCCTTATCTTATAAAATAAGTCTTGGGGGGATAATGTATAGTATGGTGACTATAGTTAGTAACACTGTGTTGCATATTTGAAAGATGCTAACAGAACAGATCTTGAAAGTTCTTATAAGAAAAAATACTTGCAATTATGTAAGTAATAGATGTTAACCAAACTTATGAAGGTGATCATTTTTCAAAATATACGAAAAGAGAATCAATATGCTATACGCCTGAAACTGTCAATTATACCTAAATAGAGACAGACAGGAAGGGAGGGAGGAAAAGAGAAGGCAATGATGACAGAGAAAAGGACAAAGTTTCTATTCAGAGTATAAAGACCAGAAGGGGAAAAAAACCCACAAGAAATATAGCAACTGATGTCCCAAGACACCAAATAACACACGTTCAATACCGTTAATGTGATAACACTCCTATCCTGTAATCATTGACTGCTATTAAAGCTCTTTAAAGACGTGCTGAATTTTTTAACTGTAACTATGAGCTAGATGATATCAAGTAAAGCCTATTGGTGATATAAATAAACTGTATCAATTATGAAGTAAACATGTCAAATATAATCATGAATATATCTTTAAACAGATTTTCAGCTCACAGTATATATAAATGTTCTTGAAACTTGAATATTAAAAACTCCACAACATTTCAAAAGCAATCAGATTGTATAGTATCCAATTGAGAAATATAACTTCAAATATTATATAAAATGGTCTTCAGAATGCAGTTTTGATATCTCAGAAGTATGTGCCTTAATGTTAGTTCTTGATGTGAACTGAAAACATAAATGAACACATGATAAGCTCTGTTTACAATTTCTGTCCCTACTTGCTATCTCTAACGTGTGAGCTCTACCAGAGAACAGACAAGGCTGGCTTCCCGATGACGCTCTCTCATGTAAATAGGTACCCCAGAATGGGTGATTATGAGATTTTTGTCCATGTCAACCTGATCCTTCGTATATACATCAATCCAAGGACAGATTATTTAAAATACAATTCAGATCACAGATCAAGAACCATGAAATAAAAACAGCAAAACTCTGTACAAAGAATATTTTTTAATAAGCATTGCTTAAAACACTGAAATATGCAAGGTGACTTAACCAGGAGCCTACCACAACTAACCTGAAAAATAACTGTTGCTCAAAACCTTCTCCGTTAGGGAGCGGGAACCTCCTACATGTTCCTCACATCCAGATGCATGTCAGTGAGGTTAAATCTGTACAGTGTATCTGTACGCCTTTCCAGAAGAAAATATCTGCCAAATGACGTGCAAACTCGAGCAAGACAATGCTTCTAGGTCTGCGTTCTTATTTCTAGTTGGAATGGCTAAAATCTAAATTATTTTCCAGTTTTCAAATTTCATTTTATGAAACTGAATTATTACAACAAATGAACACAAATTTGAGTCTATTAGGTGTAAAGAAAGGAAGATAGAAATAGTAAAAAAATTTTAATCCTGCTCAAATACACTATAAATATCCTACTCTGCAAAAGAAAGCAGCAGAAATGAACAAAATGAAGAGAATACAAAAATGAAAATAGTTACTAAATCAGGACTGGAATTTTATTTTCCCTTTATTTTCTAAATTTTTAACAATGTTGTATTACATTTTTTGATCCTAAATCCATTTATTAAAAATTAGGATTTTATATGAGTAAGAAAAGGAACAAATGGGATACACCAAAACACTGCTAGTTTAAAACAGAGTGCATCAATTGATAAAGAGCTTTTATGATTTTTTTGATACATAAGGGATTTCCCCACATGTATTGAAAAGGGTTACATAAGCTTTTCTTTAAATTACAATAGAAATCATGTGTAAAATTCAGGGAATTAACATAATAACAATATATCTTTTAAAGTATCTTTCTTTCCAAAGGCAAACCAAATAAAAAACTAGTACCTGGATAAGGTACTCCTATATTTTCAAAAATTAAGACTTAACTCCATGTAAAATTTTCTGAAATTACTTACTTCATGATTTATAAAAACAAAATATTATAGCACGAAAAAACTAACCTTACATAGGGTACGGGGTCATTCTGAATCATGTTAAGTAGCCACTGCAATTCTTCATAACTCCTGTCCACTGAAAATAAAAATAAGGAAATGTATTTGCTGTTAATTATAACAAATTAAACAAGTGACAAACAAGGAGTTCACACTTAGTATTTAGGACTCCGTCTTAGCTAGATTTCTAATCAGAAATGAAGGATGCAGGCAATTTCTTATATTCTTAATGCAACAGGCTACTTTGCAGATTTTACAAGTATTGTGCTATCTATGCAGTCAAAACATAAAAAACAGGACCAAGAGCGTATTTCCCACTTAGGCTCACATCAACGGCAAATACAACATAAAACAAAACTGTAATTTATTAGAGCCCTATATCAGAGATGAATAACTCTAACCGGAAATGTGTTTAAATAAAATTATGCTTCTAGATGCTCAAATCATAGAAGTTTGATATTCAATGGTAACTAAATTAAATCACACAGTAAACTGCTGCTGCCCAAGTGGTTTCTTTCATTTAAGAGCAGCCTTAACTTGTCAATACAACATAAAAAACAGCTGTAAAACTAGTATTATAATTAATTTTAACAAAATTCACTAGCTATTTCCATTTACCTTTTTAAAAACTATTATATTTATGATTTGAAAATCTTTATTTCCAGAATTTAATTTCTAATATTTTCCTTTTCCTCTTCTAGTGAACTGGATTTATGGTACACCTTTAAACATCTTTCAATTAAATCATACTTACTAATTTAGCATTCTTTTGGAAATCATAATATTAACATTCTACTTGATTTCAGGTAGTACTAATTCATGAAAACTTCCTCTTTATGAGATAGTGAACATTATTTGTATACCTTGGCTGGGAACAATGGCCTATTTAGTGAATCTCAGAATTTCCAGATTTCACAAATTGGTAAAAGTCAAAATAAAATTGAAAACTGACACAGGATTACATTTTTTTCTTGCTAAGAAATATATGAAAAAACATTATCTTTACCAGAATTCTTTGAAAGAAAAATTTAACCCTCAACAAAAAGGAAGAACAAATGACAGCCCTTGTTAAACTTGGGTCAACATATATAAGACACACACTATATTGTTCTTACCCTGTTACAATTTCTTTTGAGAAGTAGTATTCCTAATAAAATTTACACAAAAATGTAAGGATTTGAGTGTATTTTCTTCTACTTAATATGTAAAATTTAAGCAATCCTCTCTTCACACAGTTAGATACAAAATTACCATAACTTCTTTATTCCCCACATTTTAGTATAATCTGGAACTTTAGATTTATACATTTCTTATTTTTGCATATTATTTTTTAAGAACTATGTTTTGAAATTTGCATTAAATTTTATACGTTAACAAGTATTTAAGCTTAGATCTCTATTTTACAGGCACAGATGCCTGGCATTTCACTGGGAATTTCATATCACACTTTCATCAATCTTGAGTTATTACTTTGGTTCACCTCCAGATCAGCTGAAAATTATCTTTGGGAAAAAAATTTTTCAGCGCTCCATGGCACGCAGAACTTCCCCAACCAGAGGCTGAACCTGTGCCCCCTGCATTGAAAGCATGAATGGGGACCACCGGATCACTGAGCAAGTCCAGGAATTTTAGTTTTTAAAAATATTACATATAGGCGATGGTCTTCTAAGTCTTCAAGGATACATGAACAACAATTTAGCAAAGCAGAGAATCTTAGATCATAACTTTCCCTAAACATTCTGTTGGCCTGTGCTGTCTTTTGAATTTTTTATACTCTGAAGAATTGATAGGCTACATTATTCTTTTACCTTGTACAATAAATGGGTTCTGACAGTTCTAGGAACAGTTAGAAATTTACAGACTTCCTTAATCTTAAAATTTTAAATTTCATCAGATTCTAGCTTAGGTCAGTCTCATTTACACTCTTTCAAGGTATCCTATTATTTCTTGGATAATAGGGTGCAATATATCTATTATTTTCTTCCACCTATTATTCTTCATGACAATTAAAAAAAATTCCTTCATCTCCTTAACTTTCCTCTCTGTATTTCTGAAAATGTTCTGAATATGCAATATTCGCTTATTCACTTTTTTCCTTTTTTTTTTCTCCAGCTTCACAAAGACATGCTTAACTCCCCTCCTGAAGTTCCCACTTACACCTCTTCCCCGCCCCCAATATTTATTTACTGGCTGTGCTGGGTCCTCCCTGCAGCATGTGACATTCAGCTTCCTGAGCAGGGAGGGAAGCCAGCCCCTGCATTGGGACCGTGGGGTCTCAGCCTCCGGACCACGGGGGAGTCCCCGACTTTTAGCTCTCCTTAGACTCTCACGGAGAAAACTTAAGACAGGTATAAAATGCTTTCTTGAGCCCTTATATAATTTGAAATAACATGTTAATTAAGGCTACAGAATGATATACAGACTTCTTGGAAAGACCAAAGGTATTTATCTATAATTTTATTCTTTTCTCCCATTTACAAATTCTTATATGAATTCTATATTTACCAAAAATTCTAAATCAGTGAGTTAAGAATTAAAAATCAAGATATTTGTATTGCACATACTATGAAAATCCTAATGACTAAATAGTGAATAGTAAACAACTCTTTCTACAATGATATGAGCATGTATGTCTAAAGCATCACCTTTAGTGTAATCAACCACGGCTTCCAAAGCTGCTATTCTGATGTCCACGAAGTGGCCGTACTCTGCGTAAGACTTAAAGAGCGCCGGGTCACTGGGCACGTGCCCGTTCTTCTGAAGCACCCGGATGGCTCTCAGGCAGCTACGAAAAGAGCTCTCACAGTTAGATACTGCTCTTGGAGGATTTTGAACTAAACTTACTTCCTCGGAATATAAAATAATCTGTAACAATAAACTGAAAAATTGATGCAATCTGAATCATCTTTTAATTTTTTAACACTCAGTTTTTATAATGACCCTAAAAAACTATTAAAAGAAAACATATTTCAAAACTTAGGAAATCCAATTTCAGGTATCACTATATTTATAATAGGAACGCACTACAGAAAAATGTATTTAGCATAAGATATAACTTAAATAAAGTACTCTTTCTAAAAGTTTTAGTGATACAAATATGCTTTATTCACTAACATATATGGAAAGCTGAGACTATTTATACTGCTGAATTGGTAAATCAATAATTGTTTTTAGCAAACTCCTAATGAAACAGATAAAACCTGTTGATAGTCATGTACAACAAATTTGAGAGAAACAAAAAATCTTAAAAGAAGTCTAACAATAGAGGGGTGTTTAAAGTATATCCAATGGGATAAAAGCTTATGCAGATTTCAAATGTAACACTTATGAATAATTTCTAATGACATGAGGAAGTATTCATGATATAAGTAGAATACAAAAATTATATATATATGTCAAAAGTTAAAAATTGATATAGTTATCACAGGAAAAAATTTAGAAGACCTCCAAGAGAGTAATAATTTACCTATGGATGCTAGACTCATATAAGATTTTTTTTACTTTATTTCTCTATTTTCTATGAAAATAAATTTCTCTAATAACTATGAAAGCAAGTAATATTAAGAAGCAAATATGAAGAATCATTATACCTGACAGTGATGGTGTGCCTGTAACTTGGAAGAAGTTTTTCCATATTCAAAAACCTAGTGATTTCTTCAAGAATGAGTCGCACATCCGGATTTAAGTTATCCAAAGTTCGAACTTCATTATTCACACTGACCGCAGGTGTAACAGAGTTGGCAAGGGCATCGATCATCTCTGCGCGGTAATAGTTGTCTGAAAACTAGGCCAAGAGACAGTTATGAGATGATGATAAATTTACACTTCTTTCCAAAAGTGAATGAAATAAAATACAGTAACTGTAAAAACGTAAGTTATCTGCAAAGACAAGCAAGTTTTTAGGTAAGTATTCAACTCTGTCCTTTGGCATAGACTCACATATTGGAAAAAAAGAGTGAAAGAGATTTACTTAATAGTAACACACTAGCTACTAGGACATGGAACGACAGACTGGTTCCCAATAGGAAAAGGAGTACGTCAAGGCTGTATATTGTCTCCCTGCTTATTTAACTCATATGCAGAGCACGTCATGAGAAACGCTGGGCTGGAGGAAGCACAAGATGGAATCAAGATTGCTGGGAGGAGTATCAATAACCTCAGATATGCAGATGACACCACCCTTATGGCAGAAAGTGAAGAACTAAAAGAGCCTCTTGATGAAAGTGAAAGAGGAGAGTGAAAAAGTTGGCTTAAAGGGCAACATTCAGAAAACTAAGATCATGGCATCTGGTCCCATCACTTCATTGCAAATAGATGGGGCAACAGTGGAAACAGTGGCTGACTTTATTTTTTTGGGCTCCAAAATCACTGCAGATGGTGATTGCAGCCATGAAATTAAAAGATGCTTACTCCTTGGAAGGAAAGTTATGACCAACCTAGATAGCATATTAAAAAGCAGAGACATTATTTTGTCAACAAAGGTCCGCCTAGTCAAGGCTATGGTTTTTCCAGTGGTCATGTATGGATGTGACAGTTGGACTGTGAAGAAAGCTGAGCGCTGAAAAATTGATGCTTTTGAATGTGGTGTTGGAGAAGACTCTTGAGAGTCCCTTGGACTGCAAGGAGACCCAACCAGTCCAACCTAAAGGAGATCAGTCCTGGGTGTTCATTGGAAGGACTGATGCTGAAGCTGAAATTCCAATACTTTGGCCAGCTGATGCGAAGAGCTGACTCACTGGAAAAGACCCTGATGCTGGGAAAGATTGAAGGCAGGAGGAGAAGGGGATGTCAGAGGATGAGATGGTTAGATGACATCACCGACTCAATGGACATGTGTTTGGGAGGACTCTGGGAGTTTGTGATGGACAGGGAGGCCTAGCGTGCTGTGATTCATGGGATCGTAAAGAGTTGGACACAACTGAGTGACTGAACTGAACACACTAGCTTACCTGACGAATGTTTACTACATGTAAGGCACTCTCATAGTAATCTAGCCAGATATGTCTAAAAGGAAGACGGCAGTTCACAAATTCTGCTGGCAATATAGAGTTCTGAATCAGCTATTTTGTGTTCCACTCTCATCTAAGACATCTAACCAAGGGTCATCAGATAGCTGAAAAAAGCATCAACAGAAAGAGAGACCAGAACAAAGCGGGGAAAGCAGCTTGGAGGAAATAAGAGGATACAAAGAAAAGAAAACCAGTAGAGGGAAAAAAATTCAAAAGTTGTCCTTAACATAGTCTGAGAAATAACCAATGATATGCCTTCCAACAGAATAATACATGTTTAAAAGAAAGAAATATGCAGGGAATCAGAATCAAAATTAAATTGGAATATAAAATTGAAAAAAAACTTGAAATTTTGAGGAAAAAAGTTAAAAAATAGGAAGGAAAGCACAAGGAAGCTGGAGGGCTGGTGTAGGAGACTCAGGAAGAGCAGAGAAGACGGAGGAGTCTATCCCCAAAATGAACAAACGTTTCTAAATCCACACCCCAGTCGATTCCCAGAAGACCAATTTAACTGACAGCAATCCAGGTGTGGCTTGATTTAAACTCAGATCAGATGTACTGGCCTAGAAATTTGAATGTAGAGCAAGCAAGTTAATTCTACCAGCAGGGTTATTTACATTCAGAGATTACTTAAATAATGCTCATAAGTTTTCCGCAAGTACATTTACAGCTCCACTTACTGTGGATAACTACTTGCTCTCCAGAAATCTGTGTCCACACACCCCCACTTTAGCAGTGATAAACCTAGCTGCTGAACCCTGAGGCCAGAATCAGACTGCCACAGGCTCACAGCTCTTCTGCAGTTTCCTGTTTGTCTCTGGCTGCTCCGTGCAGCGAGCAGGTTCTTCGTTCCCCAGCCAGGTACTGAAGCTGCACCCCCTGCAGTGAAACCATGGCGTATCAACCACTGGACCTTCAGGGAAGTCCCAAATATATGTTTCAACGAAATGTGAGATGGCAACTCCCATGACTTCTTTTTCTATTTAACATGGTATACTGCCTAGCATAGCATATATTCTCAAAAACACTTGCTGATTGTTAGAATGATAATGAGTAAGGTGAAATAACTTTTGAAGCATGGCATTCAATAGCTATTTACTAAATTGTGAATAGAACACACATGATGGTTAAAAAAAGAAAAGAGTCAAACTCATCAACAAACAAGTTATCCAAGAGGAACTGTTTTCTGATAGAAGAAAAAAGCAGTAAGAATAAAATTGCGGTGTCAGACTTCACCAAAACAAACATCAGCTGAGTTCCCAAAATTTGATGTGCTACTCTGTCCACATTATAACAGGTGTAAGGAACATTTAAAAATCAACCAATCTTGGTTTTCGGATATCTGGTTATTATAATAAATCATATTTGTATGTTTCTATCTCTAGAAATTTCAAGTCCCATGGACACAACAATGTTTCATAGTCTAAATATTTCTCTTGAAAACAAAATATCACTGGCTAGTTTTATTAACATTAAAGTAACGTACCTTATTTTTTCTGTTGTCATTGTACTTGATTAAGTCTAAAATAAATGTTAAGACTTCTTTGGGACAAAGGTTGTGAACATCTCTCAATAAGGCCATTGCAACTGGCATAGTCTAGAAAAAAAATTTTGTTTTCAATTTTCATCACTATAATTCAACGCAGTGCATGCTGAAAAAGGGCTGCCCTGGGGCTGACAGTATCTGGAGGGAGTCCAGGCGCCCAGCCCCCCTGGCTCCTACCCCTCCCACGGGAACAGGCCTCAAGCGCTGGAGCAAGAGAGCTAAGCAGGAGCCCCAGGGGAGTGCCGCAGAGCTGGAGGCACTTGGGAGCCCCCCTGCGGGAAGAGGGACACGTCACACAAACGCAGCTCCATGATTTAGAGGAAAAGGGATGCGTGGGCTTGAGCGCCATCAGATCGGCACCCCACTGCCTCTAAGGGGGCTTATCTCAGCCAGCTGCTTGCTGAGCACCACTTTCAAGGTTAACAGATACAGTGGCTAGAGGCATATGGCAGACAGCAGAATTCAACTACTAGTCTCAAGACACACAGACTCTCCAGTACCACCTTGTTCTCAGCCTAAGGAAAAATGGTAAATTACCTGAAATCCAACTTCCCCCTTTTCAAATTTTCATAGACAAGTTTTCTAAGGAGGTGGAAGCCTGACCCACAGAGGTAACCTCTACCAGAACAATAAGCAGAGCAAAGCTATTCCAACTCAAGACAGAACCACAGACAATGGACATCACAGTCCCCAGTACAGAGAGATTTGAACTATTTTCTCATGTGATCAAAATAACTGTAACCTCTAAACTGGTGGACAAAATGTAGTGTGGCTCCTTTGCTAGGCTGAAGGCGCAGAAGCAACAGATGGTCGCTGCTCCAGCAGGTGTTACCAAGGCTGTAAGAACGGAGGGAAAGATTCTGTTTCACAGACACAGGACTTAAATTTAAGCATGAATCTTCGTTCTTTTCTCTGGCCCTGCAAGTATTATGTGAAAGGTGAACTGGTCTGAAAGCACTGGCTTCTCCAATTTTTTTTGACTGCAAACCACACTAAGAAATATGTTTATACCCCAACTGAACACACACATACAGTCACATATACAAACTAAAAAAAAAACCAAAAGAACTTATACCTACGCTTATTACATGTGCTGAATTCTGATACTGCCTATTGTTTTACTTTGTTTAAAAACAAAAACAAAAAAACTTACAAACTGATTTCATGACTGCCTGCCTAACGGGTCACAACTCCCACTCTGCACAATGACCCAAGGCCCACGGAAGAACAAGGGCACAGCCAAGGGGACGTGCTCGACAAGGCACGGAAATCAGCTTGCTTCCAGGCCACACGTTAGTGAAACGGCAACAGCCAAGAGCTGAGCAACACGTTCAAGGACTACGAAAGGCTCAGCTGTTAAAAGTAACAGACGCCTCAGACTTCTTTGATCGCACCAACACTGGCTTTCCTCACCCCAGGTCTCCTGAGTCCGCTCTGCTGACGACATCCACTGTAGCGGCGTCATGACTCCCACTCAGCGCGTGTCTCAGCACGGCTGAGTGACCCTCGCCCACCTCCCTCCTTCACTCACAGACTGCACCTTGCTGAACACCCCCTCAACACCTGCCACTTCATTTAACCTGGTTTCTACCTGCCTCAGAATTTTATCTTTTCTAAAATTGACTTTCCAAGTATGTCCTGCCCACTACCAGCAACTTCAGAATTCGCTCTATCTTGTCTTTTTTGTCTTTACTTGCTTCCACGCGAACATTTCATCTGCTCCACTGGTTCTTCACTTTGTGCCAGACATGCCTCAAGCCTTTTCTCCCTCTACACAAAATAAAACCTAAAGTGCCCTTTCTCAGCCTTGCTTTATCCTTAACATGTCTCCTTTTCTCATACTCCTCAACTTTACTCCTCCTTCTAGTTCAATCTAGTTAATCCAACCTTTGCCTTCGTTATTATTAAGTTACTCAAAATATTTTACAAGTGATTTCCAAGTTGCCCAAACACTGACCACCCCGCCAATCCCACACCGCTTCCTAAACAGTGACTTCATCACACCACCACTTTTTAAATTACCATTTATAAACAACTTACTATGTGATAAAAATATAGTGTAAAACCCTTCACATGCTTGATATTACTTAATTCTAAAAAAGATAAACTTTACAAATGACTAAACCAAGGCTTAGAGTTGAAAGACTTGTCCTCTTGCAAACTGCTAGTGAGGAGCAGAGCCAGGACTACGCCAGAGCTGCGCGCTGCACTGTCTCTGGCCCAGAAACGCTGTCCACACGCGCCAGGCAAGCCGTCAGGGCTCTCGGGTACCTCCGTCCCCCATCTCCATCCCCCAGGGAGCCAACCAAAAAGTCAAATCATCCATTTCTACTGACTTCAGTATTAATGTGGACAGTGAGTCACTTGCACACAGTTCATAAAACCAAAGAACAATCAAAACTTTGGAAAGTATTTTAGAAGCAAAAAGAGAAAAAAGACAAAATAATCTGTAGGAAAGTAAACAATATTCGAAGAGTCCTCAAGGTAAATGAATACATACTGATACTGGCATAAAGTAATTATAAGAACACTAGAAGGGCAACTGTACCTTCTGCAGAAAGTAACTCTGAAAGCTCATGAAGTTGTTTGTCTTCACAATGTTTGGACACGTTTTACAGCAAAACATCCTGGTGAAGAGCGACTTCATGGCTGGCGGCCCTGTCCACGTGCTCACCATTGAGTTTGCAATCTGCAAATAGTTAGAAAACGGAATAATTCCTGTCACCATGGCACATGTATTTTTAAATAAGTAAAATAGCTTTCTGAAAGTTATCAATATAATGGATTCATTTCCAAGGATTTCAATTCTTAAACCTTTAATATATTTCAGCATCTCACTATCATTTCCAAGAAAATATATAAACTCACCCCTCCTAAAATTCTATGTACGTGTGTAACTATTTTCTATTAGTTAATCTCTAAATTGGAGCATTCCTTTTATGTTTTAAGAAATCTTGTTTACAAAGACTTCTAAATTTGTCCATTCAGGCAGATAAGTTCTAATATTTTAATCAGATAGAAACATCACCATGCACTTTAAATAAGGCTTTTAACTCTACTCTAACTGAAAAATAACACAAATACAGTCCTACCACTTAAGTCTGTAAGAACACATTACAAAGAAAATACATCTTGTTATTGATACTTTGAAAGTGAAAGGTGCTCAGTCGTATTTGACTCTTTGTGACCCCAGGGACTGCAGTCTGCCAGGCTCCTCTGTCCATGGAATTCTCCAGGTCAGAATCCTGGAGTGCGTAGCCTTACCCTTCTCCAGGGGATCATCCCAACCCAGGGACTGAACCCAGGTCTCCTGCATTACAGGTGGATTCTTTACCATCTGAGCCACCAAGAAAGCTAATAGTGTATAAAAACCACAGCTGAAAAGAATGAAATTATAATTAACTTTAAATAACACAGGCTATAATTTTACGGATTTGCTAAGGATTTAGCATGTGAGAATTACAAGAACTTTACAGAAGCAATAAAATTACACCCTCAGCAGATGATTATCAAAGAAAATCATATTTTCCCTTATATATCTGAGTAGATAAAGGGGTCTAACTACTCACTATTTACCATTAAAGGTGAAACAAATATAAATCATTATCATCTGCTGAAATGCTGGACAAGTGGATATAGCAGTGAGGAAAGCAAGAGAGTCAATACATGGGAATGAACTTATCATCAAGATGCTTTTAAAGACCTGGAACCCAGGATTTCTGGTCAAATATCTGTCAGCACGTTTTGATTTTCATTTGTTCTATCATCAAATGTTTCTTTTCTTTTTTGGGGGATCTAAAGAAAAATATTTACTTTTCTTAATAAATTAACTTTTGTAGAATGCTAAATGATAGAATCTATCATTTTAAATTCCATATCCCTATACTGAATACTAAGCTCTATCCAACAAGAAATCACCACCATAGTGGGATAAATTAATGAATGAATGAATTTCACGTACCATAAGGTAAAACATCCCTCAAACCAAGGAACTGCTTACATTTTTGCTTTAACAATGTGCAGGGCAATGCAATAAAATGGGGAAAATTCTCTTTGCTTTTGAAATCTTTCAGTTTGACAGTCACAAAACTTCGGTGCACAATTTATTTTCGGGTCAAAACATGTTTCTTTCAAATCGGCCTTGTTAAAAGAATGTGGCAAAGGAGACCAATCACACCAAGTAAAATGAAAGACTGCAGAGAAGTTTAATTCCTCTTCAGTGTTGTTTTTTTAAATGCACTAGCCATCTTATTTTCTTTCCACTGCACATAACGTCACCTTTGCAAGGCAGAAGCAGGCGGACATCCTCACTCGGTAGAAACACTGCTCCTGCTCCAGTATGTCGGTGAGGGCCAGCCGGGACGCGGGAGTGGGGAACTTCTCCAAGGCCGAGATGGCCTCCTGCTGGGCCACCACGTCCCTCTCATAGCGGAGCTGGTACTGCCACATGAAGTCCGCCTGCTCAAACTCCACCTTCCGCAGCACCGCCATGTCCGGGTCGATCCTGATCCACAGCAGAGGAGAGTCCGCACTGAAAGCAGAGAGCAGGCTCGTCTCCTTCTTTCCGACTTCATATGTTTATAAACAAACACACAGCATTTACTAACCGGACTGTCTGCTCTGTGCTGTATTCAAAACTGCCTGGAGTTTTACTATATTCGTTTGCTGTTTTTTCTTAAAATCACACCGACAACTTTCTCATTATATCTAACATGAATTTCAAGTTTTATATGTCTAACCTATATCAATCTTGCTGAAACAAAAAAATCCACCTGAAAAAATAATTTGGGGACTTTATTAGTGACTACAGTGTGAAAAGGGAAAACGGGACCAAATTTCTTCATTTTATTTCCTAAAGCTTAACACTTGACAATCGTTACAAATGCCACTCTATTAGAAATCAATCTGTGACTGAACTTACTTCTTATTAATTTACTAAATTAATTTGTTTCACTGACTTTTAATATTTTTTAAAAATGCTAGTCTCATGATGATCATTATCAAATAGAAAGTCCTGAAATCATAGTTCAGAGGCACAGCACAAATTTATCCTCAGGTAGTTCTCAAAGTCACAAACACAGTTTTGAAAAAAACCAGTCTCTTTTAACAAAAGAACAGCACCTGAAATATTGATACAATTCAACAAATACTACTGGTACTTAATATAGGTGAGACACTTGATGTGAAAAGATTATATAACCTGTGTAGTAAACAGCAGTGATATTTGGTACCCAAGTTAGTAAACAATTACAGATATTCTATATTTTTATAAAGCATTTATATTTTTATAAAATACATAGGCATTAAAAAAAATACACAGGCACAATATGGATGGGCAAAATAAAGTTTGAGCTACATTGTATTTAAAAATAAAATGCTGTCAATCAGTAAATGTCACCACAAAAAATTTACAATGATATTCAAATTGCTTTTTGCAAACAAAGGAGGCCTCACAGTGCCCTGAGGCTCTGTCCAAAAACCAAGAAAACCAGTATCATCTGACAGCTTACTGGAAATGCAAGCTGTCAGGACTCAACAAGTGAAATGCTGGATCAGAAACTAAATTCTAAGGAGATCCCCAAGTACTGTACAGGCACTGCAGCTTAGAAGCACTTCTCTAGAGTTCACCAGTGAAGCAAGAAAGCTAATTCAAGGCTATTTCCTCTGTATTTTATCTGGACCAGGCTAGATTTACTTTTCTCTCTTTGATTAATTATAATTTTATGTTTGATCTGTTATTAACGTAAGGTTTCTTTTGCCGTTTGAAAGTTTTAACGGCACCAATTTGAGAACATTTACATACTTTTAGATGTATATTACAAGACAAATGAGAATGTAGAAAATATTGTATCTTTGAATTTAAGTAACTAACTTACTCCATTGCAGAAAGATCCATGTCAACTTCTTCGCCATTCATCAGTGGAATTTTTTTCTTCTTATTTCTACATTTAATGAAAAGTAAGTTAGAAAATTCTGACATTTCCAATTTTGACAAGAGGTAAAGAGCAGCTGAAGTTCAAATTAAGAATAGCATGTAGTGTTGAAAGATATTCTAAGGAGGAAGAGATGGAAAATATAATGGAATTTAAACACAACAAAACCTATCTACTTTGAAACTGAAGAGGATGAAATAAATGATATTAAAAGGTCTTCCTGATCAATGTTTAACAAAAGTCAGAAATATCTAATTAAAAGTCAACTTAAAACATATACATATTTCAAAGAACTAGTACCTGGAAATTTTATACAAGAAGGTAAGAGATCTACCAATAAAGAAATGCTTTATTGAAAAAAAACAACACAGGCCTGAACTGAGAAATGAATGATTCTGAACAAGTGCTATACATGCAAGGTGCTACCCTATATGAAATGAAGTAAGAAGTTAACTACAAAACATCCTCACAGTATGAATTAACATGCATAATTAGTTAACATGCACAAGATTTATGATGAGCCAAAACAAAAGCAACTGCCTCCATGTAAGTCGCTCCTGAATAATTAAATCTTCTGGACACTACACTAAATGCATGGTCATGTGAGGGCAAACACAGATGGGAAGAGAGAGCACACTCTTCTTGTGCTCCTCATGACCTGCTGTTATTACGGAGAAAACAAAACTAAGGAAATGTGATGAAAAGGGTAGCAATCAGATGCTCCCAATGTCAAAGGTGAACAGAACAAAAAGAAGAAGGATCTCCTTTGAACTAAGAAAGAATTTTCACAGAGAATGATTACAGGGAGACTTCAGAATCAAGTTCTCTAAAGGACTCAAAATCAACTGACATGCTTGTCTGTTTGAGATGACCTAAGTGCAGTCATGAATAAAAAACTTTTGTTCCTAAAATTCTGACATTGATACACACTCCTCCAGCAAAGAATAAAAATGTTCTCATTTTTCACTAGTCAGAGTATGTGCTGAGTTAAAAAAAAAAAGTGGTAAAGAAAAAGCATATTAAATAAAAGATGAACTATTGCTGGCAATGTGCCTGAGGAAGACATCTGGGCTGTTCCTACGGTCACGGTGACACGGAGAAAAGGGAGGGTAGACACGGGACGAGAAGGCAGGGGCTTTTTCATGACATATGTACTCAGTTGCTTTCTTTAGAGTCAATGTTCATTTCCCCCAAATTTTCTATAGCTATTAATCCAATGAGATTAGTAAGAACAACCCTAAGCAATCTGTCCTGAATTTTTCCTGGCTCCCAAAACTCAAACTTCCATTCTACCTCCCCCTGTTCCTACAAAATAAGGATTCTCATACTTAAATTTTAAAATTACTTGTTTAATTCTAAGGATAAAAATGTTGTCAAGAACAGAAAGTGGATACAGAATCTGGTAATACTAACCTGAAGTAAAATGGGGGAAAAAAGATAGTAGATAACATGTCCTCTACCTAAAAAATCAGCGTTTTTATTGTAGACAGTGCCTACCTTCTGCTTTTGGAATGGCACGGTATATCATGCTTAAGACTGTTTTCTTCAATTTGCAATGTATGATTGAAGGATCCATCTAACTCCTGTACTGTCACTTTAAGTGGTCCCTTTAAAAAGAAACATACTGTTCAAAGATAGTGCTAGGAAAAGAAAAAAGAACAAAACCAAATCATGTGTGCTCTTACATGTAAGGAACATTCACCAAGATATTACACAACACTGTCTACTCAGAAGGGCAGCTGGTGGCAGAGGGGGGATCTGGGAGACACTGGTTCCCCAAGACCTCTATAAGTAAGCCCTCCTTCCCATCACTGACACTGGGTGTTTGCTCAATTTCAGTCTTTGCAAACGAAATCTCACTATGAAAGTTCCAATCAGCTCCTCACCCATAAGCCGTTCCTTTATTTAAACTGGGCAGAAAGTGGTGCAGAAAGGCCATTTTGTAAAAAAAACTTACCACATATTTCTGGGTTCCAGGAGATGTATAATCTTGTTTTATTTCCAATTCCAAGACATTTCGCTTTCTATTAAAGGCAAAACTTCCGTAAAATTTTACCACTCCGCTCTGGTCTCTGAAGAACTGTAAAGGAATCTTTGCAAACTGGAATGAACATGTACTAAAAAAAATAAATTATTCATTAGGGTCATCATAATTTTCAAACACATTCCCACCAGTTCAAAGCTTAAGAGCATACTCCACTGTAAACCAGGTGGCAAAGCATTCAAAATTCCTGTGAAAAATGCTTTCCCAGATTTAAAAGAAAAGATCTTTCAAAAAAAGTTTTTTTGAAAGAAGCAAAACCACTCTACAGGGTTATTAATATAGACAGTGCTTTGAAATGAAAAAATGTAACAACCGAAAAGCTCCAAGACAGCACGCAAGCTGCGCCAATCCCAGTCACAGCTAAGAGCCGTCAGGCCACTGCGTCTCACAAGCGACCCTACAGGCCTGCCTGGTGGGTCACTCACCTCCCTTACCGTCACGCCTACTGCTGCGCTCACACACTGGAAGGTACTTTACAGTAAGCTAAACGCCACGAATACACATGTGCATGGATGTGTGCACCCCAGTGGCTAGCGGGCACCTCAGAGGAAATGATGTACAGCTCCTAGTAACATCCACCATTACTTGTCTCCTTTTATCCCCCAGAGCTCTTCCTTCTTCCCCTTATACAAATAACCTTCCCTCCTTCACTTAACTACTACTGAAAAGGATACACCCACTGCTTTATTAAAGGCTGGATGTCTTTGCCAGAGACATTCGAAATGGATTTCAAAAATCCAGATGTGGAAACCAACATTTGACTCCACATATGTGACTGGAACTTCTGAGATGAAGCAGTACTAGCCAAACTTAGCAGTTTATTGAAAACCTGTAAGAAAGTATCATTTAGTGTGTCTGTGTAACACAATTATAGATTGCTTTCAATTCTGTACTATTCCCACTTTGCAATGTAAGTTTATTATATAGACAATCATAGAAGACAACAATTTCACATCTTACTTCATAGACTGTCTTATTTAAAAACTATGAGTAGTAAAGCATGAAAAGATTTAAACAGCCAGACTACAAAACTATTCCTCCAAACATAACTGAACTTTAATGATGTCCTGGCCAGACAATGGCACTGTGTTTCTAGGAACGATAACAATACACATCTATAATGTACTGTGCCATGAGCTTTAAGAAGTTGAGAACCTGCATGTGGATTTATACCACTCTAAGAAGTGGACTGGCTCTTTACAGACCACCTCTCACTTGATACTTGTTCTTCAAAGGCAAGGTGAAGGATAGAGGATTCAAGAAACTCAATTTTGAGGCAAATTTAAAATGCTTTTTCAAAGAGATTACTACAAAGTTATTCTTCATTTACCTCTAAGAACATCATCAATGGGAAAAAAAAAGGCCAAGCATTTATAATACAAGTGGCTTCTATCATCTCAACTAGAACATCTCCACGAGTTCCATCAAAACTTGCTTAAACATAAGGGAAAACTTAGCAACAGAAAAAATAAACATCTTTTGAATAAATTTGCTTTTTTCTGCTGAAAATATCTTCCTCTTTAACATTCTAAATACTGCCAAACACAAAATCCTAGCATAACTAGGATTTAACCTCACATTTTAATCTTATCTTCATAAAAACCCTGCACTGCATGGATCAAGTATTGATACCCACTCTGGGTATCACAAACAAAAAGAATAGGTTAACTGGCACAAAACCAGAAATTCAGATCAAAGGAACAAGATAGAAAGCCCAGAAACAAACCCTTGCACCTATGGGTACCTTATCTTTGACAAAGGAGGCAAGAACATACAACGGGCCAAAGCCAGCCTCTTCAATAAGTGGTGCTGGGAAAACTGGGCAGCTACATGTAAAGAGTGAAATTAGAACACTTCCTAACACCATACACAAAGATAAACTCAAAATGGATTAAAGACCTATATGTAAGACCAGAAACTCTAAAACTCTTAGAGGAAAACATAGGCAGAACACTTTATGACATAAATCAAAGCAAGATCCTCTATGACCCACCTCCTAGAGTAGTAGAAATAAAAACAAAAGTCAACAAGTGGGACCTGATTAAACTTAAAAGCTTTTGCACAGCAAAGGAAACTCTAAGCAAGGTGAGAAGACAACCCTCAGAAAGGGAGAAACTAATAGCAAATGAAACAACTGACAAAGGATTAATTTCCAAAATATACAAGCAGCTCATTCAACTCAATACCAGAAAAACAAACAACCCAATCAAAAAGTGGGAAAAAGACCTAAACAGACATTTCTCCAAAGAAGACATACAGATGGCTAACAAACACATGAAAAGATGCTCAACATCACTCATTATTAGAGAAATGCACATCAAAACTACAAAGAGGTATCACCTCACACCGGTCAGAATGGCCCTCATCAAAAAGTCTACAAACAGTAAGTGCTGCAGAGGGTGTGGAGGAAAGGGAACACTCTTGCACTGTTGGTGGGAATGTAAATTGATACAGCCACTATGGAAGATGATATGGGGATTCCTTAGAAAACTAGGAATAACACCACCAAATGACCCAGCAATCCCACTGCTAGGCATACACCCAGAGGAAACCAAAATGGAAAGAGACACGTGTATCCCATTGTTCACTGCAGCACTATTTATGATAACTAGACCATGGAAGCAACCTAGATGTCCATCAACAGATAAATGGATAAAGAAAACACAATGGAATATTACTCGGTCATAAAAAGGAATGCCTTTGAGTCAGTTCTAATGAGATGGATGAACCCAGAACCTATTTTACAGAGTGAAGTAAGTCAGAAAGAGAAAGATAAACTTTGGACTCTATCGCGTATGTACGGAATCTAGAAAAATGGTATTGAAGAATTTATTTACAGGACAGCAATGAGAAACAGACATAGAGAACAGACTAATGGACATGGGAAGAGGGGAGGAGACGGTGAGATGTATGCAGAGAGTAACCTGGAAACTTACATCACCATGTGTAAAATAGACAGCCAGCAAATTTGCTGTATGGCTCAGGAAACTCAAAAAGGGACTCTATCACCGAGCGGGGTGGGATGGGGTGGGAGGTGGGAGGGAGGTTCAAAAGGGAGGTGATGTGTATATATCTATGAGTGATTCATGTTGAGGTTTGACAGAAAACAACACAATTCTGTAAAGCAATTATCCTTCAGTAGATAAATTAAAAAAAAAAAAAAAAAAAAGAACAGCTTACTTACTGGACAAACAGCTAATTAGTAACTGAACTTCAGCTATAAAGCCAGATGCCCTGATTCCTAGTCTACAGAATAGTATTCAGATTATATGCACATAGAACAGATCTTTCTTTACAATTATTAAGTTCTTTAATACTTACCTGCAACATAAATTCCATACTGATCCTGTTTTCAATCAATCTCATCACAAGGTGAGCTTTACACTGAAACATAGTGTAGTATTCCCAGGAGAGCGTATGTGGATGCTTTATCGAGAAGTGCAGATGGGACGCTGGGCTAAGAAAACAGATTTTCTTAGTGTAACAAATCTGAATGAAGTAAATAATACATTTCATGGCTACATCAAGACACTAAGTCAAAAACCTCACGGGAATACCTGAGAAATTCCTTAGTATGAGACCAACAAAGACTAGGAAACATCTAAAAATAAACAACTGTAAATAAATCATAAAGTCTTATGAAAGGACATAAAGGAAAATTTGAATAAATGGAAACACCTCCTAGGCAGGAAGACACCAAGTGTAAATAATTCAATGCTCTCCAAATTCATTCATACGATCAATGTAATTCCAATCAACATCCCCAGGTTAAAGCACACACAAAAAACCACTCAAGGTGGATCATATATCTAAAACAAAAACAATGATAAAAGTACTAGAAAAAAATAAAGGAAAAAATTTTCTTTTCATAATTTTGGGATGGGAAAAATCTTCATAAGGAAAAATATAAAATCCACAGGACATAAAGACCAGATTGACCATGTAAAAATGAAAAATTCTGACATGATGAAAGAGATTATCAGTAAAAGAAAGGCACAGTCCGCCGAAAAGATTTATGACATACATGAAAATTTGAAGTGTTTACACTTTTTTACTATTTCAAATAATGCTACAGTGACTATCTTTTAATACATATGCAAGTACTTCTCTACAGCAAATATCTAGAAGAATAGTTTCTATATGATAGCAGAAATTGAACAACTGAATCTAAAAATTACCCATTTTAGAATTTCGATTGGTACCAACAAATTACCCTGCAAAATTAGTGTTACCAAATTATTCTCTCACAATCAGTATGTAAGAATAGTCATTACACTTCCTTAAAAAATACAGCATATTGAAATTTAAAATATTTGCTAAATTGATATTTGAAAAATTACTTTTAAAGTTCACTTAGTACTTCTGAGCTTATGCACAGCAATATGAAAAAGGTTACATAAACTCCAAGGTATCATGGAATACTATATACAGCACGCAAACAGAACAAAGTAAATTCATGTATAGCTTCCTAGGTGGCTCAGTGGTAAAAAATCCACCTGCCAATGCAGGAAAAGCGGGTTCAATCCCTGGTCCAGAAGATCCCCTGGAGAAGGAAATGGCAACTCAGTCCAGGATTCTTGCCTTGGAGAACTCCACTGAGCCTGGTGTGTTAAAGTCCACAGGATCGCAAAGAGTCAGACACAACTAAGCAACTGAACAACAACAACAAAGGCTAATGTACAGCCCCATGGAGTGCTTGCCAAAATATAGATATGATTAAATTTTTTAAAAAAGAAAAGTATATAGTAATATGCATAATTAAATTATACTTTGTGACTGCCATATACACATAAAAGCCAAAAAAAACAAGAGGTCTGGAGGACAATATACTAAATTTATGATCAGTGTTATCTCCAAGGAGAGGAAGTGGTAGGAGTGAGACGTGGTAAAAGAGGGCTAAGCAGGATCTTCTCCTTTTTATTCCAAAAGTTTATAAATTGTACTGTTTTGAATCTCCTCAAAGAGCATGCATTCATCTGTTACTTTTACACATAAATTTTGAAAATCAAACATACAGAAAGAACTAAATAAATGGGAAGAACCTAAAAACGTTCCGTGTGAACAACACTAGCACACAACGGGAAGCTCTAATCACACACCGGGCAGCTGCCAAAGGGCAGGCAGCCAAGGGAAGAAGGAGAAAGGCGCCAGCATCTGAATGAGTGCTTCATCTCAAGGAACCCTTGCAACCAGTGTGACTAAGGCAGATCATCACTGTCTGACACATTAAAATACACACACACTTAGAAAGGCTATACAATTTTCTTAGGTCACAAAAATCAGTAACTATAAAAATCCAAGTTTCTCTAACTCCAAACTCCTATGCCTTCCCACTGACTTAATCGTGGCTCAGTGACCACGCTTCAACAAAAGAAAAGCCTACTGGTGAACAAACTCCAGTTTCTTAACCTTCGTCGTACTTTTAGACACTTGGGTAGCCTCATTAATCCTGCAGACCACAAGAGAAAAACTGCCTTTAAATGCACAGAAAATATACAAGTTTACAAAGGAAACCAATTATAATGAAATACAGCTATCAAAATATTTTTTAAAACTATGACATTACCAATATATGTGCTAGTTTACTAATACATTAAATAACAAGATCTAGTAGTGGTCTACTGTTGCAATTCTAACATAATGAGTGTAAAACAGATCTCAAGATATCTGCTAACAATTAAAATGTGATAGGAAGACATCCATGATTTCTACTATTGGCAAAGTCACAGCATTATCTGTTATCTACATTTATAATTAAAGGAAACATAAAATTCCAGTTAATGGTTAGTAGAAATACAGAAACAATTTCCCATCCAATTCAGTTCATATTCCATTAGGGAATTTATGGATCCTAGGACAAATAAGAATTCCTGCCAGCACCACTGTGTTGCTATAAATGGCTATTTCCTTTACAGTGACTTAAGAAACAGAAAAAAGAAAAGGAGATAAAAGGGAAGAGTAAGTAAGTATCTATACAGTTGGCCATTTAGATAAACAGGTACAGGCAGGCTGTGTTGATGATGATACTATCTACTTAGACTTAAAAAATTAATCAGTGATACATAAGCAAAATACTTGTTCCATTATTTTTAAATTTCTATGAGAGCAGTATGATATATTAATATTAGCATTAGGAAATTAACATGAAAAAGAAAAAAAGCATTGCCTTTTTCAAGTTTTTTTTGAATGTTTAAATCCATCTACAGTCACCACATGCGACAGTAGTGAAAGGAGTCATAAGAATATTACCAGTGTCTGTGGTCTCAGGATAGACTACTTCTGTGGCCTGTATGGGCCTCATTACACACACAAGTGACTGTCTAAGAGTAATCTCATAAAGCAAGGTTTGTAATATCATCTCTGAACAATAAACATACTTATCCTTCTCTTTTCCTCCACCAAATATGGGATGTAATAAAACTCCACCAGTTTTCAGTTCATACGCCACTATTTTGTCCAGCTCCTAAGGATGTAAAAACAGAGGCCAGTCAAAATTATTTTACATATTAAATTTTAGAACTAAGCTGTGATTTCTAATTTCCTGGAATCAGAATGTAAATTTCTGAAAGTAAATGAAATGTATTTGGAGAGGAGCTATGCTCTCATCAACAAGGCAGACTACGCAGCTGGCTGAGTGACGGGGCCAAGCAGCCGCTCTCCTGTGGGCCTCAGGGATGGCCGGCAGCCCAGCAGCTTCTGCTGGTTCTTCCCAACCTTTCTGACCTCTTCAATTTCTCTCTTCCTTCTCTGCATTTTGCTTCTGGGGGAGGATTTAAGCAAGCAGAAACAAATAGGGATAAAATTATGCCAGGAATCCACAACTTTAAAGCTCCACTTTCCCCTAATATGACACAGGTCAAAGTCTCAGTGGAAAGGAGACACCACAGTTGCGCTGAGAGCCCGTGGCGGCCCAGGGAGCGCGCGGGCAGTGGCGGAGCCCGTGGCGGCCCAGGGAGCGCGCGGGCAGTGCGGGCAGTGGCGGGAGCCCGTGGCGGCCCAGAGAGCGCGCGGGCCCCGCAGGGAGTGGCGGAGCCCGTGGCGGCCCAGGGAGCACGCGGGCAGTGCGGGCAGTGGCGGGAGCCCGTGGCGGCCCAGGGAGCGCGCGGGCAGTGCAGGCAGTGGCGGAGCCCGTGGCGGCCCAGGGAGCGCGCGGGCAGTGCGGGCAGTGGCGGGGGCCGTGGCGGCCCAGGGAGCGCGCGGGCAGTGCGGGCAGTGGCGGAGCCCGTGGCGGCCCAGGGAGTGCGCGGGCAGTGCGGGCAGTGGCGGGGGCCGTGGTGGCCCAGGGAGCGCGCGGGCAGTGCGGGCAGTGGCGGAGCCCGTGGCGGCCCAGGGAGCGCGCGGGCAGTGCGGGCAGTGGCGGAGCCTGTGGTGGCCCAGGGAGCGCATGGGCCCTGCAGGGAGTGGCGGAGCCCGTGGCGGCCCAGGGAGCGCGCGGGCAGTGCGGGCAGTGGCGGGGGCCGTGGCGGCCCAGGGAGCGCGCGGGCAGTGCGGGCAGTGGCGGAGCCCGTGGCGGCCCAGGGAGCGCGCGGGCAGTGCGGGCAGTGGCGGAGCCTGTGGTGGCCCAGGGAGCGCATGGGCCCTGCAGGGAGTGGCGGAGCCCGTGGCGGAGCCCGTGGCGGCCCAGGGAGCACGCGGGCAGTGCGGGCAGTGGCGGGGGCCGCAGGGCGGCGGTGGGAGGCCAGCTTGGAGCCTGGCTCCACTGCTCACTAGCTGTGTAACTTTAGCCAAATAACTTCTCTTTGTCTCAGTTTCCTTATCTGTAAATGCAAATAATGACAGAGCAGTTAGGAGGTTTAAGATGGTTATTATTTACAAAATGCTTGTAACAGTACCTGGAATACCATACATGCTATATGCCACTTCTCCCTTGGTTAATAGTTTTTGAACTCAAAAATGGACTTGTCCAGTTCTAGATATATGGATTCTTTCATAATTCTCAGTGTTTGAAATTTTTTACAATTACTTTTTAACTTACTTGAGTTTAGGTTTAGAGGATCAACGTATATAAAATGAAAAAAGAGGGAGGATAAAAAGGGTATATTTAATGAGGCTATTAAAGGCTAAAATTTTTCCAACTGAGAAGGGAGAAGATAAACATGATAATAAAATGCATATGAACAGAATGGGCTGGGCAAAATACAACTGATTTTTTTTCTGTTTGGCCAGAATCTTTAAATAATGGGAAAAGATGCGAAAATGACAGAGAAGGTAAAAGTGTTATTGCAGGACTAGCCAATGTCAGAGAGTGCGTCCTGTGACCTGGGTACTACACACACATGTACGATGCCGCTAGTTCCTCTCCACGGCGCAGATGCTACTCCTACTTACACTCCTGATACAAGAGGCCTGGAAAGGTTAACCAAAATCATAAAGCCTGCAAGTGAATAAAAGCAAAATGAAAAGCAAACTGACTCCAGAATCTGGGTTCTAAGTCTAAACAAGTTGAGAAAGCATGGCTCCTCTGTCCACGGAATTCTCAGGCAAGGACACCGGAGTGGGTTGTCATTTTCTACTTCAGGGGGTCTTCCTGGTCCAGGGGTTGAACCCGCATCATGTCTGCCTCCTGCACTGGCAAGAGCATTCTTTACCACTAGCACCACCTGGGAAGCCCTTAGATGTTACGTTAAAGTCACAGAATTACACTAAAAATCATTACTATGAGGAGCAGGAATATATCTAACAGTTGAATTGATATTTAAGGAGCTTAAATATTCTCATTCTTAGCAAGTCTTTGGAGGCCAACAATGGCAACAGAAACTAGATAAAATAGATAAGTCTCTATAAAATGATTCTCATTTTTTTTCCGGAAGAAATCAGGGGCTTTCAATTAACAGTAAGTATTTTATAGTTACTAAAAATAAAGCAAAATCTGGAGAACACAAACATGTCTTATTGACTTCTACATAGATAAATGGATCCAGATGCTTTTACCTCTTTAATCCAGTGGCGGTATTCATTAACACCAAAAGTTTTTTTCATCCAAAGACCATAAATATAACCAGAAATTCCTTTCAATACCCATTCATCAGACCTAAGCAAAAAGCCAAATAACATTATTTAATAGAAATAAAACATAATAAACTTCATTATTTTAATAATAAGAATTCTTCACATAAGGCCAAGAGGGTAACAGAACAAGCATAGCAAGCACTTCTCTGCCTTTTTAAAGGAAATAAAAGTCACTAGACTATGTGGTTCTCCCTCTCCCTCTGGCCGCGTCCTCCTTGCCCATCCCTGGCTCCTCTCTGTGCTTCCTCTGGCGGGGCTCCTCCCTCAGGTCCAAGTCTATCCACGCCGCCCGCTCCTGAGGAACCACGGGCATGAAGCCAGGACCACAGGGCTCAGTTCTGCAAAGTCCACGCTCTAGTACTGCCAGCCCCATGCATAACTGTTAGCGGCAGCCTAAGACCTGAAGTTTAACCACTTACTTCTTAGTTTCTTAAGAGGAAAGACAATGACACCATTCATTCATGTTTATACTTATGTTTATCTATTCATTCATTCAAACACTTTGTCTACATGTTCCAGAGACTATTCTTTAGCGAAACTATGTACCTTAGGAAATTATAAATTAAGAGGCCTTACCCTCTGCCCTTCACCCTCCAGAAAGAAAAATAAAAAGAAATCAAGACTTACATACTATCAATACGTTATAATCCTAGGTTATAATCTTAAGGGAATTTTGTCTGTTTCTTCAAATTTACCTCAAGTTAGTCAGAAAGAAAACAAAAAGTATTTTATTTCTCACATTTTTCAAGTAAATTAGTACAAAACTAGGCACTAGCAGGAACTCCCTACCCGTCATCAGCACTGCAGAGGGTCACTGCTTTCCCTGCACAGCCCCAGCTGGACTGAGAGCTGACGTCAGAGTCCAACCACAGCTCTCTGTGCATTCAAGTCCTGCTATCTACAGTGTTTACTCAGCTCTTTACGGAGCTGCTTCTATCAAAATTCTTACCTTATTCTTATTGAAAATTATCGAACTGATTATACTGATATTTTGAGGAAATGGCCAAAAATTTAGGATGAAATTAATACTCATTACTTTTCTTTAAGCATACACAGAATAGTGTCTGCTAATTATCTGCAGTGAGAACAAAGTTCAACTCACACTGCAGGAAACGAAAATGAAAATAAACTTCTGATTCTTCTCAGGAGTTGTAAACTTTGAAATTACTCACCAAGACATTCTGGATATGAAACATCCAAAAAACTGCTGGGCCAAAGACTGGGCTAAACACCTTCTGGTCAAAGGCGTCTCATCTATGATCATAGCGCTGTGCAGCAAATTAGTGCTGGAATTTCAAAGAGCAGACAGGTAACTATAACCAAGAAATAAATAAATACTCAATCAAGATAAAACAATCACACTTTTAAAATGATGGAATTCAATTAAGATACAACAGAGAAAAACCAGAATACTTTCCCCAAGAGCTTTCACGTCTTTTCAAATTTTAGCTGAAATCCATATTTTAGTAACTTTTGTTTAAAGTAAGGATTGTAACGCTCCCCACTGATTTCCATGAAAAATATAAATATTCTTTTTGGGGGCTAGGCAGTTGCAGCAGCAATTAGAAATTGGTATGTTCATCAGAGACTAGTCCTTTTACGAGGGGGGGGGGTCTTCTAATTTAAAAAATCTTTTTCTAACAATACTACTTTTTGTCCTATAATATTTACTTTCAAATACACTGACCCATCAGATCTTCAAACCACTCTGAAAAATGCAGGAACACTACTATTATGTACATTTTACAGAAGAGAAAATAGACCCAGAAAACAAAATTACTGATCCTGAGACATAAAACTTCCAAATTTGGAGCTTTTCAAGGAATAAAAGAAGGGAGGGAGATAAAGTGGGTAAGAGAAAAAAAAAAATAAAGTTTTTCCTCCTTGTTTTTTTACATACAAATTTCTGTTGATATTAGTAAATTTTTATACGGTGCTAGGACAAAAACCTCACTAAATATCCATATAGTACTTTGTATATTTGTTTAAGTGCATAAGCAGAAAAGAGACTAAAACAAAGATGTAAAGTATTAGTAGCAGATAATTCTGGATAAAGATAATATGAGTCTTTTGGGCTATTTTGAAATTTTCTTTATGCTTTTCTACATTTAAAAAATTTGAAAACACAGAATTTCTACAAAGTCATTCACAGCTAAATTGAAGGGGAAAAGTTCAAAATGCATCTTAAAAATGATCATAAAATAAATAATCTTCACATCATGAACCTAGTTTAGTCATTTCAAATTTGGATACAGACCTAAAAATGCTCATGGAAGCATAAGCAGCCACTTCAACATAAGCCTCATCAATGAATACAGTCTTAAAACAGGAATATGGGTATCGACATGTAAGAATTTCTTCATAAAATTCAAAAACTTCATGAAGATATGATGTGGTATGTTTAAGCAATGGAAGAAGCTGAGGTAAACAAAAATGAGTAACCTAAAAACAAAAAGCAGGGAAGATCGTTAAATAAGAGTTAACTTACATCTTAAATTTCCTAAATATCTCAATTATAAATAAAGCAGCATTTAAGTCCCTCCCCTCCCCCCATTTTTCCAACAAATCCATGGCACTGAGATAAAACACTGGCATGAAATTAGTAACTACTGTTATTATGTTTATGAAATAGTCAATGCATCAGAATTAAATTCATGGTAGATTTTATGTCTATGAAATGCTCAGATCCAATGAAAATATAACTTTGGTTACAAATTAAAAGTTTCTTCTGCATATGCATACAGAACAAAAATAATCTAAATTTCCAAGGCTTACTATAAACCTGCCTTTTACTCCTAAACCTAACCTAGTGAACACTGCACGTCACAGTACTGCCCTGTATAATTAAAAGTTGCCTATCTTCAGAGCACACAAAGAACAACATGAAAGCTTAAGGAAGGCTTACTGGTAGTGAGGAGATAAGAAACACCAGCAATAGAAATAATAATCCTGACTTTCTTTCACTACATCCCATTTTGGACACAAACACGCATACATCACACGCTGTTTCCCTGCCCCTTACTATGATTCTGTGCCATAAGAATAACATCAAAAATGACATCATCACTCTACCAGCAGGCTTCCCAGGTGGCTCAGTGCTAAAGAACGCCTGCCAATGCAGGAGATGTGGGTTTGATCCCTGGATCAGAAAGATCCCCTGGAGGAGGGAATGGCAACCCACTCCAGGATTCTCGCCTAGTGACTCCCATGGACAGAGAAGCCTGGTGGGCTACAGTCCATGAGCTTACAAACAACTGGACAAGACTAAGCAACTGATCATGCAGGCACTCTGACCAAAATGATCCAGGAAGGCTTTATGAAGACGAATAAGTCTTAGCTAACCTTCTTGAACTGGGCAAAAGTTTGAAAGGTATGGACAGGAAAAGAGGACATTGCAAACAAAGTCAAAGACAGGATAAGATATGGTTTGGCTGGAAAAAATATAAGTAAACTATGTTGAACAAACATAAATAGAAAAGAAATGAGGAAAAAGCTAGAAAGGAATATTAGGGTCAAATTCTAGATGCTCTTGAAAGCCATGCTAAACAGATCTGATTAACTGCAGGATGTGGAGGCAAGGAAAGTTTTTAGCATTGAATAAAAAACTACTCTTCTAACAACATTATGAAAGAACAGATGAGAGACTACCGTAAGTGAAGGACGAGCATGTATGGATTACTAGTGATCAGGGCCCAAACTGCACTGTGATGAGCACTCTTATTGGTACACAAACAAAAAAGAAAATACTATTCATCAAGAAGACGCACTTTTAGACAAAACTACATGACAGCAAGTCTACTGATAATACAGGAGAAACTTTATTTGAAAGAGAAAGACTAAATCACAGGCTTTAAGTATTTAAGAAAAATACTTCTTGACTGACATTTACCTTTCTCCCATTCAATGGCTCAGTGGGAAAACAAAAAATCTTCCAAAATATGAAGCAGGTACTAATCAAATTTTGATTTTAAAGTTGATCATTTACCAAAAATAGTAAAATTCACTGCATCTTATCAGTGAATACACTTTTAAGATTCACTGTTAAGACACCAAAAGCAAACCATTCATAAAATATCTTGACTATTTTCCATGAGTGAGTTTACAAACCTTGTGAATTAAGGGATTCATTCAAATGTTGCTTTAAACCAACACAGAGACCATGCGGGTCAACAACCAATGCATCACTTTATACCCAACAGAGACGCGATGCGTAAGGAGGCCGAACAGTACCACGACAGGGCTTGGTGACTGGTCCCTGGCTTAGGCTCAGACACGCGGAGGAGCCTGGGGGGAACCTCAGTGAGCTCCAGTCCTGCCTGCCTTACGCTTTCTCTTCCCTCTACACATGCTGAAGTGAGAATAAATCCTGCTTTTTAATTCTGAAACTGCAATATTTCAGGTTCTGGAGAGGGATCCAGAACATTCATAAACTCATAGTAGCTCTTTAATAGAATCAGTTATAGAAATTGACCAATATTCTAACCAAGTTACTTGAAGCTCTTTTGGAACACTAAGCCCTCTGATGAAAAAAATATGAAAATTTAAAGAGTTGATATCATTACACACTTCAGAATAAAAAAACCTTTCTCTCTAGTGAGAGTTCTCATAGCTGAAAAAAGAATTAAGACAAACTTGATATTTTACTCATATTCTCCTGACCAAGCTTGACAGAGTAGGAGAGGAGGGAGCAAGAAGCCACAGCTTACCTCATGCATATACGGATCTACCAGGATTTCGAAAGGCCCGATGGCCAAGGCGATGTTCGCGGCCGATGTCGGGACGGCGAGCGTGTAGTGGAAGGTCTTTTTCCTCATGTCGTGGGTGTACACGGTCTCCACCAAGTCCCCGCTGGAAACCGCCACCATGGCAGCGTCCACGGTAAACTCTAACTTCCACGTACACAATTCAGAGTACGAATCAACACATGGGAACCAAAATCTAGAAAAAAGATCAACAGTACAGAGAACGTTGAAAATGTAACCTACATTGTTCCTCCCACATAAAAGGTATTTTAACATTTACAGAATGCATACAAAAAAAATTTTTTTAGCTCTCTGTGCACTAATGCTTTTTACTGAGCAACCTGAAAGAATGTGATTAAAGATACAGCCCTGTCTCCAAACATTACTTGGCAATATTAATAAAATATATCATGTGGTACCTCCAGTTTAAACGCTGAAAAGAAGTAAGCAAGTCTGAGTTTCTGATTTTTTAATTAAAAATAATTTTTACTTGTATATTCACAGTTTTTATGTAGCATTCATTTTCAGGAACAAAAATGCTTACAATAAAGTTTTAAAAAATACAATATTCAGAATCCATTCCATACATCAGGAAACTGCTTCTCTGGAATACGTGGTGCACTGTATAAATTCAAACAGTGCCGACAGAGCCAGACATTAAATTTCTATTCAATGTTCTACTCAGATCAGGTTTTACTATGTGCCAGGGTCAGTACTTGTTACTGAAATACAAAGAAGGATAAGACAATATCCCTGGCTTGGAGGAGTTAATAGTTTGAAGAGAAAACAAAATATTTCAATAAGGTGGTTAACTACAGAGCTACGAGAATGAACTACAGTTACATGGAACAATAAAGGTACATCTCACTACCACAGTTATAAGAGAAAGGCAGATATAAAGAGCATGACACATATGATTCCACTTAATAAAGTTCAAGACTAGGTGCAACTAATCTATGGCATTTTGGAGCTCAGGATGGAGGTTATTTCTCAGGCTATCAGGAGAAGCAGTGAATGGAAGTAGGTAGACGCGGTGATTCTGCAATGCTGATAATGCTACCGCTCTTTTTCTTGATGTGAGTGTGAATTACAGGAAGCTGTTCACTTTGAAAATGTACCAACCTTTCTATTTACAATTCATTAATTCTCTGTATGTTGTTTTACTTCAATACAAAAGTTTAAAAAATAAAAGAATTGAGATGACTTTAGAACAGCAGATTTGAAGATGAGAGGAGGGAGGACAGGACTGAGGAGGAATGATTAAAGGAACAAGATTCCGAAGAGGGAAAAGCAGCTGGGGATCAGGTTCATACTTCTCATCTGACACTAAATACCTGTATTGCATATATATATATAGAAAAAAATGCAATCAACTGTAATCCATAAGAATGAGTCATCTACCTTGTGGAGTTCTGATACCCACAAGAGAACACGTGAGCACCTCTCTCGGCCATGCTTCCCTCTACACTGGGTACCACAAAGTGAAGACCTCCTTTTGGCTGATCCAAAGAAAAATTGATGTGTATCTTTAGGATCTTTAACTCTGCAACAAATAAATAAACACACAGATATATAAATATATATTAGGTAACAGTGGTCGATATAGTAAGGGTAAAGACTTACACTGAACATAAAGTGGGAATCAAAGGTTGAGTTTCACCTAAAAAAGCCACACTATTTAACCTGATGCAGGTTTTTACCATCCCTTGACCTACAGGAGCTCAACAACCTGCTTGTACTGGTGTCCTAGCGCAAGTGTGAAAAGTCGCTCAGTCGTGTCCGACTCTTTGCAACCCCAGGGACTATGCTCCATGTAATTCTCCAGGCCAGAATACTGGAGTGGGTTGCCGCTCACTCCTCCAGGGGATCTTCCCCACCCAGGGACTGAACCCAGGTCTCTCGCATTGCAGGTGGATTCTTTACCAGCTGAGCCACCAGGGATTGGTGTCCTTATCTCCACTCAATTCTAGTCACTGCTAGCTGTGGGCTCTCAAAACACAGATCATACCATATTCTCTTCTCAATTTCTGACAATGCTATACTGCCAAAAGAAAAAAGTTCAAAACTACCATCTAGGACACTTATGGCCTTCCAGACCCCATTCAAAACTTACTTTTCAAGTTTGTTCACTTACTATACTCCCACAAACCCTGTTAATCCTACTTGTGACTCTGAGTGGGGTAGGTGGGAAGGATTACCCAAGAATTTACATTATGCAGCATTATTCATTATGGTTTATTTCTAAGCAATAAATATGCATTGCATTCCCAAGACTGGGCTTCCTAGGTGGCTCAGTGGTAAAGAATCCGCCTGCCAGTGCAGGAGACGCAGTTCAGTCGGGTTCAGTCCTTGGGCCTGGAAGATCCCCGGGAGGAGCAAACGGGCAACTCTCTCCAGTACTCTTGCTTGGAAAATCGCATAGACAGAGGAGCTTGATGGACCTCAGTCCACGGGTTGTAAAGAGTCGTACACAACTGAACACACACACACATATCCATCATTCACAAGACTAAAAAAAATGTTTCTTTTAATTTCCTCCAGAACATGACAACAATATGGACTTTTTCCAATCCCTGAATATACAATGATGATCTTCCATGCCTTTCCCCTAAACTAGACAGTATCTCTAAAACATAGACTCCTCCCCCAACTACACACACATAAACTATCCAAAAAAAGAAAAAAAAAAGAAAAAAAACAAAGTACTTTACTTCCTTGTTTTGATTAATTTTATATAGCAAAATAAAGGCAGGCAGAGATGTATAATAATTAAAACCACTGTAACTTTATACAGGCAAAGAAAGACTTAGAAATAATAAGAGTGTGCGGAGTGGGTGTTAGAAACCCCAGGCGCTAGCCTTGGCTCCTCTCCTCATCAGCCACATTCAGCAGGTCACTCACGCTCTTTACACATCAGACTGTTCTTCTGCGACAGGAGGAAACTGAGTAAGATGATTCTTTAGGATCCTTCCTTTCACAAAACTCTGTGATTCTAAACTGACTTAACATCACATGGGTTCTCAAATCTTGACAAAGTATTACATCCATTTGCTTCTTTTAAATAACTTTCACTTTAAAATTTACATTGAAATGAGTTGCTTTTTGTCACAGCGCCTGATTGCTGTTTTCCTATTAGTCAGTTATCTTTAAGAAAAAAAAACTTTCAACTCCTGTATATTTCAACTGACTATAACTTAAACACCATAAACGTTCGTGGAAAGCTCTAGTTACTGAACCCAACATGATCTAGCTGTATGCCAACACGTCCTCGACGTTTACCGTCGACGTGCTTCCACAGCTCCGACGGGACCTTGACGCACAGCTCGCCGTTGCCCGCGTCGGGGTCCACGGCGCTGACTGCGGCCGCGTAGGCGTTGGAGAAGTAGTTGAGGTTCCTCCTGGGGGGGAAGAGAGAGAGCAGTCTCAACAGCAAGGCACACATTTCACCAAATGTTTTCTCAAATACCTGGCACCACTTGTTTGTAAGGATTATGTCATCTTACATAAATCGCAGGAAAGCTTTTTAGTCAAGTTAACTGCAGATTTACTGCCCAGGACAAAAACTTGGGCAAGAAGGCCAAACCAGTCAGTCCTAAAGGAAATCACCCCTGAATATTCACTGAAAGGACTGACGCTAAAGCTCCAACACTTTGGCCACCTGATGCAAAGAGGCGACTCACTGGGAAAGACCCTGGTGCTGAGAAAGGCTGCGGGCAGGAGAAGAGGACGACAGAAGACGAGACGGCTGGCTGGCATCGCCGACTCGGTGGTCCTGGGTCTGGGTGGACTCTGGGGGCTGGTGACGGGCAGGGGGCCTGGATGCTGTGCTGCATGGGGTCACAGAGAGGTGGACATGACTGACTCAACAACAAACGCAGGGGCGTATACAGTCTATCCACTGATGCTATGTGTTTATTATGGTTATCACACCCTTCACTAATTTTAGAATACCAAAGCCACTACAATTTCCTGACACAAATGTGAAGAATACAGGTAGAATTGAAAAAATAATTAACTCTTTAGCTATCTGGCAAAATTTGAATGGATTCAACAAGCTTTATAATCTGACAGAAATTCAAGATGTTTCAAACAAGTCAGGATGTGAATTAATTCCTCGCTCCACAGTACACGACAGAGCGAGCTCAGTGAAGGAGGGAGCATCTGTGTGGCTCACTGTCGTGTTCCCTGAACGCAGGGGACTTTTAACGGGCAGGCTTAGTAGCTCAGCCGTGTCCCACTCTTCGCAACCCCACAGCCTGGCAGGCTCCTCTGTCCATGGGATTCTCCAGACTAGAACAACTAGAGTGGGTGGCCATGCCCTCCTCCAGGGGATCTTCCCGACCCAGGGATCAAACCCAGGTCTCCTGCATTGCAGGTGGATTCTTTCCCACTGAGCCACCTGTTCAGTGGGTACTTGGCCTTATTTCCCGCTGGACGAAAGTCATGAACAGAAGACTCATGCAAATATGAAAACACTGTTCTCGTCTGATTTTATAATTTTTTCTCATAAAGTAACTCATACACATATACATTCATACACACACAAATCACATTTCCTCACTGCAATCAGTGAGAGTAACACAGAGGAAATGGAACAAAGAAAAAGGGCAAGGAATGGCAAGAGCAAGAAAGAAAGATCAGACGCGGTTCCGTGAGACAGGCCGCTGTGACCTGTGCGCCAGGCGTCACGCCCTTGGACGGGTCCGCAGAGCGCCGTCGGCGGCACCACACTAACTGAAGGAACCCTCGCCAGCTAAGAGACAGCTTTCATACGCTCTGCAGAAGGACGGCAGGGAGACAAAGCAGGAAGAGCCGCAGAGAAAACACCGCACCGACACCGCCCACACGGCAGGGGCCACCCGCCCCGCCCGCCGCTCTCTACCAGCCAGGAAGGCGGTCATCCCACCACGGCTTTCAGCCACGAAACACAAGCTTCTGAAAGTAGTTATGCCGGTTCTCGGCACTTTTAACACTGCCTTTCTGTTAGATAAACATGTGAAATAAGGGGTGTAAAAACTCCAGGACCACAATAAAAAAGAAATATATGTTTTTTCACATACCATCTTTTCTCTTTTAATTATCATACAGTAAAAGTAACTCTCTCCCTTTGGTATGTAATTCTGTAAATGTTAACGTGTATAAGTAACCCCTACCATGACTGGGATACAGAACAGTTCCACCATGCCCCAAAGTCCCCTGGGCCAAATACATGGAATCCTAAGGATGTATTTTTGAGGCTGGCTTTATCTCCCTCAGTATGTCTCTGGAATTCATCTAAGGTGTACATATGTACCAACAGTCGGTCCCTTATTATAATGAGTAGTACTCCACTGCAGAGACTGCACCACAGAGCGTCCACTGTTTACTTACTCATCCACTGAAAGACAGCTGGGTTCTCTCCAGCTCTTGGCCATTAGGAATAAAGCTGATACAAACCACTGTGTATCAGTTTTTATGTGAATTTCATTTTCATTTCTGCAGTACGAAGGAGTGGGACTGCTGAGGCATATGGCAACTGTAAGTTCAGCTTTACAAGAATCTGCTAGGCTGTTTCCAGAAGAGCCGTAGCACGCTGCGTTCCCATCGGCAATGTAAGAAAGGCCAGGGGCTCTGCATCCTTACCAGCGCTCGGTTAGCATGCTCCACTAGTTAAAGCCGACTCTGGACACCTACAGGTTGCAACTTCTCTTCAATAAAATATCAAAAACACGAAATCTGAAAGCCAGTTATTTGTGAAATTTACAATAATCACTGTTACAGAAAAGCTAAATTTAAACATTATATATTAAACCACTCTGTTTTTCTTTTTTTTTTTATGGAAAATTATTCTCACTTAATCTCCTCATTTCCTGAGACGAGGTAAAGTGGTCCAAATAAAACGGTGAGTCATTATAAATAGAATCTATTGGAAAGTCAGTTTTGAGGAACAATCTTCTCATGGCTTCGATTTTAGAGTTTCCTTTCATAATACAAATCAAACATGTTTCCTTTCATAATAACTGAATAAAAGCCAAAAATTACAAGGCAAGATTATTGTAAGTGTTTTCAATTTTCAGAATGATAATGACTGTAAAATATTAACACACCCCTGGCCTATAACCACCACAGTCCCCAGGCTTCCTTATGGAAACAAAGCTTAAAGAGGAGTAATGCTATAGAGGATATTGAAAAACAAGTACATTAAGGTGAAATCAAAAGACTTTTCTCCAAGAACCAATTATAAATATCTACATTTAATTAAAATAATCTGTTCTTTGTCAAGAACATGTACTTTTTAAAACTGAATGTGCAGATTCTGCAAAACTTAAGGTTCAACTGTTTGTAAACTTTATCTCCATTTAAAAAAAACTTCATGAAAGCAAAATACATCACATCAGCAAAGTGTATGTGCTCTAAGTACACAACTCCATGAATTTTCACAAAACCAACGGCACAGCAACGCAGAGCAAGGCCGAGCCCTTTACCAGCGCCCAGAGCCTCCTGTCCTCACCGGCCGAGCCCCGCTTCTCACCGCCGGGGTAACCAGTGTTCTGACAGCAGTGGGGCAGGTCAACAGCCTAACACACCTCCCTTTGGGTGTGACTTGCTCTATTCGACACTAAATCTGTGAAATCCATCCACATCTCTGCACCTAACTGTTGGTCATTCAGTCTCATCATTTTCAGAGTGCCAATAGTGAGAAAATCCACCACTCTCCTGCTGACAGGGTGTCAGGCTACGTACAGTTCTGACTATTACAGATGCTGCTGAGAACATCGCTGTACTTTCCTCCTGGTGAAAATGTCGGGTTTACATGTACGAGTGAGACGCTTCAGTCAGAGTACAAATACACTTGGTCTCAGTTTACATTTCTATTAACTGTGTCTGGGAATTAATTACTCTATGTTCTTACCAACATTCAATTTTTTCTTCTGTCCTTAGTTTTGACAGTTCACATACAAAATAAAATAAATAAAAGGCTGACAGAAAAATTCATTTTCCAGAAACAGAACCAATATCAAAATTAATAAACATGAGGGACACTCCTGGTGGTCCAGTGTTTAAGACTTCACGCTACCCATGCAGGGGGCACAGGTGTGATCGCTGGTCAGGACACTAAGATCCTGAACACTTCGTGGCACAACCAAAAAATAAAATAAAGATGCCTTTTAAAAAATAATCAGAAAAACATTTGATACGATGCCATGAAATAAGGTTGTTCAGAGAAAACTCTACCTTAACAAGCTTTTCTATGAAAAAGCCTAGGGGATTTCACTAATAACAAGTTCAAACCTGAATGCATTTAAAGTGGCTATACAAAAAATGTCTTAATGACCCAGATAATCATGATGACATGTTGTCACTAACCTAAAACCAGACATCCTGGAGTGGAAGTCAAATGGGCCTTAGGAAGCATTACTATGAAAAAAGATAGTGGAGGTGATGGAATTCCAGCTGTTATTTCAAATCCTAAAAGATGATGTTGTTAAAGTGCTGCACTTGATACGTTTGCAAATTTGGAAAACTCGGCAGTAGCCACAGAACTAGAAAAGACCAGTTTTCATTCCAATCCCCAAAAAAGGCAATGTCAAAAGCGTCCAAACTACTGTGAGTTGCGCTCATTTCACTCGCCAGCAAGATTATGCTCAAAATCCCCCAGGTTAGGCTTCAGCAGTACATGAACCAAGAACTTTCAGGTGTATAAGCCGGGTTTCAAACAGGCAGAGGAACCAAAGATCAAATTGCCTACATCGGATGGATCATAGAAGAAGCAAGACAATTCCAGAAAACATTGACTTCTGCTTCACTGATTACTTGAAAGCGTTTGATTGTGTGAATCACAACAAATTATGGAAAATACTTAAAGAGATGAGAATATCAGACTATCACATCTATCTCCTGAGAAACCTGTATGCAGGTCAAGAAGCAACAATTAGAACCAGACATGGAACAGCACACTGGTTCAAAACTGGGAAAGGAGTATGACAAGGCTGTATATTGTCACTCTGTATTTAACTTATATGCAAAGTACATCATGAGAAATGTTGGGCTGGATGAAGCACAAACTAGAATCAAGATTGCTGGGAAAAATATGAACAACCTCAGATTTGCAGATGACACCTCTCTAATGGCAGAAAGCGAAGAGCCTCTTGATGATGGTGAAAGAGAAGAGTGAAAAAGCTGGCTTGAAACTCAACATTCAGAAAACTAAGATCATGGCATCTGGTCCCATCACTTCATGGCAAGTAGAAGGGGAAAAAGTGGAAGCAGTAACAAATTTTACTTTCTTTGGCTCTAAAATCACTGAAGCCATGAAATTAAAAGACGCTTGCTCCGTGGAAGGAAAGCTATGGCAAACCTAGACAGCATATTAAAAAGCAGAGACATCACTTAGCTGACAAAGGTCTGTAAAGTCGAAGCTATGGCTTTTCCAGTGGTCACGTACAGACGTGAGAGTGGTCCATACAGAAGGATGAATGCCGAAGGACTGATGTTTTCAGAACTGGGGTGCTGAAGAAGACTCTTGATTCCCTTGGACTGCAAGGAGAGCAAATATATCACTCCTAAAGGAAATCAACCCTGAATATTCATTGGAAGGACTCTTGCTGAAGCTAAAGTTCCAATAGTTTGACCACCTTACGCGAAGAAGTGACTCACTGGAAAAGATACTGATGCTGGGGAAGTCTAAAGGCAAAACGAGAGGGTGGTGGCAGAGAATAAGATGGTTAGACAGTATCACCAATTCAATGGACATGAATTTGAGCAAACTCCGGGAAATAGCAGAGCATGGAGGAGCCTGGAGGCCCCGAGGTGGAAAAGAGTCGGACACATCTTAGCAACGGAGCACCCCTACTTTGAGAAGGCTAATGAGTTTCAGGTCACCAGAAACACTGAGCACAGATAAGAACACAGTGGCTCTCCTGCTGTGCGTGGATTATAAGAAGTCCAAATGAGAAGCTCCCTGTTTAGTTACAGGGCTACCACATGTAAGAAAACGCAACGTCAAACCAGAGTATTCAAAGAACAGCAGAGGGAACCGTTAGTAAATCTGGAAACAGTTTTCCATGAGGAATGACTGAGTACTGAGATGCAACAGATTGGAAAAGAGAAAACTTACAGGAAAAGAATTTTTAATTAGGGTAAGTTTCTGAACATTATAGCAAAACAGACTAACTTAATGTAATAAACAACTTTCTAACACTCAGAAATAATGAAAAGGGTGCCATAAAAAACAGTGAGCTCAACAGAAGGCGGAACAATATAGGGAAAAATCCCTCTTGACGTTTTGACTAAACAAACCCCAAAGTTCTCTCCATTATGACAACCCCAAAGTTCTCTCCATTATGACAACTTAATGCCAAGCAATACTCCTAAAACAACTGCCTGTGAGGCATTGTGGATGAGTTAAAATATAAAACTATCCATATTACCTAACCATAAATAAAGGGATCAACCACTTCTACCACATGATATCAGTAAAACAGTAACATTTAAAATCTCTCTACACAGATGTCTATATTAAAATACACGACTGAAAAAATATATACAGACTTAGAAAATCTAAAAAAAGGAATTAAAAAATCAATTCTAATCACTTTAAAATCTGCTTCCATCACTCAATAGTTACTTCATTTCTATCTTAAGTTAGCTTTATTTCTACTGCCACTCCTCAGTGGAAATGAAGACAGGAGGCAGGAACTAAATTGATTGCTGAAACTTAGGAAAGTGGAGAATTTTCAAGTAAAATAAAAAAACTTTTCTCAAGGTAGCAAACCCTACCTATGGAAGGGAAAGCAACAGGGAGGAGACGCGTCAGCCACTGTAGGCTAGTCATGCACAGAAACAATCTCTGATAATAACCTGCATCTCCCTTTTCTAAGAAGAAAGGAATGCAGCTAACAAAAACAAAGAAAACGCCACCAAAGAGAGAGAGCGTCTACGGAAGCAAACTGCATCTACAATGTAAGATTCAAATATCAAATATACTTGGAGAAACTTCCGGTGCTTATTTCCCTGGCAGACAATAAGCCAGAGAGAGACAGAGAGGGAGAAGTCTTACATATGTTACATCACCAGCAGGGCTTCTAATTGCTGGGGCAGGTAGCTTAACAAGTCAGCTAACGTTCACTTGGGCAAAACAGGAAGAAATGCCTTTGAATCTCTTGTCTACATGTTTCCCTCCCTTATATTCCCCCTGCAGTTCAAAGGTGCTAAATCTAACCGAGGTAAGCATGCTCCTGCCATCAAAACCAGGAGGGTCTGGCACCTTAACTGTAAAACAAGTAAGGAGAAAATGTGATGAAGTAGCATATTACTTCTTTGAACGTTAGGACATTCCAGTATGTACCCAAGATCAAATTTAACCGAATTTTAAGTTTAATTTTCAATTTCAAATCTACTATTTAATTTCGGCTTCAGCTTCAGTAGAAATTTTATTGCTTCATTCACAATGAGAGTTACTCTGGAAACAAGAAAGGTGGTGTAAGTATCTAGGGACATGCTAAAGATCTTAACTGCCTGTCCTTCCCGAAGTCTTCTTTAAAAATAAATAACATCATCACAAGAGATCATTTTCACACCTTAACTACCTGTGAACAAAGTCTTCTTTAAAAATAAATATCATCAACACAGAGGTCATTTTCACATCTTAACTGCTAAACAGTATTTCTTCTGAACCATTGGTATGCTTCTGTCTTGTGTTTTAGGAATCTTACAAACAATAGCATTTCCCTCTTTCATATGGTAACCAGAAATCTCAAAACCAAACCTAGTTTTCCTCTAGTAACTTAGTGTGATCACACCATCCTATACTTTTTTCACTCTTGATGCTAATTTCATTAGCTACTTTAAAAAACTATTGTCCAATAAAATTCTAAAACCAATCTCAAACCCTCTTTTGAACAAGTCAGACAATAAACAAACACCAACAAAAACAACTGGCATCTCTCTTAAAAAGTAAATAGGATTCTAGAGCCAGGCAGAAAAGCAGGGGTTGTCCTGAGTACTTATTAAGTGACCACGGCTAAAACGTGGTGGTGCTACTGAAAAGACAAGTTTAAATATATTCCATCCTTTCCACTTTCCCAACTTAACCTTCGAAAACACTCTCCTTTATGACTCCCTTTTCTTTCTTTATAATACTAAAAGTGATGAGACATATTCCCTATCACTGGAGAAAAGTTTTAGGGGATATCATCACCTCAAAATTAACCAAGTAAAGCTTGCTTCCTCAACAGATTTGGAATCCACTGTTCCTATCACTGCACTGTCAGATTTTCTTCTTTGAAACCTGAGCACCTGGAACAACTGGTAAAGCAGCTGTGCAAACACTGTGTTTTGTGACCAGCAGATGGAGAAGCTTCTTACCCTGTCATCAGAGACCTAAACTCTACTCAGTACTCTGTAACAGCCTACATGGGGAAAGAAGCTCAAAGAGTGGATACATGTATAACAGACTCACCCTGCTGTACACCTAAAACACAACCCTGTACGTCAACTATAGGAGCCCGCTCTTCCTGTGGAGATGATGCAGAGAGCATCTCACAGGAGGGGGCCTGCTTCAGTGACCTCCGATGCTCTCCGAGTCCTAATGTTCTTTAAGAACACTGGTTAGGTGGGAGGACAGGAGACCCGGGACCTTGGTCTGCATCCCTGGGGCAATTCATTCATTCCTTCACTCATACAAATCCCTGTTGAATGCCAGGTGATGTGCCAGCCTCTGAGGAAACAGCAATGCACAAGGCAGGTCTGAAGTCTGATCCTTACTCTCGTGGAGCTCACTGGAAAGCAGGGAATTCAGACAATCAAACTGGTAACTGGCACAGACTGTCACTGACGTCATGATGGGGAAAGCACAGGATGAAGCTCAGGCTCCTAGCTGGTCAGTTAGAAGGATATAATGAGGCCTTTCTACTTCCCAAGGGGTGATGAGTGTCACACGGAACAATGGGTTTGGGGAAGCTGTGCACCGTACAAGGTGTAAAGAAACGTAACACACGGATGCTCAACACCTCTAGACTAGTGAGAATAGCACCGTGACTAAAAAGAGTTTATAACTCACTACAAAACAAGAAAAGAGTTTATAGTTTAGGGCACTCTACTCCCAAATACTGAGAACCAAAGAGACGATATAATGCAATGCTATCAATGCCTGCTATCAAAACTTTGAAAAAACAACTGCCTTCAAATGTACTTGACAGTATTTAAATCAGCACAAATGTTACTGGGGCACAATCAAGTAAAATGTTAAAAAGAGCCATAAGAATAATAAGCAATCCTATTTTCCTAAGGAAATAATTCAAAGTAAAAGAAAAACAAAATCTAGAAAATAATCAGACAATCCACGGTATGCTGAGTAAATGGAATATTGCCTGACCATAAAAATAATAACAAAGTGAAAACAAAGTATTTAAATGAAAAATGTAGAACATAAAGCTGATCATTAAAAATATGTGTTTACTAATAAAATCAGAAGTAGCCTAGACAGATGCAGTATTTAAAGTGAAGGAATAAGGTATTTCAGACTATTTTTATATTTTATAAAGCTGTCAAGTATTTCATAGAATAAAGTAGTTTCTGCTCTACAGATTACAGTATCCCCTAATTCATTGAAGATCATATTAATATCTTTGAAACAAATTATTTTTTTAAAAACAAAAGTAGAAAACTGGCTAAGAAAATTTATTTAAAGTTCTCTGATAAAGGAAACTTAATAACTTACTATGTTTGACCAGAGCCAGTAAAATTTCTTGAATCAAATGGGCAAAGTGGCAGAAGCAACAGAAGTTATACAATTAAGGAAAATAAACTGGGAACCAGAGTGTAATAATAACCTAAGAAAAATATGATGAGAATATTAATCCAATCAATGAAAAAAATTAAGAAATATCAACTTTTACAAGTGTGTAACTTACTGTTTCGATTCACTGTGACAGACTTCCAAGGTTGGATCATTGTAAATAAAGGCAGCTTCTAAATCATTGATCCTCACTCGGTATATTCTACACTGTTTGCTGTTCAACTTGATTCTATTTAAGTTTGCGACTGTGGGAAATATAGTCAGTTCCACAAACCCCTGTAAAGATAAGGAATGGTAATTTCATTATGGTTAGTACTGGTGCACTTCACAACTTGATTTCTACTACTTGTACCCATACTACACTCCAGAGGCAGAATCTCAAAGAGCCACACACACAAGTGCGCCCCAGGCAACCACCTCAAGCATGCTGTCCGAGTGACTAAAAGGGCCATGAATTCTGTACACTTTATCATTCTGGTATTTCGCATCCACTATCGGTGAAAATTAAACCAGATGCTAGAAAAAAAAGTAAAACGACTCAAATACAAAAATGTTATATATAAAATTCTCAAATATAAGAATTTATACAGACTGGAACCCAAACAGGGAGGAAGGAGAAAAAAATCCAAGAGCAAAAAGAGAATCAAAACCAGTTCAGGGAGTAAAAGAAAACTGCCCCTGGGGACCTCCCTGGCGGTGCGGAGGTTGAGAACCCACCTCCCACTGCAGGGGGCTCAGCCTCAGGCCCGGCCGGGGACTAAGACCCCACACGCCACAGGACAGCAAGGTCCGAGAGGCCGACGACGGACCCCACACGCTCTGGAGCCCCCGAATCACAGCAAGGAGCCCCAGCACCACAAAGACAGATCCCGTGTGCCCGAAGACCAGACGCGCCAAAAATAAACAAATATGGTTCTAAAAAAAGAAAGAAAACTGTCCCTCCAAGCAGGGCAAACACTATACCACCAAAGCTGACCAGTATGCACCTCTGCTCCTGGGAGGTAAATCAGGACACGTGAAGCAGCAAGAGTTACAAGAAACACTCAGGCAAGGAGGGAAAAATCTACTGCAGCCTCCAAGAGCAGCAGACACATCTAAGTGCTGGATGATTTTCTACCAAGCAGTCCCAAAGGCCATACCTCAGCCTGGGGGCGAGCAAGTTATCTGAAGCATGGACCAAAGACACAAGAGACAGTTACATCCACTGTCCACTACCCTCTTGCTCTGAATCAAATGGGAAAGACAGGTCAGTGAAACATGGAACATATGTCCAGCAAGTTTAATATTCTGGGTTGAAAACACAAAATATGGGAGGGCATGAAACAGTAACATTTCAAGGGTTGAAACAGGAATATCTAAAATAAAACTCAGACAATAACCATGGAGGACAACATTACAACAATTTTAAGGGCTATTATTAAGCACTACTATTTGTTACACATTTCACTAGATACTTCTGTATATTTTAACCCTATTAACAACTTCAAGAGGTAAGTATTACTTTATACAGATTAAGAATTAAGAAAATCAAATCATTACTAAGTGGAGAACTGAGAGTCAAACCCACATCTACATGATCACAACTGATCCCCACTATGCCACAATGTCTCGAAGTGCAATGCTTTTCAATAATATGCAAGAATTTTTTTTTAGATAACATTCAGCCCAACCTCTCAAAAGCCAATCTAGAGCCCCCTTCCCCCCAACTGACAAATAACAGAGTCATATATCTTTAAATCAGACCATCTGAACAGATCTATTTGCCCGGAAGCAGGTTAAGAACAAAAACAGCAGAAGCAAAAGCACTGATTAAGTCTGAGTTGAAAGGTGTTAAACTGTGAGCAACTGTAGAAAGACCTAAACTCCCTTAACTAGCACATCAGCAATCCAGTGACCCATCAACACGGATGATCCTTGATCAGCCGAAAGACTGTAAGCAAAACTAAGATAACATCAGAAGTGAACCAGAAAAGATGATGGAAACTGCTGTCAAGAAGTAGTTACATGAGCAGAAGAATAAGCTTTGGCTTTCTAAACTAAGGGAAACAGTAATAGAATAGTGAATGCAGTATACTGCATCACGACGGGAAAGCCCAGCCTCCTCGAACCATCAGGTCTCTGACACCACCGAGAGCCCTAACCCACACCTGCCTGCCAGGCGCAGACCCGCCGACTGGCCTCCAACCACAGATCCAGCACGTCAGCCACAGCCGGGGCAGGACGCAGCCCCCAGGGCTCCTAACTGCCCCCTCTTCCTGCTCCCGCTCCCGCCCCAGCACCTGAGCCTGACCGTGCTCCGAGAGGCCCTCTACTAGTCAACCTTTTTTAAAGCTCCTTTACTTCCGAGCCTCAGATGAAACAACTCTTGATTCCCCTTTGAAAAGAAGCTCTACATTCTTTTATTCAGTATAAATTAGAGGAGGGCAAACAGGAAACCTCTTTCCGCTCTTTCTAGACCTTTTCCAGGCTTTTGCGCAGCGCAGGCAGTGATAGCAAGGGCAGAACAGTGTCCTCGTGCCCTTGAGGCCCCAGCTCCACTTCTCAGTAGGTGGATGAGCTTGCGCCAAGTTACTCTAGCTCTCTATACCTTGGGTTGTGGTGGTGGTGTTGGTGATGTACTCAGTCATGTCGACTCCGCAATCCCATGGACTATACAGCCTGCCAGGCTCGTCTGTCCATGGAATTTTCCAGGCAAGAATACTGCAGTGGGTCGCCACGTCCTACTACACGGGACCTTCCTGACTCAGACCTTCTGCTCTTTTGTTTCCTGCATTGACAGGAGGATTCTGTACTATTGAGCTACCTGGGAAGCCCGTACCTCAGTTTCCTCATCTGCAAAGCAAGAACAGCAACACTCCCTACCTTTTGGTATTATTTTAACTGAGCAATTTAAAACAAGGAAAGCACTTAAAATCATAGCTGGCATCCAGTAAAAGTTTTTATTACTCTTATTTTCCACTTCTTTTCCTATGCGTTCATGTCACACAGAACACCATCCTCTGTTCCTTTCATTAACATCTCCCACATTCCCCAATATGCGTTGAAAGATCCTGCTTTCCCTTCTAACCCATCACGCTGGGACATGAACATGGACCCAGCTGATCCGGGCGGTAAGTTCCTGCATTTCAGTTCCTACCATCTTCACAGCTGTTCCAGGACAGCAATCACGACTGCACCCCGAGAGACACTCCATCAGTGCTCAGCGCTGCCCGGACGCGGACGTTTTACACCTGAGTGTCCACAAGCCTGTGCTTCCCTACCAGACCTCCCACTCAACCACACAGCACTTCCCCGTTCCTGGCCTGCTCCAGTTTCTCTCTACAGTCCTCCCTGCTATTCTCAGGGCTGCTATCTTCCTTGTCCAAGATCCTTACCTTGAACCACTCTTCTGTCAACTATCAGCTCTCTTGCCCTTCTGCTACACACGCCTATCTTCTCCTCCTGTTTTAAAAAGTTCCTTCCACTCCTCTGCTAGAGGCCATCCTCTGTACTGCTCTCAGAAATCATGGTCTATTAATCACCTTCTCTTATAACTACAACCTCTCCTCTCACAGGGCTTTTCCCCACACTTACAAACATGTTCAACTCTCTGTTCTTTTAAATCTTAACTTCTATGTCACCTCAAATAATTTTTTGCCCTTTTCCTTGAGTTACTATACTTTGGTTCAGAACTGACACTAATCCCTGGAGTCCCAGAACACTACAACAGTCCACTGGGCAGACTGGAAGTTGGGTGTGTGTGTGTGTGTGTGTGGGTGTGTGTGTGTGTTGGGGGGTGGTGCGGAGGGGGGTTGTTTGCTGGAAGTTGGGGTGTGTGTGTGTGTGTGTGTGTGTGTGTGTGTGTGTGTGTGTGTGTTGGGGGGTGGTGCGGAGGGGGGTTGTTTGCCGGAAGTTGGGGTGTGTGTGTGTGTGTGTGTGTGTGTGTGTGTGTGTGTGTTGGGGGGTGGTGCGGAGGGGGGTTGTTTGCTGGAAGTTGGGGTGGGGGTGTGTGTGTGTGTGTGTGTGTGTGTGTTGGGGGGTGGTGCGGAGGGGGGTTGTTTGCTGGAAGTTGGGGTGGGTGGGTGTGTGTGTGTGTGTGTGTGTGTGTGTGTGTGTGTGTGTGTTGGGGGGTGGTGCGGAGGGGGGTTGTTTGCCGGAAGTTGGGGTGTGTGTGTGTGTGTGTGTGTGTGTGTGTGTGTGTGTGTTGGGGGGTGGTGCGGAGGGGGGTTGTTTGCTGGAAGTTGGGATGTGTGTGTGTGTGTGTGTGTTGGGGGGTGGTGCGGAGGGGGGTTGTTTGCTGGAAGTTGGGATGTGTGTGTGTGTGTGTGTTGGGGGGTGGTGCGGAGGGGGGTTGTTTTTGCCAGTCCACTGGGCAGACTGGAAGTCGGGGTGTGTATGTGTGTGTGTGTCGGGGTGTGTGTGTGTGTGTGTGTGTCTGTGTGTGTGTGTGTGTTGGGGGGTGGTGCGGAGGGGGGTTGTTTTTGCCAGTCCACTGGGCAGACTGGAAGTCTGGGTGTGTGTGTGCGTGTGTGTCTGTGTGTGTGTGTGTCGGGGTGTGTGTGTGTGTGTGTTGGGGGGGCAGTGCGGAGGGGGGTTGTTTTTGCCTGTGTGTGTGTGTGTGTGTGTGTGTGTGTGTGTGTGTGTGTGTGTGTGTTGTTTTTGCCAGGCAGTGCAGCTTATGTATCTTAGTTCCCTGACCAGGGATTGAACCTGGGCCCTTGGCAGCGACAATGCAGTCCTAACCACTGAACTGCTAGGGAATTCCCCAGACTGGCGACCTCTGGAGGTCAAGTAATAAAGGGGTTTAAGGGGTTCCCACATCTATCTCAGGGTAGGCCTGGTGTTTATTACCCAGTCCAAACATACAGGATACGTTTTAGTAATTGGCAAACCCTCACAGTCATCCTCTGATCTCTCTGAGTGAGGTCTATGGAGGAAGGACTGAGAGGTCACCAAGGGCCACCTTGCCCCCTTCTCCAAGAGTAAATCAACACAACCCAACACCTCTGGGGAATGGCAGAGATCAGCGCCCCCAGAGACGCAGATGACGCCTACTCCACCTTCGTTTAACTCAGCTATTTGGCTAGTGCAAAAGCCAAGTAGGTCTTGCAGAATGATCATGAACTATCACAAACTTGCCAACCACAACCACAGAAGTGATACTCTGACCACAGCAAATCAGCACAGCTCCTGGTAGCAAATACTGCCGTGAATTATCAAGCAATTTTTCCCCCTCAATTCCCATCAGGAAAAAAAAAAAAAACAGAAGCAGGTTGTCTTCTAGACATAAAAACCCCATCACTATCCTCTAGTAACTAATAACTCTATCAACTCTCTGTTCAGTCAAAACAAAGTTCAAAAGTCTCCTGACTGCAGGATAGCCCAATAGTGAATTACACTCGTATGTTGTACTGACAACACTACACTATCTGGACCTGGTGAGGAAGGAAAAGCAAGTTCTCGATAATGCCTTACTAGAAAACACATGGATGGCAGAGGCTGAGTTAAATCTCATGGACATTCAGGGGACTGTCACATCAGTAGAGTTTCTAAGGTACCAGTGGTCTGAGGCACACAAAAATAAACCTAAAGTGAAAGTTACTGCACTTGGCACTTCCCACCAAGAGGGGAAAAAAAAGAAGGCAGAATATTGGTAGGCTTCTTTGCATTCAGAAAGCAATCTATCCATTCAGGCATATCGCTTACTAGGCAATCATTAAGACTGTCATCTTCAGGAAGAGGTCCAGAACAAGAAAGGGCTCTGCAGCGGGTCCGGGCTGTGGTCCAAGGGGGCCCCCCCGGGCCGTATGACTCGGCAGAGCCACCAGCACAGGGCCGTGCCCAGCAGACAAGGATGCTGCACTGACTCTGGCTTTCTCCAACAGCATGACACTGCACTGCCATTCCGGGGTCTCAGAGGAAACCGTGACCTCTTCTGCCAACAACTATTTTCTATGTGCAAAGCAACTACTGCTTTGCTACTAGACCCTGCAGGAGAGACCGAACACACAACCATGCGACTTCCAACAGTTTCAGGGAGTTTCTGCCAACCTGGAATGGCCATCACAAACTGAATGCGTGCAGCTTCCACCTTTTAACGGAAGCAACAGCCCCAGACCAGGCCCAGCAGGCTCCCAGGGCACAAAAAGCAAACAGCGTGACCACTGACTCAGAGCCCAAAGAGACCTGCTCCCATCCAATCGCCACTCCCCCTTCAATCCACACCCAGGACCTCATGGGGAGCTCCCCAAGTTTAACAGCAGTACAAAGCGCAAGCCTGAATTATGAGTAAGTCTGTACAGCATGCTAGCACAGTTGAACATGGGTGGCAGGTGCCATCAGAACTCACTGAAGTGTAGTCCTGAAACACAGTGGAAGAAAAGCCTCCTGTGGGCTGGACGCCGGCAAACAGAACAGGTGGTGAGCGTCTACAGACATAGGAATGACCCA